>NC_089533.1:7505807-7812832 GCF_963924715.1 Thunnus thynnus | reverse complement strand
CATGGACGTGCCAAGCTGAGGGAGCGTTACTGCCAGGACCCCGTGGACACAGGGGCCAACATGAGCCGCAACAAGAACCAGGACGACTGGGGAAGGGACGTCTACATCCGCTGAGTACACATCATACCACGGAGGCAAAGGAAGCTACTGGACAGACTGAGAGCAGGGAGAGATGAAGGGGGTTCAGAGGGAACTGAAGTGTGGGTTTGGGGCCATGCCAGTCAGGCTAAACAAATTAATCTGTTTACATCCCAGTATAATGTAAAGAAATACATCAACTGCCAGATGCCATTCTCGTCAACTTCTTCTTGCAATTCAATTTATTTATGTTTAGAAAAAAATAATATTGGTCTGTTTTTTGTTTCCTATGTTAATACTGCATGAATATCATAGATTTCTATACTGACAGCACGAGGACAGTAATTGTTACGATTGTGAATCTATGATTGTGATCCGTATGACTCAATCTCTCCTTCAGTCGTAGAGTGTGAAGGCTGGTAGAGCTGTAGTCTGTCGTGTCTGTCCTCTGCAGTCTTAAACAGGGTCTAATGTCACCGTCCCCATGTACAGTGTCAGGGTTTCTCTTTACCTTAATCTCACTCAGTGCTTTTGGATTTCAGGGTTTCCGCCTATTCTAAGATCCACGAGTTATGAGTTTGTCACCTCCACTTTATCACCCAGACCTTAAAAAAAAAGCTGGTGGAGAAGTTGCCATATTTAAAACACGAGAATTTATCGCTGTTGCTACACTCATGTCAGCTTGATAACAACAAAGAAATACACTCCAAAGACGTTTACTTCTTCCCTGACGTGGTTCAGCCACTGTACCCGACTGTACACGTCTGACCCAGTCCTCCCGTTTCTGTTTTCCTCTTCTTCGTGGGTGCTGAGGGCGCCCGCAGTATTCACTCGTTCTCTGGTTTTGTAATGTGGTGCAGATTTAAAAGCAGCACTGCAGTTGTAGTCGTGTGAATGAAGTGTCCTGCCTTAGTCACTCCCACCCCCTAAAACACCCTCATTTCAAGAAAACTCCAATCACAAGTGCCGGAATGTCTCGCCAAGCCATGTCCACCACTGCTACGGTGGGATGTCTTAACTCTTGTTACACTCGTTTTCATGCCATGTCCGTGTCTTTTCGTGTCTCTTGTGGCTACTCTGCACCGTAGCCCGTTGCTGTCGCTCCAGCACATCTTGTTTTCTTTGCACCAGCTTTGTCGTCTGTTTTTCCAGGGCTAATGGTTATATAAAAAGTACTTGTGTGTGGTTATTCACTCCGAACTTCACCCCCAAACAGCTAGCTAGTCTGATATTAAATACCACTCTCTTCTTACTCTTGATTTCTGACTGAATTAGTGTTGATATTTTTTTTTTTTTTTCCTGTGGACATTTTTTTTTTTTTTTTTTTTTTTAATCTTCAGTTCTTGTGAGGTAGTGAGAGGCGTAACAAGTAGGGTGGGGGGTGATACAGGGGGTAGGATCAACTTTGGTCTTTACTCAGTTATCTATAATGGAGAATCCATGAATGTCTTTGGCGGGCTGCTTCGGCCCGCCCCTGTCTTCAGTTGAATAAATAAATATTAAATAATGATCAGTAAATAATGTTATTGTTGCGTTATCGCAATTGTTAAAAATATGAAATAACATGTATCATTGGTGCCTGATTGTAGCTACATTTTGCTTTTTCTGCCTTTCATTTTTAATCTGTGGATAAATTCGTATTTTAATTAAAAATTTAAGCAGAAAATGCAATTGTGTCATTTCATTGATGTGGAAAAATGTGATTATCAAACACAGATTCCAAAGATGCAAGTGTTTTAACCTTTTGACATGTTGTAAGCACACATACATCCATGTTTTTTATTTCTCTCAGGACACATGCAAAGAGATTTCAGTCCTGAGGAAACCATAGAGTACAATGGAGTAAGCTTTTCTTCTTCTTGAGCTCAAAGACTAGACTGTTTACTTCTTTTGCACACTTCAACTTCCTCACTTGATTGTTTCTACGAACTATTATCACCAGAACACTATTTTTAAATTTCAGCACATTTTAATCCATCCACCAAGTCTTTGAGTCATGGAGGAAACATAATAGGTAAAAAAAAAAAAAAGATTGAAGTCAGAAGTTAGATTGGTGCATCTGAGCCCAGGATGTGGTTTTTACTTCTCAGATCTGGCACTGTTATATCTTCATCTGCAGCTCACCCATGCTCTGCAAAGGAGAAAATGTCACAAACAAAGAAGCGGTTTCCACATGAAACTCAAACGTGAGCCTTACATCGCAGTAATATGTAACAAGGTCTGTTGTGGTGGTAGACAGAGCCCAAGTGTGCCTAGATGAGTGTAATATCAGAGGAACAGATCTGAGTTTGAGCTAAACAAGTTAAGTTAAACAATTATACCTCACATTCACTTCAGGATATATTGATGTGTATGTTCCACACTTTAATTTTAGTCACAAAGGGCAAAAACAAAGGCATGACAGCAAAACTGCATAAAAACTGCACAAAGTAGCTTAAGTTTTAAATATATTTTAAGATTAAAAGAACATAAAAAAGAAATTGTGGCATGTTTTTGGTGAAACTGTTATATTTCCTGTAATGCACTCCACACAAACACCCTAAAAATAGAATCTAGAAGTGAGAAATATGTACAGGTGGACTGAGAAACGTTTGTCACTATCACTTCTAGTAGCTTTAATCCTCTAAAATTGAGATGGGATTACTCTCATTAACCTAACCTGAAAAAAAGACCCCAAACAGAGCAGCTAGGGCAGATTAAGAGGTCAAATGTCAAGTCAGAATATTCAGACCAGTACAGCTGAGTCAGCAGACCAATTAGGATTTGTAGGGAGGATTAATGAATACATCATTTTAATCTCATCATTTTTGTCATCTTGGAGAACACTGTAGGACGAATCTAAAACTTTCTTTTAATCAGTGTTTTTAGATATTTAGAGCCAATAATCATGTTGAATCTTCACAACATCTGTTATTGTCGATGTTGTTATTGGGTCAGTTATCGGAAATACCCAGGAACACTCGATGGGTCAACGGAAATTCAGGGGGATTCCTACACCTAGTTTTGCTTTCACCTCCCGCTTCATAATCATGTTCCTGATACTCAAAAAGAGGAAGGGAAACTGCTTCACTTCGCTTTCCATATATAGACTGGACAGTAGCGTCACGAGCTGCGTCATCCGTCCACGCCTGTCGTCGGTGTGATAGAGGAAACGTTTATGTCTATGTGGCCTTCAAGTGCTGCTGGCTAAACTCTGACTTCTGAGCTCCGACATATGAGGTAGGATGTGTGCTGTTGGTGTGCAGTGATTTTTCAATTAAGCTTTTGTTTACCTTTACCTGGTGCTTTTTGTTTCAATTTAGAGCACAGATAGCACAGACATGCAGATAATGATAGATAAAAACAGAGGAAAATGGACACTTAAAGATAATGTTAGATAAAAAAATAAATGTTCAACAACTGAGCTACAAGTTAAAGACAAATCAGTAATGCTCTGAACATATAAATTACAGGTATCAATGAAGAGTTTGACATGAATTAGTTCATTAAAATGCATTTCTGTATTTCCCAAATGTTTTACTTTGGTGTATTTATAAATTTTAATGATTGACAGCATTTAAAACATTAAAAAGTTTGATTTTGTTGTTGTCTGAAATTAGTTTGGAGTCTATATGACGAGAGGTGGTGGGTTCCAGATATATAAAAAAACAAATAAATCATTGATTGTACTTTAAAAAATCAGTCAAATGAGTTATATATACCTTTATTTACACTCAGGAAGAACACATTGATGTACAGGAGGTCTCTTTTACAAGTATACCGAGTTTACATCATAAAAATAGACATTTAAAAAACCCCATCAGATACAGAACTTTAATGAGTTTTCTGAAAATACTCAAGGACAGCTTGAGCTTTAGGATCTGTTGTAAATTATTTCATGAGAATGGAGCAGCATGTCTGAAAGCTGACTTTCCAAGCTCAGTGTTTACTGATGGAAGATATTTCTAACTGAAGCTGAAGTCTGCAGAGAGACAAGTTCCACCTGTCCAGAAGAGGAATGAGGATAGATAAAATGATGACCTTTGTAAATAAACAAGTATACTATCTTTTTTACACAGAGAGAAGGCCATCCAAGAGTGCAATGATGTATCTGTCACAAATCTAATTGCATTGGTATTGTCACAAACAAACAGTAGCATATAAAAATAATGTTTATACATTCTGTCATTAATTATTAAAATAACATTTGGGATGCTAAAAACTGTCCTGGGCAGAGCTGTGACTATTTTCATTATTAATTAATCTGCCAATTATTTTCTCAATTAATCAATTAATAGTCTTGTCTGTAAAATGCCAGAAAATAGTGAAAAATATCTGTCATGGTTCCCCACAGCCCCAGGTGATGCCTTCAGATGTCTTGTTTTGTCCGATCAATAGTCCATCACCAATGATATGTTGAGCTGAGGTATGTTTACTATTCTACTGGCTCCCTCACGTGCTGAAGTGGGATATTACCCACAGCACTTGAACGCAGCACTACTATGCCCTTTGTCCGTGACTCATTCGACTGAAAAATATCTCTATAAGCGCCACCCACTAACGCTATGCTGAAAGCTGATATTAGTTGTAGGAAAAGAGTTTGTCCGCCAGTCAGTGAGCTCTTAACAAATACTGAGTATTGTCTCCATCAGGAGAGTTTTCTGGATTTATATTTTTTTACTCGTCTCTCACCTTTACACACACACTTGTTGGACATGGGATTCCTCCTGACCAAGATGATGGCTGTGTTCGGCGACAGAGGTAAAAAACTATAACTTCACTTCACACCGCTACTTTTTCCAGCGTCAGTTTTCGTCATTTGTTTTCGTTTGTCAGCTGCTTTTCGAGCATCTTTTAAAGTATATTAGGGTATGAATATCCGAAATGAGAAAATATACGTTGAACATAATTATTAAAAAGACTTTAATAGAAAACATGATTTGTTTTTGTGTAGCCTTTCACACAGTCTTAAATATTGCCACTCACACATTCTCTGCTGAAAGCCTTTTGAGGATTTGGCGTTTTTCTTTATCATATATGACACTAAATTTAATTTCTTTTGGTTTCGGGCTGTAAGTCAGACAAAACAAGTAAATTGTAGACATCTGTTGCCTCTAAGAAACTGTGATTGCTGTTTTTTCACGTTTTTTTTTACAAAATGATTAATCAATTAATCACTAATGACAATAATCTTTAGTTGCAGGCCTAGTTTTCACTAACTTTATCCTTGTTTTCTGCCGAACCCTTGATGTATATGAAACTTGGCTCAAAGCCATTGTTAGACTGGTAGAACTGCTATGCAGTGATGTAATTATTCCACTGATCAGTACATCACAGTCCTGTTCCTGTCTTTATCTTATCTGTGTGTGTCTGACATGTGATGCTAGATTTTAAACAAATTATGCAACTCAAGGTCAGCTCAAGTGAGAATACTGAGTGCAAATAATCCAGTTTGCAGGAAAAAAAATAACATAACATGTTGAACTTTCTTACAGAGCACAAAGTCGTCATTGTGGGTTTGGACAATGCTGGGAAGACAACAATCCTCTACCAATTGTAAGTGTAGCACATATTTGATCAGGCTACATTTCTGAGGCCAACATAGCATCATATTATTATAACAAATGTTTCATATCTTAATTTTTTTTTTTGTTTTCCCCTCCCTCCCACACAAACACGTCCAGCCTGACGAAGGAAGCCGTCCACACATCGCCAACCATTGGCAGCAACGTTGAGCAGATCACAGTACGAAACACTCAGTTTTTGGTTTGGGATATCGGAGGCCAGGAGAGCCTTCGAGCCAGCTGGTACTCATACTACAGTAACACAGAGGTACGGATCACTTTCTGTCCCAGCATGTGCTTGTTCATGTCACATATGAGCACATTTTGTTTTTATATTTAGCCTACACGTTTGACTTTTGGTTTAGCTGGCTTTCTTCTTGTGTCTCTTGGACTTGTGTCCCCCCCAAAAAAAGCTGTTTTTCTTACTGAAACTAGTGGAAACTACATCTAAATAAGAGAGATGAGCACTGAAAATTCAAAATATTAATGACACTTGTGGCTGAGAAGTTGATATTCCAGAAGAAAGACAGAAACCTTGAGTGTAAAAGTTTATAGGCCAGTGCTGACCGAGTTATTGCACCTGTTTTGGCGCCTTGCAGTGATAAACTCTAAGAACTGTTACATAACCATTTATAATAAACTGTGTTACATGTCTGCAACGGGGCTTTGCAGACGTTTTGTGCTCCCTGCTATCATTACAGAAATCACTGATAATGTGAGATAATCTATTCATTGATATGATATTTATATGTTTATGTGGCACTTTCAGATTGTCATTCTGGTTGTGGACAGCACTGACCGGGAACGACTGACTGTCACTAAAGAAGAACTGCATCGAATGCTCGCACATGAGGTATAATTCAAGTTGTGTTGACAGATGTGTGTGTGTTAGTTCAAAAGTCATGGTTTGTTTTTTTTCTTTTTACCATCAATCATTAAGGTAAATCAAGTCAAAAACAAATTCTGCCATTTTCTTTTGTTTTGTTTTTTTTCCTTGACGTAAAACCCTTTTGTTACGCAGTCAAACTGCCCCGGTGAGTGTCTGTTATTTATGTTTGACGTCTTGGATACACTCACGCTTTCAGAGTTGTGCCATATACGTAAAAAACCAGACTGCTAACCCATGACACAGTTTGTGATGAGGAAGTTTCAACATCAGACTGTTTCAGTCAGCAGACTAACGTGTGTTTAGATATTCCGCTGAGGCTGCTGTTCTCAAATTTGACATGAGGACATTTTTGGGGTTTTCACTGGAAATGCTCAGCTCCATAAATTGATACCGAGAGCAGGGTTTTGTAACCCATCTTGCCTTTTTTTTTTTTTTGGATGTAGGACTTGCAGAATGCCGCCATTCTCATTATGGCCAACAAACAAGACATGAAGGGCTCACTAACAGCGGCAGAGATCTCCCAGTGCCTCACACTTGACACCATCACAACACACTCCTGGCATGTCCAAGCCTGCTGCGCCCTGACAGGAGAAGGGTGAGTCTCAGTGATGCATCGCACACACTCTCTCTTTCTGTCTGCTATTATCATAGCGAGTGAGTCAATCCTAAAAATGACTTTGATCTATATTCTCTTAAAATGTCTGTCTCTTTTTTTTCCCCTCCTCCCAGTCTACCTGCCAGTCTGGACTGGATGAAGTCTCATGTTGTTGCAAACTGAAGAGCCATCCAGTGGATCATACTTCCTCAAACTGTCCCAACCTCTTTGGCACTGCAGAGGCCACGATGGCGTCTGTGATAGAGCCCGCCTCGCCACACCTACAGTATGTCTTACTCAAGCTGTGTGAGAGTCTGCAAGGAGCTGCCCCACGTCTGGAGTCCCGGGACGACATCTGGATAATCTTAGGGGTGGGGAACGTACACCACCCTGATACCAGTAAAATAGGACTCCAGGTGTTTTGTACTCTTCAAAAACTGCTCAGTGGTTTGATTATATTGTAATAATCTGGTTAACTGGCGAAGTTTTTCTCAGTTGTGGTTTTAAAGACGTGCACAGTAAGAAAGTCTTTCATGTGCTTTTACTGTAAGCTTCCTTAAGTGTGGAGGTGCACCACGTAAGAGATCCTACCTGACCAGTAAGGTCACATTCCTTTTTGCCTTCATTATCTTTCATTTAATTGTCGTCACTAAGCTAGGACAATACTCTATTAATTGAATGAAAGTATCAGACATTCATTAATTACCAGAACTGAACAAGTAGCTTGTTACAAAATAATCTTGAGGGCATCTAAGCAATTATGAGCAAGGCAGAGCATATATTTTATGGGTAAAGTTTGATTGACTCATCACATTCTTTATTTCTCTTGTTCTACACGGTGACCTTTTAATCATGATCTAAGTTTGACCTTTGATATGTAACTCCTGTCACTGACTACTCCTAGTATTGCTGTACTATCGTGTATCTGGTGCAACCACATTAAGTCTCTTGCTAGTTACAAAACAGCTTTTCAATGACAAACTAAGTTTAATAGCTGCCTAGTATTAAGCCGTAGAGAAAGACTTTTACAGTAGGAAGGAAATGTAAGCACATACTGTAGCTCCTGTGGCCTCCTCTACTCAGAAACTCTGCAGTGGTAAAACCTGCACCTCATGTATAAAATTAGATTTTATGCCAGTGAACAACAGCATTTTTGTGAGACCTAAAGATGTATAGTAATGTTTTTTTTTACAAAAAAAAGCTTGAACTTGAATTATTTACTGTATATTACAGCAATTTCCTGAAAGGGAAACCAAGCTAGCTGCTAAAGACTATGAATTATATTTAAAAAGTATGTATTGTATGATGTGTACATTTTTTAAAAATACATATTATTATTGCAAAATGTGCAGTTGGTGTCTTCTGTCTTTCAGTTACACAGCATACTATGAAAGGGTGGTTTATTCCTGCAGTACCAGTAATAACAAAAACATGTCACAGGTGTTTGGTTGACACTTGAAGTCATAGCAGCTGCTTTTGGAGGCGCTGCAGAAGAAATTATACAGATTTTCATACTATAAATACAATTGTGCCTGAATCCAGACATAGATACACACGAGTAAGCAGTAAAACCTCGTAGCAGTAATCACTTTGATATCGTATGGGTCTAAAAGCGTCTGCTTTAACCACAAGTACGTAGGTTTCATTTAGTTAAAGAAGAAGAAAAAGACTCAGGGGGCATCCGGATTTGAACCGGAGACCTCTTGATCTGCAGTCAAATGCTCTACCACTGAGCTATACCCCCTCGTGCTTATATCAGCTGATATGCTCTGTATTTATATATGACAATAACTATTGTATTTAGTTGTTTGTGAGCAAAGTATAGTATGTATTTTCCTTTAACCGAAAACAGTTAGATTTTGTCGACAGTCGCGGTATGTAAGTGAAAATGTATATACACGTCATTATGTTGACCGCTAGGGGGAGAGATGAGCTCATAGATGGCTGCATGTGGCCACGTGTACTAACCTGCAGAAATGACAGGATTACTCCATTGGCATTCATTAACATTCAGCCCTTATTAATTTTTAATTTAATATTGATCGAAATACAAATGACACATAAAATCCCGTTTTAATGAAATGCATGATGTGTTGTAAGATATATTAGTATTTTTCATAAAAAGAACACCTGTTCCTTGGGGTCATACACTGTACAAAACGTAAATTCATGGAGTGTTTTTAGGGTTTGTTTATTTGGTGACCACAGCAATAATCATGTGACAGGAGAGCACACAGCTGGAGGACAGAGTTCACTCCGTAGAGGGAGTTGAAATAAGAACAAATCAAAGTACATTTTTGTTAGTATGTTTATTGGCCGTCAACTCCAAACAGTTCATGTTTCCTTTGAATGTAAAAATAATAAGAAAAATAACATTTTATATTGTGTATTTTGTGTATATTTAATGCAGACTAATATATCATGAGATTTTTAAATGTTACAAAATGTCATTTCCACAACAGTCATTTCCATCACTTTGTTTATTGTGATGAAAAAGACATATTGTAGTGGAAATGGCAATGTCAGTTTTATAAATGCAGTCAGTTGGCTTATATCACTAAAATTATTGCATATTAAATTAAACAATTGAACAAAACACTTTATCAGATAATTCATATTGTATGGTAGCGAAGTGGGAAAAAAAATGCCAATGTTGTTGGTCAACTACAAGAGTAGAATAAATAAATGTGACACTTTCTCTTTTTCTTAGAGATGGCACACAAGACCACAGCAGAGCTCAAAACCAAACGGACTAGGCAAAGGAAGAAGGATAACTCTGCTGTTTCACAACACAATTTTTTCACGGATAAAAAAGAAACATCAAACTATGCAAACTGCTAAAGATCAGCAAGTGATCACCAAAGTTGTGGCTGGTAAGCTTTTGAAGAAATACCGCTTTGCTAAAAAAGGACTTTGGGTTCTTCTCACCCGATGAGAGCTGATGAAGACAAATGTGACAAGGGCCACCAAACTCCAATACATCTGAAGAATGCAATGTGACAAAATCAACAAGGAAGCGCAGGAAAAAATAACAACATTTCTGCAGCATGACGACAACAGCAGAATAACAACAGGAAAGAAGGAGACAATTACAAAGAACAAGAAAAGAATGCAAAAGCACCTCCTGATTGAATCAATGAAAACACAACACCAGAAGTTTAGAATTGAGCATCCTGAAGTTACAGTTTCATACAGCAAGTTTTGCAAAAAGCGACCTTTCTGGATTGTTAAACCAACAATCAAGGACAGAGACACATGTCTCTGTAAAATACATGCAGTTTATGGCAGACAGACTGTTTTATATCAAAGTGATAAAACGTACCGAACTCAGTGGCCTAATTATGCCTCTGTAAAATACATGCAAATCTCCAGTTTATGGAAGACAGACTGTTTTATCATAAAGTGGTAAAATGCACCAAACTCAATGACCTAACTGAGTCTGTGGCATGCACAATTGCAACAAAAGAGTGCATGCACAGTCAGGGAGTGCTCTGTAAGGATAAAGAACTGCAAACCTCCGCCTTTGATGCAGGAGAGCAAATCTGATGGTTTGAATGGAGAAGCGAGGTTGAGGAGAGGGAGAAGAGGAAAAAGGATGGAAAAAAGAAAAGTTAAAAGTTCATCTCACAGCAAAGGAAAAAGTACATGGGACTCTACAGACTACAACATCAGATATCAGTATTCAGAACACTGAAGGAAAATATAGGAGAGGATGGTATCGTCTTGCAAATCGATTTTGCAGAAAACTATCTGCGTAAGTATGGGAATGAGGTCCAAGCAGTCCATTCCCACCAACAGGCCACTCTCCATACAGGTGTGGCTCACACCAAAACTGGGGTGGCGTCTGTCTGTTCATCAATGCGCCATTACCCATCAGCTATCTGGGCTCATCTTAACACAGTGACCCCCCTACCTCGAAGAACTGAACCCAACAGCAACCACACTGCATGTAATTAATGATGGGCCAACCATACAGTACAGGTCCAAAAAAAACCTCTTTTTTTTAGCAAAACTCCCTATTAGATGGGATTTCAGAGGTTCACATGGAATTTTCTCAAGGCAGGACATGGAAAAGGCCCAGCTGATGGAGTTGGCACAGCGGCTAAACAGCAGGCTGACTAACCAGCAGCAAATGGCATTCATCTTCCAAATGGGAAGGTGTTGTATGAGCAACTTTCAAAACAACCATTTACCGTTAATCTGATGTATGTCACCGAGAAGGAGATTGAGGAAATGGACAGTTTCCTTCCTGATGGTCTGCAAACTATCTGAGGCACAATGCAAATACTTCAGGTTTCATTTTATGTTTTTATCTCTAGAGTGTGTAATTTGAATACATTATGCTCCTCTAGATTGTCTCTGCAATACCAGCAAGGATTACTTTGTGAATTATAAACTGCTTTTGCTCAGAGCTTCATCTTTGCAGATGTTTTGGTCTCTAAACAGTAGACATGGAAGGAACAGGTGCCACTAAGACACCTTGGAAAACCACCACAGCTAAGTCCATTGCAGAACATCATGTGGAACTGATTGGAAAAATGGTGTGTGGTCATATATGACAGGGATCCTTATCCAGGCATCATACAGGATGTTGACTTTGACAGCCGTGCTTTGGTGAAAACCATGAATATATAACTTATGTAAAAATAATAATAATTTTTTTTAAAAATACAACTTTTCATGATTTGGTTGATCAGATAATTCCATAAGGCCTGCAATTTCTCATGTTTTGTTTTCTAACAATCATGATGTAACCTGTTCATAAATCCTGTGTTTTGTCAAGATTATGAAAAACAGATTCCAGCATTACCTTATCCGGCAATCTTCCAGACTGCAAACTATCAACGTGTGGCGGTGAGAGGGAGACAGAAATATACTTTATGGGTGAATGAGATAGAAGACCAACTACGCCTCCCGGGGAATCACACCCCAGGAAATATGTACGACTGGGAATCACCTCGAGTTCACGCTTAAACAAGGAACACATTATCATTCAATGAGGGGACAGAAACATGATTCAAAATAAGTAATAGTACTAAGTAATAAAAAACAGTATTTATTTTTTTTATTTTATTAAATCAAATAGGAATCTGGAAAATGTGGCTGAAAAGACAGGAAGTAATTAGTGGTTTTAAAAAAACACAATATAGAGTTGAGATGAAGTAGTAAAAATATTCTTTTACTGTTTTTCTCCATTGGTTGAGCACAATGCCTGAAACATAGTTCACATGTTCAAAGCAGTTAACACGAACCACACAACACTATTTCATTTTGCAAAATAATACATATAATGAGAAAAACGCTCTCAGATGCTTAAAACATTTAATAAATATTGCAAAATGCTGTGAGATGCTCAAAACATTGAAATACATTTGCAAAAATCAAATAACCGCATGAAAACAAGAAGCCATTTCATCAAAATAGGAGGCTTTATTTACCATTCTTTGAACATTGGCAATCAAAATTGTAAATACACTCATTAAAATGAAATAGGTCAAAGGTTCATTTGTTCTATGATCCATTTGATGCTTAGGGTGATATGATACAGACTTTGAAATTACCTGGTTATACATAATCCCATTTAGATCTATATTCCTTATCCTTGTTCAATTTCAAATAACTTTTTACAGAATAAACACAGAAAAGAACTTTTACACAGACAGAAAAGACAAAGACAGAAAATTCCTGAAACCAAAAATGTACTCAGTTTTTTGAAGATTAATATTTTTTTACAGGAAACTGAGAACAAAATTGTGGATACGTCATCATTATCATCAACCCTACGTTGACGTTATGTAAAGAAAATTAAAAAAAATACTCAAAACATTTATTCATCCACTCTCCCCTGTGAGTCAGACCACAAATTTTCAACATGTTATAAATCCTCTTGTAATGCATTGAGGGGAAAAAACATCTGCTATGACGAATCCACCCCTGGCAGTTTTCTGCAGTAATGGCCTCGCAAGCAGCATTCATCGCATAAAGTAATGATATCTGTTGGTATGGTTGATGGTCATCACTTTCCATCAACATGAAGAGAAAAACTCTTCCTGGATTCAGGAAAGGGGAACATGGTGGCAAGAACTCCATGTTCACACAAGAGTGTGCTTTAAACCATTTCCTGATGCAGGGTGAGCAATGGAAGCTCACATTGTCCCATATGACGCCAATATTGGGCTGTCTGCCTCTTCTTAGAGCACTACATCTAAAAATACAATGAAGTGTTCAGTGTTCTGCTGTCCAATCAAGGGTATGTGGACAATGACACCATTCATGGAGATGGCAGCGCACATGGTGATGTTCGCCCCACGTTAGCCTGGCACATCCACTGTAGCTCCGTGGCCAATGATGTTCCTCCCTCTCCTCCTGACTTTCCCCAAGTTGAATCCAACTTCATCAACATAAACAAACAGCTGTGGTGAGTCACTGCCTACAAGCTCCATTATTCTCTGAAAAGAAACATAGACAACAGACCAAATCATGCAAAGCACCATCAAGTAGAAACACAATTACAGTACAGGTATTGAGAAGAATATCAACCTGTACATATTGATACCTCAGTATGGTACCTTCAAATGGTACCTTGTACAGCTGTGTCATTCTGAGTTGATGCTTATGCAGCACACGATCAAGCGTAGAAATGCTCACACTGTGTATGGTGGGAAATATGCCATTGTCTTCAATGATGTGTGACTGTATTTCCCGTAGACATATAGCATTGTTTGCAATCACCAAATCGACAATAGCCATTTACTGTTCTTCAGGGAGTGAAGAAGTGAAGAATTTTCCTCTGCAACCTATTGGACTCTTTGCTCCAGTCGGTAGATGAATGCAAGGACAACATTCATGCTATATAATAATTGCTTTCATGATGGACACAACATTGAAATGATTGAAATAAGTGATTGCTAAGGAAAATGTAATTCATAGCTTACCTGTTTTCATTTGTGTAAGTCCTACTGACTGATGCAACAGAGGATCTACTGAGGGTTGGTTGAACCCTCTGACCTGCCTCTCTCATTGTGACGCCATGGTTTATCACATGGTCCATCAAAAAAGATCAGGAACAAAAACAAGAACAAATAACAAGAACAAAAGTTGCACAATCTCATTCGAAATAAATGCACGCCTGGGTCTTCCACCTCAACCACCACGCATAAGGACACCTCTTCCTCTTCCTCTTGCTTGCCTTCCTCTCACTCTTTCTTGCTCCATGTTCACTACACCAAGTAACTGGTGACCATTCTGATATATGATTTAAGTCTGATTGGTTGATGAACTAATAAGCTGTGATTGTTTGCACATGTGGTAATTAGGCAACACATTTGGGGATAATCTCTTTCTGTTGAGAATCATTGCTGTGTTAACTATTTTGAAAATGTGAAAAATTTCAGAAATTGTGCCCAACCAATTGAGAAAAACTGTATCACAAAACTATTTTAAAATATAATTAAAATCTTTTACCATTAAAGGTCTATTTAAGGTGTACTTCTGGTATTTCAAAGAAATAAACAAAACCAGAGCGGACTGAGGTTGGTAAATGGGGTTGAAGGCTATGCTAAAATGTGTTTAGGGTGCTTCCATATACTCACCACAAGTATGGTCACAGCCACGTAAACACATGCAAACAGTAAACACTCATCCGTCTAAGTGTCTTTAACCACAGCAAACAGTGCAGGGACCTCCCCCCGGGTGACTACACTGTTAAAGATTTTTCTGTCAAAAAACAGTAAAGAACTGCCAGCAGGGTTAATTTACTGTAAAATTGAAGCTGTCTTGCTGTTGCTGAAATTATCAGTTTGTTGCTGTTTTTGTAAATACAGAATAACATTCTTATTTTCTACTTTTACAGTAAAACACTGTCAAAAGAATTGCAGTTTATTACTGTTAATTTGCACTTTTTTCACAAAAGGTATACTTACAGATTTTCACTGTAAACTGCAATATGTACGACAATCTACTCCTGTGACTTGATATAATTACTCACTGACAGTATTTACAACAATGAATAAACAGCCTTTTGAATTGTGATGTAAAATGTTAAGACAAATGATACAACTTCAACGTGTTTCTTTCCAACCATGTCTCACTTTATTAACATTTTAAATGAAGATGCTAAACATCTGTACATAAATTAGAAAGTAAGAGAAAAAACAAAGCATGGAGCTCATTCATGTAATTAAACTTAAATTTCAGTCACTGAGAAAGTAAATACTTAAACAAACAGTGCAGTCTGTCTAAACATTGTACACAAATAAAGACATGAATCATTATAAAATATGAACATGCTTCTCTAAAATGCAAGCTGTAACCAAACTGTCCAAGTTAAGTGTGTATTTATAAGGTTTTGTAATGAGTGAGTGAGTGAGTGAGTGAGTGACTGACTGAGTAACCAACAGCAACAAAGTGATTAGCTGAAAAGTGTGGCTAAGAGACTGATTGTGTGGGTGGGTGTGACGGTTCAAGTCCCATTCAAAAGTCCATTAGTTTCTTTAGTAGACTAAACACATGACGGTTAACTGCCGTCATCTTTTTCTCTGTGACTTTCTGTCTTCTGTGACAGGAGTTTGTCCCGTCCTGCCAGGGTGCCTCTCTCAGAATTTAGCCCTATGAAGTGCCTGAAAACAAATAGATGTGTTCAGAGATGGTGTGAAAAAATGTTTTATTATTAAGATAATAATAATAATACTTAATTTATATAACACATCCATTCTTCAGTGTTGCATCCATCCAAGGACTAAGTTAGGGATGTTGCTGTAAATTGCTGATGTGTTTCATACTGGCCACTATAGTATTAAATCCATGAGTATTTAGGCATGAAAGAACACCATTTCATCAATTACAAAGTGGTAGATGCTACAGCAATGGGACATCATCTAAATCAAATTAAGTCATTTGGAGGGGACATATAAAACAAAGTAAAATGAAACTCACCATGTAATTTGGAGCGTCACAAGTCCAGCTCCGCTTACAGAAATGTTGAGATGCCGCTGAAACGAGAGATTATTTTAGCAACAGTACAGATGTAGCTAGTTAGCAAGGCTCTGATTTCAAAACTTAATTAACTTAACTTAATTCACTCAATCCAATGTTTTCCTCATTTAATTGGAATAAAATTCACCTCAAGAAAACAATTTTAGCAAAAACTAAAAATCATCAAGATTGGATAATAAGTCAGAAAGAATCTCAAAGAATAAATCTCAGGCTTAACAAAAAATATATACTAGCAAAAAAGCTTTTTTTGTTTGCTGTTGTGATCAGATGGTAGGGTAAATAGTAGTAAGGGCATATAGCATAATTCAAATTAATTGGAGATGTAATGTATTTTGCCTATGCTACCAAGTAGAACAAAAAGGAACTCACCTATTGATTTGCTGGATGAAAATAGGTGAAAAATCATACTTTACTGTCCAGGCAGGCATGTGCCAACTTTGCTGTTGTAGAGACCTCCTACTGCTGCTGCCGCTGCAAGCTGCTACTCCAGCAGCAATACTTTAAATGTTGTAGCACCACCTACAGGTTAAATTGTATCAAATGCTACAGACTTGTTCAGTATGCCCATCTACTTTGCTGCATTTGGTTGCCATGGAATATTACATTTAAAAGATATGGTAGTTAATAAGTAGTATGGTGGTGTTTTATTAATGGCCACAAGGTGGGGGTATTGGTGCCATGTTTCAATATGTTGTGCATACTCTCATGGAGAACTTGTGTCCCAAGTTTAATATAGACAACAGAACTGTAGAAATATTGTTACTGTGGCACCGATTGCGGATAGAATTGTATGAAGTGTTTCATACTTGTGCAGTGTGACTGTATGTACAACATTCCCAAATTTGGTTGCAATCAAATTTTGTATCGATGAGTTATGACCCGTTAAGTGCATCAGGCCATGTTTTCAAAATTTTGGTAACCAATTACAGACAATTGGTAAGTGATACCCAAAAATGATCTCAAGTTTTTTTTCGGGGATCATCAACATATGGTATGCACCAAGTTTGGTGAAGATTAAACGAAATATGTGCCAAAGAAGCAAAAAAATGTGTTTATCAAAAAATCCAAAATGGCGGAAACATTTCATCGGCACAAATGGGAGTGGCCTATATCAGTCTAATCTGCATCATCCAAGGAATGGACTGTGCAAATACTGTTTTGCTACACCTCACGGTTCCTAAGTCATTAGCCAAAATGATTAATAACTGACCACATGATGATGCTATTAGTAGCATGTTTTAAGATGTTATGCATTTCCACATAGGACACCTGTCCATGAAGTATGAATACTTTAGCACTTGTTGAGATTTCACCTTTCAAACATTCCTCCCATAGACTGCCATTATACATTGCAAAAAAAATTTAAAATTAGATACAATTACAGGAATATGCTAGAAAAAAGAAAAGTGATAACATGCATCTCCTGGAGAAGATCCACGTTTTGGCGATCGAACAAAGTTTCTAAATGAAATATATTTCTGCAACACTTTCTGGCTTCTTACAATTATTTACTGTTTTATTGTAAAATAAAGTTTTACCTGTGAGGAAGCTTTGCCAGAGTGAGTAAGGTGTAAGTAAGGTGATAAGAAACAGACCCAGAGATTTATAAAAGGTGATTTATTCTCACCAGTGTAACCAAAAACAATTTTCCCCAAATAATGAAACAAAATCAAGCAAATCAAACTTACCTTAACACAGCTACAGACATCCTCTTTCATTTCTGCACTTTCTCAAACCAACAACTCTCCCTTTAAATAGGCCCTCCAATCTATCAAGGCAGAACCATGTTTCTATCAGTACTGTCCTTTCCATTATAACAACTGGTATATGACAATGTCACTTGTATCTGTTAACATTGTTTACACACACAGCAACCACAACTTGGTAATAAAATGAATCCCCCCATACTTGGTCTAACCCATGACATCACTGGTGAGGTCAGCAAGAGCTTCGGTGTGAGCGTGTCAGTCCTCCTTGTGAGCGGTGGAAGACAGTTGGAGCACAAAGTTTTGAATTTGGTTGCTGTTTATTGTTACGCTGGTTTGAATCAATTTGGGTAAAGATTAATCGACTTTGACATTTGGTAACCTGTATCAGCCAACAGCCTGTATCGGCCGACAGCCTGTCTAGGCCCATTAGCGGTTCTCTCATGCTACTTCTCATTGACTGTGTAACTTGGCGGGGAAGGAGGTAGACGAGGACAGCTACAACAGCATGGAGTTGAGCGAGGAGGAGCTGTATGGGAGTGATAGAGGGGGAATTGAATGGGAACAGGTGGGGGAGGGAGGCAGGAATCAGAAGGCTAGTGTGAGGATGAGGAAGAAACAGGATTAGGCTAGACTGGGAGGAACAGAAAGTGATGGACAGGAGGATGAGGCAAGGAATCCTAAAACAGGATCCCTTAATGTTGTGGTAAAGTTTGGGGGAGAAGGTGGAATAAAGACAAGTGACCCGTTAAAACTCACCAAAATAATGGTAACTTGCTACTTGGGTGTAATGCAGAGATCCAAGTAGATAAAGTGAGAAAGTTACTGTGTGTAGGAAAAGTCACAAAAACAGTGAAAGTCAGAGAGCTCCCTTAGTGTCAGTATGAGGGAGCTAGTTGAAAACCTGAACTATTAAAAGAATGACAAGAGGAGCTGAGAAAAAAAGAGACAGAAACAGTGATGGTTGAGTTTGATGCCAAAGATATCCCAAAATAACTTTATTTTTGATTTATTAAATATAATGTGAGGGAATTTGTCCCAAAGCCAATGAGGTGTTTCAATTGCTGGAGTTTGGCCATGTAGCTAAGATGTGCAAGGTATAGTGGTGATCATAAATATGAAAAATGTGGATCAGGTATAAAACCGAAATGCTGTAACTGTGGAGGTGAACACAGTGTTGTGTGCTGGGGATGTGAATCAATGAAGCGAGAGGCTGCAGTACAGCAGATAAGAGCAAAAGTCTCTTATGCCGAGGCAGTTAAGATGGCTGGACACGAGAAACTGACTTACAATCAGGAGTGTGGGAAACACTGACAAGTATTGTGAAAGAATTTGAAAAGAAGATGTTGGCAGAGAAAAAGAAACTTTTGACGTTTATAGCAGGAGTTAGAAATGCGACTGCAGATGTAAAATCTAAAACAGAGAGAATCCAGATTATTGTCAAAGCAGCTGTCCATCATCTGGATATGAAAGGTGTGAGATGGGAGGAGGCCAGGGATAAAGTTAGATATTCAGGCAAGTCAGGGAACACAATTTATTGGTTAATAGTATAACTATTTTAATCTTCCAGCAGTGGAACGCAAGAAGTTTGATTGCTAATGGCCAGGATTTCAAACGGTTCATCTACAGCCAGAAGGAAAAACCAGACGTGTTGTGTGTCCAGGAATCGTGGTTAAAACCAAGCTCAGAGTTCATAATAAATGGATATGTGGCAATCGGGCGGGAAAGGAAAGATGGAGCAGGAGGGCGTTGTGCCACCCTTGTGAAGGAGGGCATCCCCTACAGAACTATTGGTATTGGAACTAAGCTGGAGTGTGTGGTTATTGAAGTGTGGGCAGAAAGGAAGAACCTGGTGGTTATAAATTTCTATAATCCATGCAGAAAATTAGAACTCAGTAAACTTGAGGAAATAGGAGGAATAAATAGAAGAGGCCCTGTGTGGTGTGGAGACTTCAGTGCACATAATACGTTATGGGAGAGTGATAAAACTGATTACAACGACCGAGCAGTGGAAGAGTTGCTGGATGAGAAACACCTTGTTTGTATTAATGATGGCAGAAACACAAGGATAGATGTGAACACTGGCAAGGAACCTGTGCTAGATCTAATGTTAGTAACCAATACCTTAACGCCATTGTGTGACTGGCATGTGTATCAGGTAGGGACCATTGGTAGTGAACATTATCCAATATACAGTAAAATAAATATAGCAACAGTACAGAAAGCAGAGGTGGGAATTGAATTTTTGGAAAAGCTAATTGGGGAAATTTCATGAATGAATGTGATAAACATCTACATCAGATTAGTAACAATATGAATACAGAAATGTTTAACCATAAAATAATGCAGGGTATAATATCAGCGCTAGTAAGTCCTATTCCTAAAGCCACAGGCAGGACAAAGAAGACTTTAGTACCACGGTGGGATGATAAGTGCAAACAAGTGGTAAAGAATAGAAACAAAGCATTAAAACTGGTCAATAGTTCAGTACATACAAGCCCAAGCAATGGTCAGGAAAACAGTAAGACAGGCAAAGAGGACATATTGGAGGACGTTCTATGGGTCAACTGGGAATACCACTCAGATAGAGGAAATCTGGGGAATGATAGGAATGATAAAGAAAATGGGAGGAGATAGGAGGGAATGGAACTACTCTGTTCTGAGCATTGAGAAATGAAGTGGTGATAACCAATAAAGAACAGGCTGAGCTAATGGTAAATACCTTTGTAGCAGTACACAGCTCCAATAATGTGACTGAGGAAGGAAAGCAAGGCAGGGAAAAAACACTAAAGCTGGAATGGAGACACTAGGGAGAAAGAATAATAGTGGTAATGAACTAGATATCCCATTTAATGTTGGAGAGTTGAAGAGGCCATTAGCCAATACAGGAAAAAGTGAACCGGGAAAAGATGGAATATGTTATATAATGATTAATCATCTAAGTGAAGAAGGATTAAATAAGTTTCTGATGTTATCCAATAAAGTTTGGAAGGAGGGGCAAGTCTCTATGAGCTGTAGGGAAGCAATTATAATTCCAATCAGAAAGCCTGGGAAAGATCGTAGTAAGCCAGTAATCTACAGACCCATTGCTCTAATGTCACATATCTGTAAGCTAATAGAAAGGATGGTTAATGAGAGGCTCGTGCACTTTCTGGAAAAGAGGGACTTGGTGGCTGCATACCAAAGAGGATTTAGGAGAGGCAGGAGCACAATGGACCCGGTTCGGGGTTTGAGGATGAGGTCAGAAAAGCCCAGGTTTTTCAATGTGGAAAAGGCATTATGATATGTTACGGAGAGAAGAGTTGTTAATTGAGATTCATTGAATGGGAATTGGGGGAAACATCTTCAATCGGATTATGGATTTTCTACGTGGAAGGACTATTCAGGTTAAGATAGGGTCAGAGCTCTCAGAAAAACATGTTGGAGAAAATGATATGCCCCATGGGAGTGTTATAAGTCCTACAATATTCTCAGTTATGATAAATGATATTTCTAAAAGTGTACCTTTAGGCATGGGAAGGTCTTTGTTTGCAGATGATGGGGCTTTGTGGAAAGGGGGGAGGGAATCTAAAAGATTTAGTTAAGAAACTACAAGAAATTGAAATGGAAAGATGGGGAATAAAATGGGGTTTAAAATTAACTGTGGAAAAAAACTAAAGTAATGTTCTTCACAAGTAGAAAAATCAGGGAAGCAAGAAATCTGAAGTTATATGGGAGTCGAGAGAGTAGAATGTTTTTGGAGTACATTTTGACTCCAGACTAACATGGAGAGAACATAGAGGAAGCATGGTGAAAAAAAGTAAGAAAGCCATTAATGTCATGAGGTGTCTTGCTGGGCTAGAATTGGGAGCTGATATTGCGTCATTGAAATATCTGGGCAAGAAAGGTTATGGTAGTGTGATGTATGGCGCAGCAGCCAAGACTGTGCTGTCGGACCTGGACGTTATTCAGGCTTGTGGTCTGAGGATTTGCTTAGGGGCAGTGAAAACAGCACCAGTGTGTGCTCTTCAAGTTGAAGTAGGGGAAATGCCACTGAAATATACAATGGCTAACTATTTTGTAAACTATTCAAAAGTTCACATTCATGTATTCTAGGACTTAAGAGGACTAAATCACCTGACTCACCAAAAATCAGCTATTGTATTGGTAAGTAAGATAAATAGTTATATTTTGTATTTAAAAAGTCACTTAAGCATTTCATTGTGAAGTCCTAGTTAACTGGAATAATTAGGAATTAGGACTGTAACATGAATTATTTCATAATTGTTGTTCAGTCCCGTTCCCACAGGATCAAATTGGCTACTGAGTGACACTTTCTACAGCAATCTGAGGAATGTTTGATTTTCTCAGGAGTAGTATATCTGTATTGAATTATTCAAGAATATGTAGATTCAGTGCTTTTTATACTGACCTATTACCACACTGAAATTCCATACAAAAATGGTCTGTATTAGTGTGGACAAGCTGCTTCAGGTAGTGGTGAGATGATGTAATATGATACAAGAAGTCCAATTTGAGTCTAATCATCTAATTGAGACAAATTAGATGCCAAAACGCTACATAGCACTTAATAATACTGCAAGTCAGTATTTTACAATCCTGGCAAGTTTGTAAAGTCTGGAAACATGACAGAAGCCAGCTCCCATACTGAAAAACCAAAAAACAGCAATCACACACATTCAACCTTTTCTTCTAGACACATTTGAGCCTAAAGTCTATAGGCCTACTAATTCTACTAATTTAACAGATATACAAGGACATTAGGACAGTTCTTATTCTGCCATATGATGAATATATGAATGAATGAAACAATCGTACCCTGTCATAAAAGGTCTCTGCTGCAGAGATAAGCAGTGTATCTACAATAAGAAGATGATCTTCAATATATGGATATATGCTTATAAAAGAATGTTCTAATAAATGCTGTGCCATAATGATTTAATCTACAGGACATCTGTCTCTCTGACATTCGTGGTTTTTCACAAAAGATGTTTTATGGTCTGGGCACCAGCATATGAGATGAGGTAGTAGCCTTGGATGGGTAACGAAGCTATCTTCATTATTTACAATTAGAGTTCACTCTGACCCTGTGTGCCCAAGTGTTCCCTCCTCTCAGGTTGCATGATCAGTGCTATACTATAAGTTAGTAAGTGACTGTTTCCTTTAATCCTTTAAGTTTTTGGTGAGACTGTGTCCATGTATACGTTGTGCCAAAGGCTACTCTGACATCACATATTTGTTTTCCAATAAACTTCATACATACAAGTAAGAATCAACTGGAGCCTGTGGAGTTTCTTCATTCTCCATTAAATCCTCCATAGAGTAGCTCATTTTGTCCTTAATGTTGTCATTCAGGCCATCCTCTTGATACTGAGTTGCAGTCCATTTTTGCACATTTCGTATCATCATTATAATCCACTTATATCCTCCTTTATGATTGATATAGATAGAGATGAGGGATTAATACAGCTTTGACCTGGATTCATGCTATCAGTTCAAGAAAAGGATAAATGTTCCTAACATTACGCTCATAAAGTGTAATATTGCTTCAGAAAATAGAAAGCAATGAAAGGCTTTCCATCTTTTGTGCATTAATTGATTAAAATCAGCATAACATCTCTGTCTGAAAATTCACACTTGCTGCTGTGACACTGTCTGCTGTGTTTATGGTCTGAATTATAGGACAGGGTGCTGATTGCATTTCCAGCTGTGAATCCAATAAACGCTCTGGCAATCATTTTCTTTGCCAAGGATTCCGTGTTTGCTCTCAAAGCAGATAGGAATGATGAAAGCGGTGGCTAAGCATGGTGGCGGAGTCAGCCACAGTGCTTGTAAAGCTCGCTTTTTGTCAGTTTTACATGCCATAAAAAACAAGGCTTTTACATAACCGCTGGAAATAAAAACTGCAACAAAAATACTTTTCTGTTCCATGAGAGCTACAAAAGGATGTTGTTAGAATACAGACACAATGTTTTGGGGAGCCATAAACAGAGTTGACAAGGAATGTGCAATACCATAACTAGCTCTGATTTAAGGCCTGGCATTGTTAGCATCATGATCTCCGTGTATAATCTCAGATGTCAAATATCTCACTGCCCTTGCAGCTGGTTTGGACGAAGGGAGGCGCCATACAGCTGTTGTCCAGTGAGACTCCAGTGGATGGTCCTATTTATATTTTCATCATTCAGACTGATGGGAAAGGTGAAGGTTAGCTGTGATTCAAAGGGGGTTACTACACTGGAATCCCAAACAGAGGAGATTATTATAGATCTAGAAACTGTGAATGTGTGTGATCTAGAAAAACATTGTGTCTTTGTAATCGCCATGGCAACGGACGAACGGCACTGAGGAGGAGAGAAGGGGTGTAGTTAGAAACAGGGTGGTGTGTGGAGAGAGCAAGATTCTTAGGGAGGAAGAGAGAGTGGTTGTGGAGTGGAAGTGGGATTCAGAGAAAAGTGTTTTTGCAAAGAGAAGAAGAGGAGGAAGAAGAGAGGACCAGAGACAAAGCAGTGTTTTTTTTATTTTATATTTTTGTCTTTTGCTGTCGAAGATGTTTCTCAGCTTGGTGATGCTGCTCCTCTGTCTCTCCCAAACAGAGTTGGCAAGAGTTTGGACTCAACAGCAAACAGGTGAGCTGTTTGTATTTTCCCTCCATCATCTTTGCTCAGTGCCTCCTGTCTGGTCACACAGATGCTAAAGTCTACAAATGTGGCAAGCCTGTCTTGCAGCTTCTCCACTTTTTTTAAATATTTTGTTGTATTAGTACTTTTACTTAATTTTCTGAAGCCTGCGCAATTAAACTTATCATGCAAACGTTTTTTGCTGTCACAGTCATGTACCCAAACTTTCCTGAACTTGGAAGAATAGTTAATGGTTTTACTAATTAATTTACATCTCAATGCTGTTTCTATTTTAACTTGCTATAAACCACAGAGGTTTAGCAGGAATCTTTATGGACCAGCAAATGGGCATGCCATGCCCTTTTCATTTTATGCACAAAAGTGAATGACCTACTTTACAATAAAGTGTACAATAAAAATACCCAATTCCACAAGCATGCAACGGAGTCCAAACAACAACCCGCAAACAGCCTGTCTCAGTTTTAAAATTAGATTTGGACTTTGTTTTTCTTCTTGCCTCCCTGCTAGAGTCTGGCACAAACTTTTTGGAGACTGTTAGCGAGAAGACATAGATTTATCAGTTACTATATATTTCTTGATATAAATGCAAGTATGTCTTTTGGGAAGCTGGAATTCGTAATAAATCTTTCCCTACATTTCACAACCGCTGGTTCTTCAGCATCAAAACAAGTTAAACCATCTAGTACTCCTACTGAGTCCAGAAGAAATCTACTGCGTAAGGATTATATTGCAGAAGAAACAGCATCACAAAGTCCTGTGCAGGAGGCACACAGATATGTGCTTGCAACATAATGGATCACTCAGTATTGACCTTGCATATCCTCCTTTCCCTTTCCTAATTTGCTCTTATCTGCCTTGTCACTCAACATTATATACTGTTCCCTTCTTAAAATATGACTCTGGTCCTAAGAGAGCCATGTACACCATCTGAACCAGACTGTAAAAACATAGACCCCCGAGCTGAAAATGAATTGTGTACCCGGTAATGACCTCAGTGTTTGGCCTCCTGTCTCTTGTTCTGCTGAGAAGTTTGCTTAACAAATAACATGAAGCTGATCCAGACATTTTGGAGCTAAGCACACTCTGGAAGAATAAGAAAGAAAGTGAAAAGGATTGTTTTGTAAGATTGAATCACAGATAAGATGTTATTGTCTGTGGATCCCAGATTGACTCTTATTTTATAAAAGTCATGTGCAATTTGACTTTTGATAGCAAAACACATGTTTTAGGAAAATTAAAGAGGCAGGAACGAAAACGGTTCTCTGCCAACAGCTGAGCAGCTTATTCTTTGAATTATGTTGTAATTTGAAACAGCATTTGTATGGGAAATGGTTTTGGCCTGAACTATGTCCCCTTCATTAATTTCTCTTATCGGACAATGAAAAGCAGCCTCATCCACGCAGAGATTTCATTTCACCATAACAGAAGAAAAGTGAGGCAATCAATGCACCCATGTTTTGTTAACAAGACTTGACCGAAATTGGAATGTCACTTGTTTTAATAGTTTTATTGTGAAATACAACTTTGTTACACCCTCTTAGGGATATTATCAGTTGTATTTGTCATTTTAAGATTCCCGGGTGTGCTTTAGAGCATTATTACCATGATAACTGCTTCAGTCAGCAGCTCATTTACTGGCCAAAATATATACTAAAAGAAGCCACGCCTCATTAGCTTTCTCTATTTTTAATAGTCTAATGGAAGTGAGAGTTCACTAAACATGTTACTTTTCCTCTCTCAAATACAGAGGATTTATTGAATCACCAAGACAAAAGTGTCTCTCTGTATTCAAGCCTTATTATCTGTAATGAAAGCTGTTCAAAAACAGGAATTGCACATCTGTAAATCAACCACAATCCCTCAAGTGAACTACACATATTTATGTGGGTGATGTTGAGGAGTCAATGCCAACTCCTTCAGCATCTGCTCAGGAAGGGTGTGTCCTCACAGTCCTCTGACCGCTCACAGAAGAAGTCAACTAAATGTCGTGGTTTGGTTGCTCCTAAAAGAGCTGGCAGAGGTCAGTTTTCTGACCAAAACATCTGCCTTTTCATTGCCTAAATTTAAAAGAATGGTGTTAATCCTTAGCTTAGTGCTTCTCTCATTGCCTCAAAAATATTAAAACTTTTACACTCTGAAATAAACTTGTCTTATACTGGATTTAGTACGAACTTCATCTGTTTTCTTGACCAAGGGTGGTTTTACCCAATGATGTTTTTCTCACTTTGACTCACCAGCACCATTCATATGTTGGCACAGTGAGATTCTTAGGTATTATCTTCTAACCGAGGCACCACCCTGTTCTTTTCCTAGAGCAAAAGGAGAAGTACTAAACAAATTAGGACCCATCTTCACATTGACTCACTTGAGTCAATATGATGACAGATGATGAAGACGAAGACAGAGTTGACTCATTTGCTTAGGAACTGTTTTGCAATCCTTTGGATTTTTTTTTCCCTTTTTCTTTTGTTGGTGGGTATTTCATCATATACACAAGAATAAATAGAAAGACGGGACTGCTATAATTGTCGATGTGATTTGCATGGACCATATTACAAAATTGTGCAACTGGTAGCTCACATTACATCATAGTAAAATCTTAGTTTTGAAGTTAGTTCTCCAGTTTTGAAGATTTTACAGATATATTATTTTATAAATTATAAAATATATAAAATATATGTGTATAAAATATAAAAGTATATCCAGTATATTATTGCATATATAGAGGTATATTTTATTAATTATTTAATTATTATTTAATTATTTATGTGACTACAAGGCAATTTATAGTGTTGTTATTGACTTTTATCAACATACTGTATTTCAAGGGCATATTCAAAATGTCAGATTTTAATTAATAGTATTAATTCTTTCACAACGCTTATTGTACTATTTTGTATGAATTACAAGAAATGTTGTAAGATACCTAGCAGTAGGATCAGAGTTCAGACTATGTGTTGTATTCCTGTGAGAATGGTTGGAGAGGGAGTGATTTTTATTTTTTTTTTTGTTAGTTTAGCAGATAGACAATCTAACTCCTAACTCGTTTTGGTTATCTGCCACAAATTCTTATTCAGCATTTGCACTCCTCCCAGCTTTTATAAACCAGAATATGTTTATCTGCTACACTGCAGACCTCAACAACTGTGCGCACACCAGTTCTTCTTACCTCATAGATGCCATTACAGGGCGGATCCAGTCCTCAACAATCGCACATCTAGGTTTAATATACGAGCTGCCCCGAACACATTGACGCACCATTTAATTGCATCAAAGGGTGGAGAGAAACATTTATGAACAAGTACAATAAACTCCTTATGAGGTCAAGACATTTGGGTTGTCACTTCAGAGACTTGTTAAATGACACATTGTAGTTTTCGGTGGAAGAAATCAGTATTATAACTGAGTGGATGTAGAGTGATGTTAAAAGCAGGCCTCGCCAACCAATGTCCCACAAAGTCTGAACTCTGGGGGTTTGGCACAGGACATAAGGACCAACAGGCCTATGTTCCCCTCCACACTCAGTACAGAAATGTAGACATCAACATTTCCCTGACACAAGAGAAGCTGCGCTGGGTGCTGGCACCTACAAGAACTTGTTTAGAAGCGCTTGAAAATGTGGCCAAATTCAATATGTCAGATTTAATATTATGACATTTTTTTCCTTGTTTATTATCCAGATTTTTGTTAAGGCAAATACTCTGAACTAACATGAGGCTCCTTGCTTTCACCACTTTCTCCTTGCTCCTATCTGTCCAATAGAACCTTTTCTGTTGTTGCTGGAAATTCCCCATCTTCTGTTTCCCAGTTGACTCATGGTGTTCCTCAAGGGTCAATCTTGGGGCCATTGCTGTTCTCCATTACAATACTATTGTTGTACTGACATCACCCAGTTATATGTCCTAACCAAACTTACCACCTGCCTTTCTGATATCAATTGCTGGACTTCTCAAAATTTCCTCCAACTTAACGATGACGAAATGTAAATTATCTTATTTGCCACACCCAGTTCTTTCAGTCAGATAGCCCACAATCTTGGAGCCCTATCACATAACATTAAGCCATCTGCAAGAAATTTGGGGGTTTGATTCTGGCCTTTGTTTTAATGACCAAATTAGGAAGGTTGTTCAATCATGTTTCTTTCAACTTAATTTCAAAAATTAGATCCTTCTTATCCTTGGAGGACTTACACAGGGTTGTCCAAGGCTTTTTTCCCTCGTCTAGATTTATGTAATGCGCTCTACACAGGTATTACTCATGTTCCCCTCTATCACCTTCAATTGGTTAAAAATGCTGCTGCTAGGATTATATAACTCCAATCCAGCCTCCCTGCAATGGCTTCCCGTTCATTTTTGCATTGATTGTTAAAATTTTACGGTTGACCTTCAAGGCTTTACATGACCAGGCCCCTAATTATAAAATCCTGCTTAGATTGGCTGATAGTGGCTTTCTGGTCCTGGCAGTTGACTAAGAGCTATCAGGCTTTTGCAGTCCGGGCCCCAAAAACTCTGGAACAATTTACCTGCTGTGATTAGGTTAGCTAAATCTATCACTGCTTTTAAATCTCTTCTTGAAACATTCTTTTTAAAAAAAAAAAAAAAAAAAAAAAGCTTTCATCTCTGTGTGAATTTTATTTTATTTCACTTTATGCATTTATATTTTATTATTATTGTCTTATTGTACTTTATCTTGTGTTTGCACTTTGTAACATTGTTAAGAAAAGTGCTATTTAAATAAATGTTATTATTATTTGTTTAACAATGAACATCTACAAAACTGAAGTAAAGAAGATTTAAGTTCTAGTCTATTAATTTTCCTCATTAACATGGGCAAGTAAAAGTAGTAGTAGTAGAAGGAGAGGGAGGTATGTCTGCATTCGAGTTATGTAATATGTTTACCTTGTGCTATAATGTGGGTTTGGTTACCATAATTTCTCACACCCCATGAGCTACTAGGCTATATATGCCCTTCTCCCCTTGTAGCTGTAGTTATTTCAAACTAACAATGTTTTGCAAACGTCAGGACCCATCTTTATTAAAACCATTTTACTGAATGTGCATCCACATGCTTTAAATGTCCTTACCTTCATCTTTAACCAGTCTAAATGTTTCATCCTGGTGTCAAACATGCACACCCTGGGATACAACTCTGTCAGGGCAGAAGTAGATGAAAGATAAATCTCAGCCATTTCACAAGCAAATTGTTTCAAAATGAAAATCACCATTAATGCACTGCATGGGAGTTGGAATGTCATCGCAGTTTATTTGACTCAGGTGTGCTAGAACAGAGCTGGACCAAATACTAATGGGTACATCCCAAGTCCCTTAAATTGCATCCACATTTCCCTCACTTGCGTCCTTTCCTTGCGTCTTAGTCCCTCCCACAGAGGATGCATGGAAAGGGAAACCAAGCAAGGAGAGAGGAAATGAGGAAATATGTTTTTAAAGAAATGAGACGTCCTTTCCTCTGAAGTGACACATGAAGCAACGTCAGTTTCTGATGACGACAGCAGCTGATCACAGCTGGATCAGCTGTCCGTCGGATTTGAAAGCTGTAGACTTTTAACCGAGTTTGTGTGCTAATACTAATAAATGTGCAGTTATCACTGCCAGAGCAGCTGTTTTCTCTCTGTAGCCTGTTACCTGTTTGCCAAACACCTGCAGATGAATAAAAACCTGCATTCTGTATTTATACTGAGTCCTTCTCAGAGGCACAGGAACCATTTCTACTGGCTGAATGTAGTCATATTATTTATTCATTGTGTGCGGCTGTATTTATTGATATTCTGATTGTGAATTCATCATTTAATAACCTAGAATATGATTAGGCTGTCTTTTGAACAAACAAAATTATCTATTAGGCTAAATGTTTCAGGAACAAACTCAACGTCCAGGATTTTTAAGCCTCACATGTGAGTGGAGATGACAATTATTATTAAGTAAAATATAAATGTGTTTAAAATTTGTTTCTTGCTGACAGAGACTCTCCCTGACTTCAATTTTATCCATAATAACAAATAATGGGGGGAATAACAGCTCATAAAGAGAAAAATCTTACCAATAAATGAAGAAGATTGTTTATGGTTCTTTGTTGTTCAGACCAACAATTCAATTTAACATTCAATAGTGGTATATTCCTTGGGGAAGTTCACAATACTAAGAATAAATGCTTGAATGAATACATCAAGAACTAAATAAAAGCTATAATTCTGCCCCAAGGAAGATTCTTTTGGGCTTCACTTCATGGAGAAATTAATTTGCAGAAAATTTGACTAGGACAAAGTTTGTCTTAGAAATTAAGTTAAAGAGGTTTCCTTTAAAAAATAGCATTGAATATATCCAGCAAAAAAGACATTAGATAGATTTAGAATTAATATTGAATATTATTGCAATTTCTATGGACTAGAAGAAACAATCTGTCATATGTTTTATCACTGTATATACAGTAAATACCAGAATATTTTGGGAGGATGTTCCGCATTATATAAGAAGGAAAACTGGGCAAATGATCCAATTTCAGGATAAAGACATGTTTATATGTCTTGAAGGTAATGAGAAGGAAAAATATATTATTATTATTATTATTATCATTATTATTATAATAATGATTATTATTATTTGTATAGTTACTCTTACTATTAGGAAACTTCACATTCACAAGAAGAGATAGGCTTACTCCAAACCAAATCTTGGACATCTTTATCAATACTGCATCAATATAGCACCACGATTAGAGACCTTAAGAATAACTAATTGTGTTGTTAAGTTTCTCATGGACCAGTAATAAGTTATTTTGAATTTGTATTACTTTTCTTTCTTTTTTTCTTGTAACTTTGCATATATAACCCTGGTACGGACAGTTTTGTGTGTGTGTATTGTTAATGTACATGTGTTCTTTTAAATTCTCCATGTGCGATTCTTTTTCTAGGACGGCGAGGTCATGACCCGCCCAACTCTGCCTCTGATGGGTTTACCCTGATATTCTTACCCTGACCTAGCCAATCTCACTCCTCATACCTGAAGCTAGCCGACGAAGGCAACGAGTACTAACCAATCAGAGGCGAGTAGGGCAGGTCATGACTTCACCGTCCTAGGATAGAAAAATTGGCTGTTCTTAAGTCTATATGGCTGAATCAACTTTGTAGTAATGCTAAACTTACAACATGGAGATAAAAACGTGTGTACACTTACTCTGTTAATTTTAAAATGCAAATACTTCAACAGCAGTGTCTGAATTTTGTTAACTTTGAATGAAAGCCTTTTTCCTTCAGCTAAGGGGCAGACCGGTCTGCTAGCTATGTTAGCTAGCGTTAGCATGAGTTGGGGAGCAAGCAAACACCTTTACACACATAATGACAGAAGATTGACAACTTTAAATCGACTTTAAATCGAAGTGTTTGAGTTTAGGCTTTTTAACCGAACCACTGATAGATCCGGTCGAGTCACCCTGCTCAGTTTAATCTGCTCAGTTGCCAACAGTCCCGACACGAAAACACCGGAGCAACAGAGACCAACTCTTCGCGGCAGCCAGGCTGACCACGGCAGGACATTCACGGCGTTTCTGACGGGAAACTGAACATAACGGAGTGATTCTCTTGGCTTTTTTGTATGTTGTTCGTAAACGTTCCCAGCGCCAATTCAAAAAACCCTCCCGTAGTTTACTGAAAGCCAGAGACAGAAAACAGCAAACGTTAAGTACGAGAGGTCGCCCTTACTTAGGGTTAGATGAGACACCCCGCGAAAGAAATCAGTGTCGCCGGGGTTTATATGAGCTGCGTGACGTCATCCACCGTGTCCCGTAATGTGCCGAAAAGAAGTCGCAATCCCCAACAATCACCGTAATGTCCTTAAAAGACAAACGACAAAAGTCATAAATCCTACAAATAGATCCTCAAAAATATAATAGATTGTTGTTATACAAACATTAAATAGTTTTAGCCACACATATATCATACATTTGTTTGTCATTATGAAGTCTGGAAGTGATTGTTATAGGTACACTTAAACGTTTTTATCACCTGCTTGTGGAAAAAATAGGAAGTGTGATTGGTAAACACTGACTCTTTATTTTTTTTAACGAAGCTGTAAAATCTAAAAAATAAAAAAAACGTTTTGTGGGAGCCAAATGTATTTCTGAAATTTGCTGAAATCGTAGTCTTCTGGAATAATTTATTAATTACATAGTCTGTAATCTTTTTATTTTACACAGCACACTATGAGATTGTTAAGAAAAGTCCAAGAAATGTAAAAGCATTGCTTACGTGTTATGTTTCTTACATAGCATATTTACTGCATAGCATATTTGCCTAAAACAACAAGGAAAACATTTAGTTTTAATTATACAGGAATCAATTTTTATTTGAACTGACTTAGAGTGGGCAGTTCATTAGATAAGCAAGCATATTTGCCTAAAACAACAAGAAAAACATGAAATTTTAATTATACAGCGATCAATTTTATATGAACTGACTTCGAGTGGGCAGTTCAATTGATAAATATTTTTGCAGACTATCCCACACAAAAAAGTCCTTAAAAAGCTTTCTAGGCAAACATTGTCAGTGTTTGTATACCATCAGCAGCAATTACTTTTAGGAGCTCATTCTGTACGGTTTTAAATCTACAGCTGTGTCCTTGACTGAGGTTGTGCAAGGACCAAGATTCCTGCAGGTTCAAATCCAAGTCTTGGTATAAATGTACCAGCAGTCATCCATTTTCCACACTCCACAGAAAATCATAGTTTGGTGCTAAAATAAACTCCCAACATCAACTGGAAAGTAATCCTCAGTGTGGCTTTGAATCCTAGAGTCTATTCTATTCTATGCTTTCAATATGCGCTTTGAATGAAAGACAAGTCATCAGTTAAAACAACCAAAACTTTAAAACAAAACATACCTACCCCAGTTTGCTTACACATACATGGTTTACATTGTTTGTAGGATTTGACAGTTCCCTCCGAGCACCAGTAAATATGCATTTGTATTGTTTTTGTCTCTATTCAACAATGGTTCAAACTGACAAGGCTAAGACTGACAATATCAAAAGCAAATTGTAATTTCTCATTTGGCTGAGTGACTAAGCTCTGAGCCACAACTGTAAACATCATTCTCAACAGTTTGAATAAAACTGGCATCAGAAATGTTTGCCTGCAGTGTGTGGCACCGCAGGGTAAAACAAAAGCTTTGCTGTGTTACCTTTTGTTTTTTTCATATTGAAATGGGAGAGTAGGAATAAATGGATTTACAATTTGAAATGCATGAATGCAAGTGCTTATGCATCACATCCCACAATAGCTGTTATGTACTTTAACACGATGACCAGCAAAACATACTAAACCGATATGCATAATTTTTTAACAGACGATTGGTACAGTGTGATCTCACAGCAGCATGAAGAGTCAACCAGAGATGACAGTCACACTCACAGAACCCAAAGGTCATCTTCAGGCCATGCTAGGACAAGCAGGGCAGTCCAGGGTGGAGAGCTAACCATCAACACGCTGCCAGACAACATGACACGCGTAGTGGTGAGTGCCATGCCACAGCATTTCATATGACTGTAATGGTTTGTGGCAGTTATATTATGTTTTTGGCTTTTAACATGTTGGATTTTGTTTTAGTTGGAGTTAAACACTGCCCTCTTTTGGAAAGTAAAATGTACTCTTTTCCACTCTCTTGGAGAAGCATACGGCAGCATATGATTTAACTGTGTTCACTGTGACTTCTTGATGCCTGTATGACACGCTCTGTGAACACAGTCACATCATTACAAGCACCGATTCTCTGTGTTTTTCTGTCTGGAAGGAGGATTCTGGCAAATATTATACATGGCGTAGTTTTGGCCCCGAGGACCAACGCACACAGGAACTATGGGTAGACATGAGTGACATCCGGCATGGCCAAGTCAGAGTCCATGGCATTCTGTCAAATTCATACAAACAGGCTGTGGTGAGTCTCACACACAAAAAATACATGTACTTTTTTGCTATCTTTGCAAGATATTCATTAAAAAAAATCCAATGTATATTGCTTTATCACCAGGCCATCAATAAGTAGTGTGTTTTATTGTGCACAGGGGGTATAGCTCAGTGGTAGAGCATTTGACTGCAGATCAAGAGGTCCCCAGTTCAAATCTGGGTGCCCCCTATAGTGATAAGCTCAAGTTGGTTGTGCTAAATCAGTAAACCTCTATTTAAAATCTTTAGAATAGATAAAAACACTGATTCTTTGTCAACAGAGAGAAGCTTCACATGATACTCAACCATGACAATCAACACACCAGTTGCACAAATGCTGCTTTCATTGTAAAACTCATCTTTCATATGTATTTGTCAAGATATTAGCAGTGAGAAAATGGTCCTTGTTGGGGGTTATAGCTCAATGAGAGCATTTGACTGCAGATCAAGAAGTTCAACTCTGGGTGCCCCTTACTTCTAAAAATGTCCATTCTGTGTTATACTAGCATGGCTGCATTTAAAGTCTTCTTGTGGGAAGTAGTGTAAGAAAATGCAAACTTGCTATAATATATAAACAAACTGCAAGGTTTGTGTGCTTTTAAACCCATCTTTTCTATATCCTTGGTCAGACAACAAAGTGCTGAATAGCAACACTACAGCAAATATAAGTACACAAACAATCTCTGGCTCTTCACTTTTCAAAGGAGGGAAGCCTACATTTTACCCCTCACATTATAAATTGATCTTTTTGTGATAAATCATTGATAAACATTTCATTCATATAGTCATTTACCAGCCTATCAATAAGAATCAATTATTAGATGGTGAGAGGGGGTATAGCTCAGTGGTAGAGCATTTGACTGCAGATCAAGAGGTCCCCAGTTCAAATCTGGGTGCCCCCTGAAATTGAAGCAATTGTCTTTATAGTGGTCCACCATAGTGTTAATCTCTCCACATACACCAGTATTTGACCATTTGAAAATGTGTCATTACTATGTCCTTGGTGAGATAAAGTGCTAAAAAAAAACAACAATACTGCAGAATTGCTGACTCTTTAAAGGAAATAATCCAGAATCTTACCCCCATATTATGTGAATGACAACAAAACACACGTAATATAAATACATGCACCAATCTTTTCACCTACTGTTTATCCGTATGGTAATTTGCCAGGCCGTCAGTGAAGAACATATAGGGGGGTGTAGCTCATTTGACTGCAGATCAAGAGGTCCCCAGTTCAAATGTGGGTGCCCCCTTTGAGCAAGCATTCAACACATGTCCCACTAATGTAGTTGTGATAAAAAAAAAAATGTTCAACCATTTTGATAACAAAAGTCATCTTTCATGTATGTCCTTGATGAGATATAGCACTAAAGTGCAACACTGCACTGCAGCATTTGCAAATACACGTAGATGATTTATTTGTCAGAGGAAAAAAGCCTGAAATCTTATCCTTCACATTTTATGTGAGACCAAGGCTGAGTGGAGTTCAATCTGAAGCATGCGCTCACACTGCCAAGGGAGTTAAAGGACTGTTGGTACATGCCAAAAGCCACAGACCTGCCAGAGGCTGTCAGCACCTGCCCGTTCTGGACCTTTATTGTCCAACACCTGGCACCTGTATAATACTTTTGGCTCACTTTAATCCAGAAAGATTTGGTGGATTAGTTACAGGAAAGAAAAAGTCCTGTACAATGAAAAAGTTGCCGCGGCAAAACACTGATGGGTAAATCTCAAGATTTTCCAAGTGGAAATTGGAGTGCTTTAGCTTTGTAGCAACATCCAATCTAGGTTACACTGTTGGAGAAACAACAGTTGTTACATTTTTCAGTGCTTACATCAGGTTGTAAAAGGATGAAGCTAAGAAGCAAAATGTGCTCGAGACAGGTGTCTGTAGTATATTATGATAGTAAAACTGGACTCATGGGTCATCATCTTCATCAGTGGTTACAACACGGTCAGTTGTCCCATTTTCCTTATTAATCTTGATAGTGATAATATGCATTATGAAAATTAGTCTCTGTGGTGTTGTAGATAACAGTTATTTAGCAGATTATATGTTTTGGGAAATTCACACCCAGTTACCGCAGCCAAGTTGTGTCTATGCTTTAACTTGATCCTTGCAAAAGAGTTACATCACACTGTGTATTGGGAAAAAATGTTTATCAGAGACAGGGTGACTGCTAAGTTGGAAGCAGAGTCTGCTAGTGACCACAGGTGCATATCCCTGTACAAACTATACTGATAAGGCCAACCTCAACAGCAGCCCAGGGGGGTATAGCTCAGTGGTAGAGCATTTGACTGCAGATCAAGAGGTCCCCGGTTCAAATCCGGGTGCCCCCTTCCTTATATACAAAGGTCAACATTAATTAAGTTAAATAGATCACATTAGGTTAGTGGGCTTTCACATCTATGGCTTAGTCTGATAGTAATGAAGGTATGACAGTTCAATTTAAAAGTGTGCACATACAGCTGATAGACTTACTACATGAGCGAGAATGTTGCTCATATCATGTCACATGTAAATAAAACAAAAAGAGCTTTTCCCAGACATGTTAGCATTTTGCAGCTTTTTTATTCTACCTCAGAGCAACTCAAACTCGCTCTGCCTCGTCCTCCTTTAGGAGCTGATTAGGATGCTTAGCAGCACTGCAGAACAGCAACTTAAAACATAACCTCAAAACAGGAGGCTGCAATCTGGTGCATTGTAGCTTTAGTTTACTTCCACAAAGCATTATTGAAAATGTATTATTTTTTTGTTAAATATCTTTACTTGTCTTTAACTTTAGATGGACAAACATTATAAAATGACATGTGTAAGGGAAGATTATTACAGAACAGAACGATCTGAACAAACCTGGGAGGTTTATCAAAAGATCCACTTAAGTGAAATATATCTTCTAGCTATAGAGCATCGAGCAGCTTTAATATGTGGGGTTTAAGATTCAGTGAAGATCAATGCAATCCAAGAATACCTGATTTTTACCAAATATTTCAGACATTTCTTTAAAAACCTTTTGAATGATAAAAAAAAAATGCTGTATGTTAAAATATTTCTCTCTTCTACTTTCTCTCTTTGCAGAGGGTTGCCCTGTCATTTGACTTTCCCTTTTATGGACATTACCTGAGGCAGATTACCATAGCAACAGGAGGTACATTTTCATTTTCTAACAGATGTTCAAGTGACCTTTTCAAGCATATGTTCAGAGCGGAGAAGTGTTTTTGCAATGTAACAGGTCGTACAGTACACAAGTCTTACATATTTGTCCATCTGGCCATTTTCAGGGTTTATCTTTACAGGGGACATTACTCACCGTATGCTGACGACAACACAGTACATCGCCCCTCTAATGGCTAATTTTGACCCCAGCTACTCCAAAGAATCCACTGTGCAATACCTGGATAATGGTGAAGTACCTCCTGATATTTTAACATGTCACTGATCCTTAGATTATCTGGTGTTTTATTTGACTCCTGTTCGGTATCCACTGTCTTCAGGTAAGGTGTTTGTGGTCCAGTGGGAGCGGGTCAGACTCCTAGGCAAAGAGTCAGAAGGGGCCTTTACCTTTCAGGCTACACTTTACAAAACAGGAGCCATCACGTTCAGCTACCGAGATGTGAGACACAACCTCTGCTCTCTGCTCTGTGTAGCATTCTCAAAGCTGTTCACATAATTTTCCTTCTCATTGCATTATTCAAATGGGCATCTTTTTGTCTGTTTACCAGATACCGCTGTCATTAGATGTGATCAGTTCAGCTCAGCATCCAGTGAAGGTGGGTTTGTCTGATGCCTTCATGGTCACGTCAGCCTCTTCTCAATCACCAGGTAAGCAATAATGTTCATGCCTGTTCTCTTAGATGTAGCACGACCATCCAAAGACATAATCGGTCTTCAGTAAACCTTCAGGTACCTAACCCTGTGATATCTCTAAGTACAGATGCCCAGCGGCGGATGATTTACGAGTACCACAGGGCTGAGATAAACACCACAAAGATCACCAACTACTCTGCTGTCGAGTTCACCCCACTGCCTAGTAAGGGATCTATGTCCATATTAAATAAGTGGAAATACATTTAAAAGATGTGTTTTTGCATGCATCGACACTCCTAAATACCTACAGTATTTTCATGCCTGACTCTCTCTCTCTTCAGCCTGCCTGCAACACAACAACTGTGAGCTCTGCCACTCATCCAACCAAACTTCTGGCTGTAGTTGGTGCAATGTACTCCAGAGGTTAGTTCAGCACCTTGCTGGGCCCCGATGTTAATACAGTGCAGTTTAAACCCCTATCCATACACTTCTTGTGTGTTTTAGGTGTTCAGATGGCATGGATAGACACAGACAGGAATGGCTGGACTATGCCTGTTCAGAAGAGGTACTGCTGGATGTCAAGAATGAATACCTGTTGATTTGTTATTATAAATGTGTCATAATTTGAATGTATCTATCTATTAAATGGACAGAGTAAAGATGCAACCTGTGAGGATTACTTCAGGGGTGACAGTTCCATCGGCCCCTCTATCACACCAGAGATGGAGGATGTGACCTCTTTGACTCCTCTACAAAACGGCTGTGAAAGTGATGGTAAGGCTGTGTCATTTTCTGTGTCGAAGCAATGTACAGTCAATAAAAGCTGCAGGTTACAAACTCTGCAGTATATCATCATAATGCAAATGGTTTTTTTTCTTAAGTATGGATGCTGTGCTTTTTTTCTACCTTCAGATTACACCAAATGTCATATATTCAAGACTGGCAGTGGTGAGTTAATACTTGTATGAGTCATTATGGTTAAGGTATATGAAGGAATTTTTAACCATGTGTCTTCCATACAGATGTGAAGACAGATTCTTCAACCACGAGTGAAGGGTTGGCTAACTCAGGAGTGATAGCCGGCATAGCAGCCGCTCTGGTGTTACTCTTAGCTCTGACAGTAGTAGCCCTTTACATCAACTACCATCCCACGGCTGCATCGCCACTTTACCTCATCCAGGTGAGCACAGAATATGTCTTACACCAACCCCGATTGTTGATGTTCGTCCACATCAAATATATCATTTCTTTTACTTGATTTTTTTTTTCAGCGACGCAAGAACTACTGGCCTTCCTTTAAGTTTCAGAAGCAACAATCTGGTTACACAGAAGTAGAGGGAGAAGGCCACGAGAGGGACAGCATCGTTGAAGCCGGGCCATGTTGAAACCGTAAATGCGACCATGGATGAACAAGATATTTGCATTGAACTGATTTCTCCAAACATTCAAACATTTACTTTTCCAAACCAGTTAAACTTTAACATTCAGTTATGATTGTTTTTCAAGTGGTTTATCATCTCATGATGACACACTGTTGCAGCAGTTTCTGTATATTATAGTTGAATGTTATATGATGTTAAATGATTTCATTTGAAATTGCTATCTCTTTTTGAATAAACTATTGTTGCATTCACATCTTTTTAAATAAATCAAATTTGACTGCAATAAACTGTGAATTGCATGCCAATAGCTGGACAACTTTAGCAATAAGGAAGTTCAGTGAGACACATCAACTATGCTGTTTTACATCAAACAAATAAAGATCTGGATGTGCTTCAGTTTCAGTTTCTGCTGCTTTTGACTGTGAAGTTGATCTTTTTAAGCTCCACCTCTGCTTTTGCAACACTGCAGTGTAGTATGCAGCTTCTGATCAGTATCCCAGCCTACAAGGCTTATGTTTTAGTGTTTTATGTCAGGTTCGATATGATGAAAGGTTTGCAAACTCACAAAATGTTGCAGCCACGTTAAACGAGGTAATATCAGCTATGTATATGCAGACAGTACAATTCTTTTGTCAGCAGGTGTCAGCCTAACCAAATGTATCACATGGACACATCAAGTAGGACATGCAGTGAACGTGGCAGATGTGTAAAAATGTGATTTAAGATCACTCGTCTGGTAAAGCCCCCCCAAAAACCGCAGCAATAGAGGTGATCGCATAAGTTTGCCATGCAAGCACAGATGGAGAAAGGACAGATTTATCGGACGTGCACAAGCTGGATTCATTGACAGAGACGCAAATTTTTAGATTGTGTTGCTTGACAAGAACTTTTCCGCACACAAGTACTGCAGTCTCGGATAAATATGTACAATGCATAGATGTTATAGTTCCTCTTCTGAAATAATAATCATATTTTTCTTCGGAGTAAAAAGGACGGAACCTCCCGCACTGCCTCTTCCCTTTCAGCTTGGGAGCGCGCAATTGGAGGGAGGAAGAGAGGGGGGCAGCGGGGACGCGCTTTCCGTGTCTGGTTAGTGGACTGACAGCCAGCTGTGCGGCTACAACGACAACAACAACCTCCTGGATTTGCTACTAACAACTAGATTAGTGTTGGTCTGCTACCGATCATAATCGTACACTATAGCTAGTTTTTGAAAGTGACTACTCGACAGCACATTGCTATAACCAGTATCATCGGCGGTTTCTGTGCTAACTAGCTAGAAGAGCATTCCTCCAACATGAATCCGTTGTGTAGCAGATGTAATCTAGTCGTTTACCCCACGGAAAAAGTGAATTGTCTGGACAAGGTAAGAACATGAGAAAATGCTCTTACTTCCTGTACGTCTTTTAAAAATAACCCTCTAAAGTCTTCCTCATTTTGTACCCTAACAACACTTATTTTTGCTCCCTTAAAATTACACCTTACACGTTCCTTGTGAATGAATTGAACACCCCAACAGGACAGGTATTTCGCTAGCTAGGCAAGCTAACGGCTAGCTTAACGTCTGCAAAGCGATGGCACAACAAGGCGGGCTGAAAACGAAACTACACTCAATCATGTAGATAATTTATTAGCTTTACAACCCAGGATTTGCATTTCTTTTTTTAAAAATCTATACAATTGCTTTAGGCTACGATATTGATGAACCCTAAACGAGCGATTTACAGTGCTTCCGACAGCCCAGCCTGGTCTGGGCCTGGCTGGCACCACTGCTTTGAAGAAAACCGATTGATAACGTTTATTTAAGCTTTCTCTCAAGACCTCTTCTGAGCTCAATGGATTCACCTTTACAAATACATATAAATGATATAAGAAGTCAGATCTGCTCGTTTCTTAAAAGAAAAGAAGAATACAGCCCTGTCGCCGAGCTTTTCGTGTTCAGCGTGGACTGACTGTCTTGTACATGTCTGTGTCCAATTCACAGGCTAATCCAAGTCAGGGATGAATAATTTTCAATCAGAAGCGGTAGCCTAATCTCAGCCGAGGTTGTAATCTCATCAGTTTTACCCATTGTGGCTATGCCGAGGTCACAGACTCATATGGGAGCACCAGTATGAGTTAAAAGTGGTGCAAACACACCTTGTTCCCGAGTCCCCGTTAACTTTTAGGTTGATGGAGGTGATCATGTGTAGATTATTGCATTTATTGAATGCTCGTGCAATCGGTTAGACTGTGTATGTGACAGAGAAGATAAAGCAGAGATGTAAGTTAACACACTTAACTTCAGAGGTGGGTGGGGTCTGCTGTAGTTGGCAAGAGACTATGTTTGTATATTGTTACCAAAACAGGGCTTGGGGCAAGTAGATAATTTGTCTAATGGACGTCTGAATGGCTATTGAAAATCAATCCCTGTCGAGACATGCTTATCTGTAAGGGTTGACAGACGAGAAAGGTGGAGAAAGAAGCCCACAAAGCACATTATCTTAAGTAACATCAGCACTTGATTGGATGCATTATTACCCAGCTGCATGGATGTGCTCCTGAATGCACCATGACTAATGTTTTCCCAAAAGTGCTCCAGACAGGGATTGATTCAGTTCAGAACCCCCTTCTTCACGTTCAGGCAATCCAAGCAGCCCTAAAAATATAAGTCATGTTACCATGTTAGGAGGCCGGTATTGATGAGAACCAAAATTGCCACAAGTACAACCCGAATGAGCTGTGGAATCTGGCCCGAAGCAGAGTACATTCCAGCAAACAGACACTCCCATAAAACGTGCTCTGTCAGAGGCCTGCTGTGCTGTCTGCCTGCTCTGAACCGAGCACAGGAGAGGAGCCTGCCGTCTGTCTTTGCTGCCATTCCGCATCAGCGCTCGCCCCTTCAGACACGCCAAAACAACCTCCCTTTTTCCTTCTCCGTGGCACACATACACACTGTCCTCCTCGTTTGTTTAAAAGCAGCAAAGGCCACATTTTTTTTTTGCCGGGGGGAATTTTTCCGTGTGCTGCTAGGCTAGCCCAGGTGAAGGCAGAGGAGTCGAGGGTTCTTCCACCGCTGCATTGGCATTCTCAGCCACCGATGAATACCTTTTTTACCTGACAGTCTTCTTCTATAATAGCCTTCTGTGGAGAGGCTGAGCCACAGAGGCTTGTTTGTCTGTCAGCTGCATTCCAGTATAGCAGGGCTGGGCCCAGCAGAGGGAGCGGGTAGCCGAGCACATGTAAAGACAGGAAGTGAATTTTGGTCGAGGCTTTTTTTGGGTGACGGTTTTGCCTACTTATTTGGCTTCTTTTCAATACTTCCTGTTAGTAATGAGTTTATAGCTGAGTGTTTATTTGCTCAGGTTGATACAGCATCTGGCTGGTATCTGTCAAAATAGCTTTTTGTGGCTTAAGTGAAAGACAGCTGTTGAACCGGAGCCAATAAAACTTGTAACAAGGACGTCATACATCATATGTGTGTGCTTGTGCCTAATATATTTTACCAGTGAAACACGTCAGCGTTCCGTTAATGCACAGATGTATGTAGGAGTGAGATGATTTGTTTAGTTTGTGGGTCACTTTAAGAGGAAGTGTGCAGAGCGGCTCGTCTTAAAGCTCATCCGTCTTTGCAACACTCGTCTCTGCCGGAGTGTGTGCACTTACTATCCCTTCGTGCTGTCTGCACTTTGTACAGAGCCCGTTTCTACATGCAGGAGAAGACGTTCAATCCTCCTACATCACTTTATGAGATTTATTAATTTTTAACTGTGACATATATGTGCCATTAAACTCTAGATTAGGTGATATAACCAATTCCTGGGCAGTAAATCAGCTACTATTTCAGTGAACGTAGTATTTCACAAGTCTATAAATAATGTGAAAAGCTCACAGCTCATCTTTTAATAAGTAAGGTTGAAGTGCAGACATCTCAGCTGGCTCTTGAATAAGTGTTTTGGCTCACGAACATGTTAACAATGTCAAAACATTTTCGTGAGTGTTATGTATGTGTTTTTTTTTTCGGAAGCAAGAACCGTTCGCTTGTGTCAGACGTAGTTTTTATGCAACACATGAGCTCCCAACATGACACCAGGTTTCATAGACAGCTTCACTCAAAGCAAAAACTGTTGGTAGAGAAGAAAGTTAAAAGAAAAACGGATGGATGAAAGCCAGTTTGGAGGTGATTTCCCTTATATCAGCAGGGAAAGCTTTTACAGTGCAGACAAGATAGGAAATAACCCTGCATTTCAAAAGATATCTCGCTTTGGTACGCTCACAGAATATATAACTAATTGCATTTTGAAAGATTAGACTGCATTAGAGTTGCAACAACGAGTTGATTAATTGATTAACAGAAAATGAATCAGCAGGAAAAATGCCAAACATAACCTGGTTGCAGCTTCTCAAATGAGAGGATATGAAGCTTTTTTTTGTGTCATACGTGACAGTAAACTGATTGTTTTTGGATTTTGGACTGTTGATTGGACAAAACAAGACATTTGATGACATCACTGTGGTTTTTAAGAAAATATAACAGCATTTTTCTCTGTTTTGTGACATTTTATAGATAAAAATTGGCAGATGAACCGATAATGAGCATGATTGTCAGTTGCAGCCCTAAAAGAAATTTTGTTGTTTACTGGGACTACTCTCCTTTAAAAAAAATACATAAAATCGCAATGTTTGTACTTATTCTACATACAGCAAACAGTTATATTTACAACATCACCATTGCATTTGATAAAACGGCATGAAACATATCCGAACAATGAAAGAACTGTTTCAACGGGTTGACAAAATAACCTATTTTGCAGGCCTGTTTTTAAGAATGATCTATTTGTGTCTTAAAACTTTTTCTGTAGATTCTGGAGATACAAAGCACAAACAGCGGCCGCACGTCTTGGTTCACATGATCTTAAATGCGCAGACACAGTTGGAATTAACCAAAGTGTGTGTGTTGTAATCGGATTTCATAGACAATTTGCCTCACACACACTGACGTATCTGACACATACAGTTTCTCTCTAACCCCAGCTTACATATTTGCGACTGAGTTGTGTCCGTTTTTCATTATTTACAACAAATTGGTTGCTGTGTTATTCGGCGCCGGCGTGGGATTTTCGGGTTAAGATGTGAGCCTCGTTTGTACTGCTGCTGCTGCTTCTCGATCCCAGGAAATTGCTGGGTGAAAAAGGGGGTCAAAGGTCAAGCTGTTCACCGCCACTGTACAGTCATAACTGTATGAATGAGCTTATATATGATGCACCCTCTACAGTCATGTGAAAAGAAATCTAAAAATTGGTTTGATTAGAAAACAGTAAAGCCTTTTTTTTTCCCCTGTGCTTTATCAGAGCTGCTTATGCTTTGACCTGTATCCTTCACGTAATCACTAAACTCCTTAGTGTTTACGTTTCAGTCTTATACAAACATTTTGATTGTGCCAGTATGAACCAGGGATTGTATCGGTCATTTAAACGGGTGGGATTTGTCTGCATTTTCTGTCTGGTGATCCAATGCTATTTCTCTGACCCCCCCAGATTTATAGGAATTTGTCTACCACCTTGCCTGTATTTAGACAGATTATTCTGAGAGCTGATTCATGTTGTCCGAATGCCAAAAGAGGTGAGGAATAAGGTCCAGCCACCACACAGTCCACCTCCCTTCGGTGACTCACAGTCACAAACACACACATCACGGTCTGAATCACCTGAGTTGACTCCACAGCGAGCGCCCAGGTACTTCTCCTTAGTAAATTTAATCAGAAAAAAGGAACTAGTACACATGTTCTGTTTGCTTTCCCAATCTATTACAGCTTTATTTCTCTCCTTCTTCCACTGCTTTAAATTAAAATTAACAGAAAGACAAACTGACAGCGTTAACTGCTGCGAAGCCGTAAAACATTTCCTTATTCACGTTAATGATAAAGCAGAAGAGCGTTTCACCCTTACAGTGCTTTTTTTTTTTTTAAATTTTATTTTGAATGACTCGTTGCCGGGGCAGCAGTATGTGTATGTTGCTAAGTGCACATCACCGTCTGGAGTGGTTTGGGAACTGTGTTAAGTGCATACTCCATCATAGTGTGTCGGTTCAAATCACTGTCAGCCCGCTCGCCAGCAACAAAGCCCTCGGCTCGGGTAGAAATTAATGGCGTCAGGTAGGGCCAATAATTAACCATTGTGCTTTAATGAGTTAGTTTCCTGTTTTAGTATCAACCAGATGTGGGCACTTTGTCTTTAGGCATGTGCTATCTTACGCAAGAATAATCTTTCACACTCACACAGCCACGGACTAAGCCGCTATAATGGCCCGCTGTGTGTGTGTGGTTTTTTTTTTGTTTTAGTGAGGCATTATTGGTTTAAAATAAACATCTGAGTCAACAACATCTGAAACATCTTTTAGAATTCAGAAAAACCCAGCCTCTAAAGTATAAAACAAAGCAGTGTAGATTAAAGTACTGTTAATCACCACTGATTTGACCAAGAGTCATGAAACATTTCATCAGGGTCTCAAGGGATGTCCTTCAGTGTTATAAGACTCTCTTTGATGCTTAATTAGATGATTACCAGATGAGTGGACCATGCAAATCCGTTTAACATGATTTTTTTTCCCCTCCATCTAAAAATAAAATGATATTGTCAAAAAATTCTCATCTTATCAGTATAGAAAAGAACACCAACCAACTGATGGAAAATTTGTTTTCTCTACATTGGTAGGTGACCAACCAATGTTTCCCACGAGTTTTCTATTAAAATCAAACGACAGTGATGGTTTTGTTAATGTGCACCTGTGGTTAGTGGTATGGTTTTAAGTAGCAGCTAGTACAAAGGCTGTGAGAAAACGCAACCCTCTCATTCATCTGAACGGGGGCAGTGCGTTGATGCATCGGTGCTCCGGCAAAACAACGCCAGCAAAAAAGTTGAATTTGTCCCGACTTCTGCTGCAACACGATTGGATATAATCCGGGAAAGCCGTATTCAACTGTTTACCTCATGATTGGCGTGACAGAAGATAAATTAGTTGCCTCCGTGATAACTTTCCAGAGTTGTAAAATCCTGTCTGTTAGTATTACAAACATTAATAGTTAATAATAGTTAAGCAAGTGTTTTGGTGCCTTCAAATGCATTAATCCGTCTGCTCCGACTACACTTCCTGTCTTGTATTTCATTTTCTCACTGCAACCTTAAACATCAAGCTCCCACCGGCGTAGCCCCCTGCGCTGTTGTAACACAGGGCTGTTTTCTGCCTAAACACAGCTTAATAGTTACAAAGGAAGTGCTTGACACAACAGGCCTGCAGCATTTTAATGCCTTTTAGTCAGGAACTTAATTGTCTTCAATCAGTCTGTAGTTAGCATGTGAGGGCACGCTCCTGGTCAGACTCTCACTAACCGTCCCTGTGTGTCTGATGTGTGTGTGTATGTGAGTGTGTGTGTACTACAGTCTATGGTGCATACATGGTGTCTGGATTTGTGCTGACCTCCCATATAGCTGCGGGGTTTTTTGTCCAGGCCAATTTGTATTTGGTTCCCACCGAGAGGAAGCTGTGAGGCTGACTGAGCATTTTTGCTTGTGACTGGAGTCTTAGATCTCCGCTGACACACATACATCATGCAGTGAGACATATAACCTACATACAGTACTACACACATGTACAAACACACATTTAACGTTCACACACACACATATAGACACGCATACACATGTGCCCTTGAGCTACCTTGATGCTGAGAGACAGTGCTGTCTTCTTTTTTTTTTTTTTTTTTTTAAGGGTGTTTTATATCTAGGGCTCCATTTCTGCAGTGTCCTCATTTTCCAGCTGACTGCCAGATCGTGCCTCGGTACACGAGAGCCAGGTTTTCCTGGAGCCGGACTAGGCTAACTGCTGGATCGAATCTGTAACATACATTTAGGATGTTTATGTCACCCACACATCTGTATTTGTCCCTTCCTCCTTCAGATTGTGCCTCAGTTCAGAGGAGATGGGTGGTGGTTCATGTCTGACATTAGAATGCGTCTCAAATGTGTCCCGAGTGACCACTTGTGATTATATTTCACCTCCCTGCACACACTTGATTTTATCTGTGGGCATCAGTGCTCAGCAGTGGTTGCAGTTTCAACCACAAACAGAAATGCCTGTGGCCGGCTAAATACAGAACTGCTCTCAGTAGAGTGCAGATCTCCACCAGGTGCGTCTTCAGTTTTCCTTAAAAAGCATAGAATCGTGTAACGGTATTGTAAGCAAGCGTCCTCCTGGGTTCGCCTAACTCTATAAACTTTAAAGAGTAACAATAAACAGGACGATAAGTCCATCTTCCCCATTTAAACACTGCATTTATTTAGAACATTTTGTTATTTATTTAAAACATTTTGTTGTAACGCACCACACAAAATAAAGCCCCTCCCTACCTTCCTCTCCCCAAACAAAGAAGAGTTGAATCTCACTCAGTTGTCCCTCCCGGCTCCCTTTCAGTCAAGATGGTGGTGAAGCTAACAAAAACTGGGATTTATTCATCTGGTATTGTGCCTGACTAGCGGATAATGACATATCAGGTATGGAATGAATCTGCAGATGCTCCGGCTCAAGATGAGACTAAACTTTTCTATGGATGTCAGATTTGGAGCAACGACAAAGGCCAAAATGTGGCCTGAAACAGACTCGTTTTTTTAGTTTAGACGACTGACTGAAGTGCCTTTTTGCTGCAGTTGTTGTCTCTACAGGCTGGTTAAGAGGAGTGAAGAGTCAGCAGTCAACGGTGGTATAAAACGCCTTATAAAAGAGGTTTTTCAATAATGGTGAATTATTGCAACCACGAGAGGTCCTTGAGCATACAGTCATAAATGTGCACAAAAAATGTTTGGCTGATGGGTGCAGTAGTATGTGAGATTAACTGCGGACAGATACATGCACACACACACACACAGACACACACAATTAAACCCATAATAATACTGAAAGTTCACCAGGTGGTCCTTTTTTAATGTGTCAGGGATTTTAAGTTTTAATATTCACACTATACTGCAAGTGTGGACACATGCAGCTCTGACCACCTCCGGTGCATTTTAACACCTGTGTTTTCAGCTGTCTGCTTGCTGTGAATTGTTCAATCAAGAGGCAGTGAACAACAGTCTCAGAGGGTCATTTTATCTATTAGGCATTGGGAGGTGGGGACTCCCTAATAACTTGGTATTTCACCGAGGGGCGGTCGGTGCCTTAACATCCTGCGTCACACAGAGTGTCGTGTGGCTGATGCATGTTCTCATTGGCTTGCGTTGGGTCATCTTGTCACTTTTTGGATAAGCCAACAAAACCGTAACTTTAAAAAGTTGTATTTTAACCTAATCTTTGCCTTAACCTCAAGAGTAAACCTACAGGAGACCTCACGCCTATTTGTAACTTCAAACAAAGGTGATTTTTTTATTTTTTTGTGATCATCGATTTATGAAGTTGCATTTCCATTTTTCCTCCTCGCACGGCTGCAACCGTAGGACCAGACTTCCCTGCAGATTTTCAAATGACTTTTATCTGACTGTTGATAAATTCTCAAATCGACCATCATAAAGTTACACTGGAAAATATGTACAACTAAATAGTGCTAGAATATATGAATATTTAGATGGACTAAATTATGTCCAACAATAAAAATCTACTCAGATAGGAGTCTGTATTCTGATGTCAGTGTAGCATCTTGCATCTATAGCTGCCCAAACGGGCTCACAAGGCAGACTGTCAATTTCCATATACGTAGATATAACACCTAACATACAAATGATAGGGAAATATGAATAGTATATTATTCACGCTTTCATACTTGACGTGCATCAAATAAACTGATCTCATATCGTTACGGAGTTCGCTGAAGCGTGCTCTGCTATGTCCTGCAAAACCACACCCATCCGGGTGAAAATATCAAGTTTTTAGCCAGTCCCGACGGGAGGGAGATGAGGGTTGTCCTGGGTGTAATGTGGGTTAGCAGGTTGGGCGAGGCTTAGGAATAGTTTGCTAAACAGTTGAGTTGAGCAGGCTTGTTCTCTGGAATACATCCAAGGTCAATATTTATCTGGGAAACAACAGAAGTATCAAAGTCCATGCTCAGCTGATAGGCTCTCCTTAATCTTCAGCATTTGAATTCACACTTCTGTGTTACTACACACCATGATGGTTTATCCCTGGTTTACCATTACCACAGAAGGGAGAACTGCCCCTGGGAAACGAGAAGGGGATAACAATAGCAGTGGCTGCACTGGGCTGCTAACAAACTGCATGCAAAGATGGCAGCCACCACAGCTGCAAATCAGCTGAAGCTAGAGGAAATGGAATCTGCCGGCAATATGCTGTTGTTTGTAAAGGGATTACCATCGCAGTACTAGTCAGAGCAATGAAGAGAGAGAGAGAGAGAGCGCAATGGAACAAGTAACACTACGTGTCCATCTGAGATCTTACTCAGGTCTTGATTGGATTGTAGTGGGATAAGGAGTTTGTTCCACTATTCAGAGCTCAGGCCCAGTTTCCATTTTGAGCCTTCTCTTTTGTCCACCTCTGTACAATATTGCAGGCCCGCAGCTACAAACACCCAGGTCAAACACACACATAAATTTGCCTGTTGTCAGCACATACCACCCTGGGTGGTCCATTATATCCAGACAGAACAGACAAGACTTTTCTTAAGACCAGCCTCAAGCCATATTTTAGATCATTCGATAATGGAAGGAGAGATGTCTGAAGTGAATCATTCATTGTGTCGTGTTATTCATCATGTTTTCATACATAGCACCGTCATGATTGTGTCTACAAAAACCTGAACATCCTGGTGATTTATTGCCAGCTGTGTATCGGTGCTGTAACACACGCCGCATTATCAAACTATCACTGCACACAGGGAAATTATGGATTTATTTTTTTTTGTCTGCTTCTTGTCCAGAGAAGACTGCTGGGAATCAAACTTGCATGTGTTTGTGAAAGGAATGCAGAGAAAGTGATGTTGTACTTTTTTTTTAGTGTTTCTGCAGTTTCATCCTCTATTTTGAAACATCTTTTCTGTGCTGTTTGTTTGGAAGGTTAGTGTTTTGTGTGTGGGCAATTGGTGTATAAATTGATAAAGAGTGGAAAAAAGAATGAGAGGGGTGGCAGAGCACCCTGAGGCCATGTTAATAAGGACTCCCTCTTTCTTTCCCTCCCGTTCTTTCTCTTTCTCTCTCTCCATATCTTTGCACTCCTCCCTCCCTTCCCTTGACGATAGCAGGAGCAGCCAGATCATTGCTTCACTCTCTGGCGTTTTCTCTCTCTCTCTCTCTCTCTTGCCCACCCCTCCCCTGCTTGCTCCCTTCCTCTCGCTCTTTCCAGCTCCTTCTTTCATGTTTCCTCCCTCCTTCCAGTTTTATCCAATCCTCCCTCCCTCGATCCCTCTTTGAACCCTCAGGCTGCAGATCAGGCCAGTGCCAGGAGAGAAAAGGAAAGGAGGCGAGAGGGCGGTGGGTGGGAGAAAGGGTGCTGAGGAAGATAGAGGCACGGCCTCTTATGAAGATGGATAGAGGAGTTACAGAAACATGCAGGCCTGCAGAGATGAACAGACGGAAGGAAGGGAGTCAAAATGTGGCCTTCAGAGCCCAACTTAAAAAAACAGACAAAAGCTGCAAGCTGCACGTGTAGATCTGAGCTCATAATCTAATTATAAAGGTGTCAAAATGATGCCATCAGATTAGACGAACAGATATATACTTGCCAGTGACAAACTTTACAGCTCTTCCTCATTAAAGCTAGCTCTGTCTACTTATAAATAGTAACCATACAGTTTGCTTGCAGAAGTGGAAGTTTCTTTATCTGCTCAGTGCCTGCACACACAAACTGCTGTGTTTCCACATTGCTATACTGTTTTGACTGGACGGCATCAGTGGGCCCGGCCTATAAACACGAATGTCTGTCCTTGACTGACTGAGTGAGTCGCTGAGTGATGAAGTTACACCATTGGTCAGCCGAAAGGTAGAAGGCTGCTAGAGCTTGGGGCAGCCAAGTGCAGAATGCATTTTACACCAACCGGCAGCAATGGCATAGATTGTGAGCCAGGCTAAAAGCTGTTGTAATCTTCTCTGTTTTATTAATTTTCAATATTTTTTCAGGCGAGAAAGTAACCATTTAGATTCCCAATATGTGGCCAGTTTATCCCAAAAAAAATAAAGCCTGTTTGGAAATTTACTACGACGTTTTCGGAGACGCGAGGAGCCGCTATCTGGGTGAGACCAGCCGGTCATCTCTGCCGCTAGCGGCCCGACTCCCGAGATTATCAGCCAGTTACTGTCCGTCGTCATCCCGCAGAGAACATGATCCAATCAACTGATCAGTGTAGCTCTTTGGGGATTTACCGCTGGCTCTTCCTTGGGGGGGGGGGGGGGCTTGGTGCCATGTGTTGCCACTTCCTGTATCTGTCATTTCAAATTAGCATTTCATACACAGTCCAGCTAGACACTAGGTTTTGACCTAGTCTTGTTTCACACACTCTTTTAACAGTCACTATTCTTTCCCCTCTGCATCCAGCTCTTGTCCTTGTGAAATCTCAAAGGAATAAAAAGTAGTTCTGACCTTACTCATTCAATTAGCTTTCCTGTGCTAGTTGGTGTAACAGTGTTTGTGTGTGTGTGTGTGTATGGTATACTTTCCTTTTCAGTGAAAAAAACGTCACAAATATCTGTTGCATTTACATGTTGTCTTCTCTCTCTGTGTTTCTGACAGTACTGGCATAAAGGATGCTTCAGCTGCGAGGTCTGCAAAATGACTCTAAACATGAAGAATTACAAAGGCTTCGAGAAGAGACCATACTGCAATGCGTAAGTTGTCCCTAGATCATCATTCTGTGTATGTCTCTTTTTTTTTTTTTTCTTTTACTCGTATGGTTCAGCCTGTAACCCAAAGACACTGGCAGAAGTCTTTAATCTGTCCACAGACTGAAATAAGACTCTCTAAATGTGTGTGTGTGTGTGTGAGAGTGTGTTGTAACCCAACTAAGGCCCCTCTATCCCTCCTCTGCTGTTTATCTGTGACTATTCCAGCTCCCCCCTCAGAGAAAAAGGCCTATATGTGGTGTGGGAAAGTGGCTCCCTCCCTCCTCCCCTCCTCAGTTGGGAAGGGGAGGGGAGTGGGGGGGGGGTATCAACAAAGGAAATTCCTAAAGTTCCTCTACAGTGACACAGGCGGACACACTGAAAACTAGCATGTCCACTCACGCTTCAGCACATAATCACACACTAAATACTCATCAGGAATCCATGGAATCCCCTCTCCCCTTACTTCTAATGATTTTCTTCTCTCCCCCGTATGTGTGTGCGTGTGTGCGTGTGTGTGTGTGTGTGAGTGTGTGTGTGTGTGTGTGCATATTCTGAAAGGGTATGCAGAGAGAAAGTGTTGCTTCATGTTCTGACAAGTTTTTTTTTTTGCATTTTTCCTGAATTGCCATTTTATTGCCAGTTGCACAGATTAATACCAGCGATAAGTTATTTGTGCCAAGACTGGAGTATAATAACATGACACTTGATTGTTTTCTCCTTCCAGTACATGAGAAAGTGATAGCAGTTTTTTGGCAAGGAATATTTGCAAAGAACTCTACAATATGCTTTTCCATATGTCTAAAACCTTGCATTGATTTTTATCCTGCTCGCCGTAGGGCTTAAAAGTGCACTGGATGAACGCAAAGCAAATTTGTTGCACTGTAATGGTCCAAAAGTTGGCTACATGAGCGTTTTTGTTGCCACAAAGACCAATAAACATGTTCCCAATCAGACAACACAGATGTAAGGAATGATTCAGTCTGATTTCGCAACTAACCAGGTACTCCAGTAGTTAACCCCCTAATTCCTTTTTTGCTCCTGACTTGTGTGTCGTGTGCAAAATGTAGTCACGCAGCTTTAGGATAATTGCACATATTCTCTCGAGATGAAACAGTTTTTCTACCGCATGTTAAACTGAGAGAATAGAACAAAATACGTTATTACTTGCCCGATCTAGATAGGCAAAACTCCTCCATACATGCAAATAATTTCCAGGTTAACCAGATGTGTTGAACTGTTTCTGGAGTGCAACCAGCTTACTGCTGAGTGTGTCTATTTGTCCTCACACACACACGAGCATCGAAAAAAGGATGTAATAGGCATTTTTTGCAGCAGACATTTTGACTTGACATTGCAGGAAAAGCACAGATGTTACCAATAATGTTAACAATGGCTCAGTTCTATTAAAGTGTCCCAAGAAGCCACGGCAGTGTTACAGTGAGCCAACATGAGCAGCGCTAGTATCCTGAAACTGAAGCAACTACATTCAGCCATTCAAATTCAGCCATTATTAACTTGACTATTTACATCTGTGCTTTTCCTACTGCCACATATCAAAATGTCTTCCATGGAAAAGGCTTGTTAGTGCTTTATTATCGTTTTTTGTCACTGATGTATGACACAGAAAAGATGTATGACACAGAAAAGCTTCAAAATCCTCTTTTCTTCAAAAAAGTGACTAAAACAATTATTTGATTATCAAAATAGCTGCAGATTAGTTTCCTGTCGAGGCTCTACATTTGAGAATATGGGGTTAGGTGACTAACACCTCTCTACAGGCCTAATTATAACCTTATATTATAATTATAAATATTATAATTTGTGTCTTGAAAAATGCAATGTTTTCCTTATTGAATGTCTCACTGAGACACTGTGTCGACTTCTGATCCTTCACATCTAGATCAATCAGTTAACCGCCTGCAGCAGGTGTCGTCCCGCTGTCACCTTTTGTTTTCCACAGACTAAAGCGCCATCTCTTTTCATCTTTCCTGCTCGTGATGTTCCCTCCGCTCACCGCGCCAGCAGGAGTGAGCCTGCGGGAGCCTGTTTATTATGCCTCTTTCCGTTTGTTTAAAACAAGCCTCGTTAGAGTAAACATCATCAGTGGAAGTGCCTCCCACTTCAGGAAAGGAATGTAGGCTACGTTCTCTGTTATTATTATGTGGGATAACTACTTTATCATTACTCTATATTTGTCCTTAGTAATTGATATAGGCGTTGTTTGTTTTTACTGTATTCCTACCCGCTTCTTCCCTGAGAATCCCATCCCTGATTAGATACTAGAGTCACAGGGGGGATTGTGAGAGATTTAAGAGGGCAAATAAGTAGACACATAAATTCTTCAGTTCCTCCGGAGGCTGCCGGAGCCATTGTTGGGATGCTGCGTTAATGGCTGATAGTCTGACATTTTTTTGGACATCAATGCACCATTGTTAAAACTTTTGACAAATGTCTTGATTTAGTGTCACGGATGTAAACTCGCCTGCGAGTTAATATCCATCTCACACTATCTGGAATCACAGTTTGAGGTCATTTCTCGATATGTTGTTAATAAATAACCAGTCGTGATTAAAACCACTTTCACACTGTGGCGTGCCACTGCAGGTCACTTCCTGGTCTGTGCTGCCTTCTGTATCAGTCTGGGAAAGGTTGCTTTCTCATTGAAAGCTGAAGAAAAGAGGTCTAGTCAGTAAAATATCAAAAGCTGCGTTTCAACCGCAGGAACTTTCCCCAGGGACTAAGAACCTTCTGAGGAACTCAGTTCCTCTACCTGCGTTTCCACCGGAGGAACCGGGGTCTAAATTACGTTCTAAGGGGATTGTTTTACCCTCTAGAAAGTCTCTGCTGAGGGGATAGTACTCTCCAAAAGTACAGGAGCTTTGGTGGCGGGGTTTGCAGGGACGACCGTCGCTGATTGGTTAAATCGTGTGTACCACTTCATTCATAAAACAAGAAACAAGTTATTCTAGTATCGATTTAGGACGAGGGGAGGACATTTCTCTTCATTTGTTAATGTTAAAAGTGAATTCAGGTTTTGCTTTCGGCTTCCGGACTCGAGAGTGTGAGTGACAGAGGGAGAAACTGCAGCGGTGGATGAGCCGGCTAGAGAGTGAATGAGGAGAGGAGGGAGCAGCGGTAGCTAGAACAAATCCAGTGAATGAGAGAAATAAAAAGTTATTTTCTGATTGTTTGATGTCGGTCATGTCCGCCGTCAAACAATCGGATGATTTACACTCAACAGATGATCGACTGTAGAGACAGACGCTCTTAGTTTCGGTTTTAGTTTTCTCCTCTGCATTTCTCCTTTTCATTCATTCATTACATCCAACTCAAATACAAAGAACAGGACAAAGCTGTGTTGTTTTTTCTTCATGTGTGAATGCTACATTTCAAGCGCTGCTGTTTTTTTTTTGTTTTTTTTGTTTTTTTTTTAATTCTTCATGGGTCTAATGTTCATGATCTACCTGGTTCCTCAGATACAGTGGAAACGCAAACAGGATTGCTCTACGGAGACTTTTAGTTCCAAGTTTAGTTTCTGAGATTAGCTCCTCTGGTGCTAAAGTACCTGAAACTTTTGGTCGAAACGGGACCTTATGAGCTCTGATATATGAGCGTCACTGTGTATAATGGATTCAGCCAGTCAGGTACAGCAGATATCCTGTTATTTGCTAGCTGTCTTTCACCCGTGCTGCTAACTACAGTTCCTCCACTGTGATGTTCTGTGATGAGACTTTTATCATGATTGCCTTGTCAGTCATTGAACTTGTTGAGTTTGGTGATATGTACATGTTGATGAAATGTCCCTCTTGAATAATACATTACAACCTTTCCAGGTCTCACAGGGTCAAGCCGGCCACAACATCTCCTGGTCCCAGTATGCAAACAGGTCTCTCCTCCTGCACGATAGACGGTTTGTGTGTGTGTGTGTGTGTGCATATGCGTGTGATTACACATGCGTGGCCCCCCTCACTCCTCCACCACCCCCCCAGCCGTACCTCCCTTCCATTTTGATCACTCCTTCTTTAGAGTTCACAGGGCTAACTGAGTTTGTGCATGTGTCACACATTCCGGCCTGCGACTTATTACCTTGTTATACAACCTGACAGATAGATGAGTGTTCTTGTGACTCACTCATACAGGCAAAAAAAAAAAATATAAGCATGGTTACACACTCAGACACACATTACAAGATCCTCACTGAGTGACTAAGCTTATATCTGCCACCTTGTTGTATGTTTGTATAACAATTTGCTTGAACCTTAAGTGCAAGGACACTTTCTAAAGACACATTGATGACAGGAAAGCTGTTAACACAGATGCTGGTTGTGAGGGCGTGTGAGACTGAAACTTGTGCCTCTTGTCTCCGACAAACAGAGCGGTTTTTAGCTCCGTGAAAGGAAGTGTGTTCCACCACAACCTAGATACACCCAAGCCAGAAAATATTAATAGATATTATTTATTCCCTGGCTTTGAGATATCCTTCAAGAAAGAGAAACATTTACAGCAGTCAAAAAAATTAATTTTGCAAAATCTGTTTTTATTTATGTCAATTGTGTCCATACAGATATGCATTTGTCAGACGCAACTATCATGACATATTCAAAAATCAGCTTTATTTTCATATCTTAACACTGTGTCCACACAGAAAGCGTAGAGTGAGCAGCTCCATCTGTGTGTACGCTGGAGGCGTTCAGGTACAGTGTTGAGTGTAGGTCATCCGCATGTTGGAAGCGCTCAGAGCCAAATTACTGTAGTTACACATGTAAAACAGAGGAAAATAGACTTGAAGCCTGAAAACATGCTTTGGGTTGCTGTTACGCAGGCTGAGTAGACAGCTGTATTGAGCATGAATTAGCTTTACTGCTACGCTATGAAGAGCGGGTCCTAAAAAATATTCCTCTCGATTTCCAGCCACGCGGGCTTGTTCATTATTCCTTTGAGATGTTATAAATAGATGTTTGCACTCAACAGTGGCAGAGGGCACCTGTAAATGACAAAAGAGTGGCGTGTCTTTGTGGGATCTTTGCTCCTTTGATTATCTTATCTTAGCGTAGTTTCATTTGCATCGTTTGATTAGCTTGCTTCGCCTCCATGCCCGGCCTCAGGTGCTAACCAGCAAACTAGCAAACCACTACATCTGAATGTTTCTGATAGCCGCCGTTTCAGGTAAATGAGTACTAGAAGTTGTAAAAGCCAACTGTGAGCGTGCACAGACTTGCTTTTGTTTCCAGCCTTATGGATGGATGCAAGCAAGGGATCAAGTGCTCGGGTTTGTTGTATATCGCAGAGCTTGGAACGCTGACATCAATCAACTTCTGCTCTTGTTCAGATCCTACTACATTTATTTTCCACCTCCCACTCTTTGAAACTGTCCTTGGGGTTTCTTTCAAGTGGCTCACATGTTTTTTTTTTTTCAGTTTTTACAGTTCTTTATGTAAAATACTTCAACCACAGTCCTTTGTTAATTTTTTTTACATCCCATAATCACATCAGGATGAATGCTAATACAGTTTATTTACCATGTTGTCAAGGAAACGGAAACCATATTGCCTAAATGGGTTACCCAGAGGCACGGATAGTGGTTGAAGATTTTTTGAGGTCACCCAGCGCCCTGAGGCAGGCTGGGAACTACAGTCCATCTGAGTTGTTAATAAGCTGTGCCGGCTCTTCTTCTCCTGCTGGATTTGAGCCATGTGTTTTCACTGCCTTAAAGAGGACCTATTATGCTCATTTCCAGCTCTGTATTTTTATTTTTGGACTCCACTAGAGTGGCTTTGCATGATTCACAGTTCAAAAAAACTCTTTATTTATCAAACACTGGCTCTGACCATCACACCTTCAACAGGTAAACAACTTATTTTACTTTGCCGTACTGTGTAATGGAAAAACACTCACAGCGTGCCAGCTCGACTCAAGTCATGGCTCGGTGTGTCTACCCCCAAAACAATGGAAGAATTCCATAATGTTGGTGGAGCGGAGTAGTGACCTCATGCGTTGTGCATGAAGTAGATGACCATGTAGAGAAATCCGTCACGAGCCGACGTCAACTCAGGCTGAAAGTAGGAAAAACGTCGGAAACGGAGTGTTCGGAGAAGCCTGAAGCCGGTGCTTTTTGCTCACAGGGATCACTTCTACATATGTTTAATATGAACATCCGACATTGTAACATCAAGTATATGACTGAAAATAAGGAAAAGCGTAATAGGTCCCCTTTAAAGACACACTGAACTGCAAGGCATCATTATTAGTGGACCTGAAGGCTACTTGTGCACAGAAGCCTCCAGTGTATAAAAACACAGACTTATGCCTTGCACGCGTAAAACCGTTGACATCAGTTTGAACAATCAATAAGCAAGCGTGTGATGAATGGCTTTTGGAATGATGCTCGGTATGCCGCATGCATGCATGTCTGCGTGGAAGCCGTGCGTGCGTAATGCTTACGTCTGTTATATTTATGTTTGTTGTATTTGTTTCAGGCAGAGCGTTTTTCTACTGAGCAATAGGAGGTCGGGTGGTTACGGGTCTGCGGCTGTCAAGAAAATTCCCAGAATCCATTCAGAAAAGAGACTCGCCTTCACGCTCCGCTGAAGGGGGGCTGCCCATGACATCATTCACACTCACCCACTGTCTCTTTGACCCTGTTGCTGGGTCTGTTGCGCGCTATCCCTCTTCCTGTTATCCCCCATAGGGCCGTGCCCATGAGTGTATGTGCCTCTGTGTGTGTGTGTGTGTGTGTGTGTGTGTATGTGCCTGTGTGTGCCTGTTATTTGTAAGCTTGGAAAGCTTTTTCCACACCTGCTATGGCTCGCCTCCAAAACTCTGCAACCTTGAGGCTCTCATCTCCCCCCTTCCCTACACAGCCCCTGCCTCACTTCCTCTTTTTCAGGCTACCTTGGCTCCCACTGACAGAGCATTGTGTGTTATACTGACATGCCTTTTGTCTACAGGGGCTCCTAACTCAACCTCAGGACCACCTTGAATAACAAATGCCCCCACTGTGGGGCCACAGACTGCACACTGCTTGAGATATGCTGTTTTTTTTTCTCTTTAGAGTCTAGGCTTGAGCATCACAGTGGGAGTCTGGGTAAAAGCTGGCATCTGCCCGTGTGTGTTTACTGTGTACTGATATTCTGTGCTGTTTTGTGTGTTTTATTATACAGACACTACCCCAAGACAAACTTCACCTGTGTGGCTGACACTCCAGAGAACCTCCGCCTCAAACAGCAGAGCAAGATGCAGAGCCAGGTAACTCTTCATGCCAGCAGCTTACCCATAGGATTCATGGCTAAATCAAATTCAAGCTGTGAGACATGCATACAGTTTGTTCACACGTTGGCACTGTTCCACAAAAGAGGCAATAAAAAGAAATGCTTAATTTGAAAAAGCCTGACTTGAGTTAACCTTTTTTAAAATTGATCTGGGAGTAAGTGCTTTCACAAAGCCAACTTTCAGATAAATAATCAGTCTTAATTCAGACCTGGTTTAATAAACATTCAAGATAACTGCGTACTCACAGCTTTAAGACAGACCTGAGAAGCCAAGCATGAAATTGATTCACAGTGGACAAGTAAGAGACTTGGAAAGAGAGAGAGAGAGAGAGCTGAGGGGGATCTATGGCCATGTAATCGTATGATAAATAAAATGTTATGGAGACAAAAAGATGGAAGACATCGCCAAGAAAATAAGGAAACTTGGCCGGCCAGGTACAGGTCAGTGGTACGCAGCCTCAGAGGTGAGCAGTTCTGATACAAGAAATGTTGCGGTAGTTTTGGAGGCTCTCTATCTGTGTGGATGAAATGACAACTTCCCCTATTATCGGTTCCGTCTTTTAATTGCTGAGTTCAACAATACATTACAATTACAGTACTAGTATGCCCTCAAATTATATTTAAAAGTGAGTAATGCATCTTTTTTTTTTAGCACTTCCCTTTTCCTTTTATCACCAGTTGGGGGGGAAAATCTTTGTTACGTGAGAAAGTATTGCAGCATGAATGTCTTAAAACCGGTTATAAGCTGCATTCACCATTTTAGTTTCAATGAAATGTTAAAACTTTGTCATTAACGACTCTGGAGAAAGCACTGCTTCTTAGCTGAGTGAGTATTGCATTGCTGCCTAAGCTCAGGTGTAAGCTCAGCCTGATAATTAGCCTCACTGGAAACAGGTTAGTCAGGAAAAATAGTTTACTGTGGTAACTAAATTTGACCCTAGTTGAACCTGACTGTAGCAACATTTGCTAAAATTACACACAGATGTACACATTGCACCCCCCCCCCCCCCCTTTCATCAGAGGTATGTAGATGTGTCCACAAAATGGGTTGCGGTGACAAAAGTTGGTCTTACATCTGATTGGTTGGTGGTAGGTGAAGGCGGGGCTTGTCAGTTGACACACCCCATACTCCAGAATGGTAGAGCTCACCCAAAATAACCTTAATATGGTGTAATAATCCCAGCTTAACCTTGTGTAACAACCCTCTCTTTTCATACCGCTGTTATCTTTAGTGTTCATGTGTATGACATTCAGTTGCTTTTTTATGATGTTTGCAAACTGCTTTATACCCTAATAAACTGTGTGCTTTACTGCTTTTTTATGTCACACAATCAGAGTTCCTAACTGCTGTGTGACCTAGTACTGATGCACTTTTATTTTCTCTTTCGTTTTTGTTCTGCACATTTTTTTTTGAAGGGGCCACCCAAGTGTATTGACGATAAATCCTCCCAAATTATCTCCTATTTTTCTCTAAACGGTCCCCAGTCTAGGTCTGATTTGTAACCACAGGAAACACTACTACGGCTGTTCCCGCAGAAGCTAAAATAAGAGAGACCCAAATATATTGTAAGGCAAAAAAAAAAAATCATAAGACCAAAATATCCATCTGAACTGGGTCATGTGTTTTTTGCTTTAATGAAGATTGCTCTGATAGAGAGAGTGAGAGATTTGTACTCACCAGAAGACGTACGACAACGTTTTCCCACTTTGGCTACTTCTAGTTAAAGGAAACATAACTCAAACATAGAATGAGTATAAAATGATATTAGATAGTGTGGCAGACAACTGTGAACCTTGAACGCTGTAGAAACCTCACGTTTCACTTCTCTTATTTGTGCTACGATGTCTGGGGCATGTTCATTCGTATTCTAGGAACTTGTCTATCAATATGATCACTTACGTCACCACTGCAAGCAACAAAACACAAGTCATCCAAAAATGAAATTTCACAGAAATTTGTTTTTTTAGCCCAGTTTAGTAGAATCGTCCTTTCAATTTCAGTCATTTTGAGCCTCATCAATCACAAAAGATGGTTGGAGGAACTGATATAATAATCTGGATATGAAGAAGGAGGGAGAAGCTGAAGGAAAGGCTTGTTTTATCAACATCTAATAGAAGAGAGTGCTGTGCGTGGAGAGGGGGCGGGGCTTCGGGGCCTCGTCTTATCCGAGTGTCAGTGTCAAACGCTACGGATGAGATGAGGGGTGTTTGTATGTGAGAAGGGGTTTTGTGGAGTATTGAGGTGGGGTCAGTGGTCATACGGGGAGGAGGAGGGGGGGGGGGGGATAGCTGATGAATCGAGGAGACAGATGGTGTTTTTCTACATGGATTGTGCATCCTAACAGCCCCCCACAAAACACTCAACCATACACCAAGAGACAGTCGTTATACTAAGGGGTTTATCACTGACACTAAACTAAGTATGAGATTATGAATACACAAAAGATGTTTTTGCGTGTGACACGGAGGATTCATGTGATCACGGATAAAGACCAGCGTAGCTCTTTGTGACATTTTCTTTGTCTCCTCTGAAGCGGTCGTGTGACGTCACAGTACAGTATTCACAGTGGACAGGAAACTATGACTTCACTAAAAAAAACCCAAGGCTTTCACAGGAAGTAGAAAATGATTTACGATAAATAAAAAAAATTCCCCTCAAAATGAGGATACAGCTGAAGTCAACAGAGTCCTTCTCGCAAAACTTCTCAAAATATGCTTTTGCTGACAGAAAGTGAAGGAAAAAAACAGCTGATTTCTTTCTCTGATTTCACTTTTTCTTTCATTTTTAAATGAATTACAATAAATAATTTAAATATATATATATATATATATATATATATATATATATATATATATATATATATATATATATATATATATATATATATATATATAACTCACACTACTCAGACACATGCACATGTTGATGTAGATATGTTTAGATTATATGGAATAAGCCTCTTGCACTGTTATGATTGTGTGCCATCACGGTACTATTATGTTTGTGGCAGTGCAAGGAAGTTGTTTGTTGAGTACTGTGGCCATCTAACCCTTCGCCACCGCCGCTGCCGCGTTGCTACGGGAACCCTATTGCTATGGTAGCAGGCTAGAGGTTTGTCACACCTCATTACAAGACTTTGCAGGGGGAAACAGAAAGAAACAAGACGGCGAGAAAGAGAAATAAAGAAAACGGAGAGAGCGAATTAGGGAGGAGGAGATGGGAGAGCAATGAGGCGCACATGAGCAAAGGAAGAAAAAAAAAAAAAGGAAGAGACAGGAAGGCACCAACACAGAGAGAGGGAGGAGTGCAGGGTGAAAGAGGAAGAGATAAAAGTAAAATCCCCAGAGGAAGGAAAGCTAGAGGAATGCAAATAGAAGCAGAGAGAAAGATTATAATGAGGAAGAGCTCCAGCTCTGTGGGATGATTCTGTCTTTTGCTGTTGAGGCAGTAAAATATGAATGAATGAAAAAGGGAGCACAGAGAGAGAGAGTGGGGAGTGTGGGTGGGGAACGAAAGCAGAGGCATGATTGGAGGAGAAGAAGAAGAAGAAGCTGTTGCATAGACCCAAAAAGACAAAGGAGATGGACTGAGAAATAAAAATAGGGGGAGGATCATACGTTGACTGATGAGAACGGAGAGAGAGAACGAAGGACAAAGATGGGTCGAGGCCACATTAATCTTCTTCACGACTTATCTTTGTGCGCAGGCTTGAGAGCCGTGTATAATTTGCCGTAGAATGAGGATCAGCCATAGATTTCGCTTCATTTTCTCTGTGGACGTCACGCTAGGGAGGGTGACAGCAGATATGAACGCATCACGCCGCATCACACACACACACGCATTTAAACGTTAGCTATGAATCATTGCCACGTCATGTCATCACAAGGGCGGTTGGGGAGATGAGAGGAGGATTGGTCAGCACTCTGTATAGCAGTGTCAGACATTACGTGGAAGTCGGGGGAGAGTACAGAGGGGATGGAGCTTTGTTTCCTGGTAATAGACAGTCCGAGTTGGCTTCATCATTGGGGCAGTGCAGGAAACCGGTGCAGTCACCACGGAGGCAGGAATAGGGAGGTGGAATTAAACGATTTGTCATTGTTGTAATGTCATTGGGCACGTGCCGAAGAGGTCAGATGGAGAAGAAGTGAGAAAGCAAAGCTGTTGGTTTAAAAACAAAATCATGTATCTTACTTCCTGCTTCAGGTTTTGTAAAAGTGGCAGTTTGTGGGTTTGAACACTCAACCAGCCACAGGGCAGCAGTGAGGTAGCGCGCCCATGCATTGTAATTTCTGATACTCATCTGACGCTCGCATGGGCTGGACATTTCCTCCACTGCCCTCAGGGTCAGGATAGGGTGGGAAGGCTGGAAAAACACACACTCAACAGTCACTCACACACACAGACTTGTCATACACTACCTCTTATTTTGACCATATATGGATGCTGGCATTCACTCCCCAGCAAACAGGAAGCGAACTTCACCACAAAAGACTATGCAATATAGGCCCAAGCTTACTTTGCTTGCACACGAAACACGCACGCATGCTGATGCTGGTTACATTGGAAGTTTATGCATAAAAAAATTGATTATTTCTGCCCATGACTGCAGGAAATACTCTATTCAACGTAGAAACGTCTTGGTATGTCTGCCGAATCCAGAGTTACAGTCACTACTGTTGACACAAGTTTGTTGTTATAGTAAGAAACATGACCAGCCTAACACACTAACAAAATAGTACTAAAGTGATCTACAGTCAAGAAAATACTTTAAAAAAATCAGCAGAAAGTTCATTTCACTAGAGGATTACATTTCAGCAATTTCATGTTCATTCATCTAACGGTGTCAAGCTTTAATAAACTCAACAGTAAAGCTGTTTTCCCCGCTGCTATAAAAGTATTTTATTAGGCTAAAGCGTAGCTCATTAAAACGCAGGACTGATCCATTTGTCAAGCCAAGTATAAGTACTTATAAGGTGGACGCTGATGCCACAGGTGAAATAGGTGAAAAGCATTACATTCTTTCTGAAAAACACACCAGTTTTGTGATTTTCAAAAAAAAAAATCCGTATATGTTGAAAGAATCTAGGTCAGAGCATCTATAAATAATCATTTATACAGTATTTGTTGGATTTTCCTTGTTGACTCACGCGCTGTTGATCTGACAGTGTTATTAATCTGCTACATATTCACTGTTTTATGTGTGAAACCTTCTCTTTGTTTCTAACATGGTCGTTTTTGTTTTTTTTTCTGTGCAGGTTCTCTACAGGGAGGATTTTGAGAAGAATAAAGGGAAAGCTTTCCATGTGGTCACAGACACGCCAGAGTTGCAGAGAATTAAGAAATCGCAGGACCAAATCAGCAATGTAAGTGTCACCACTTAAACCCATCTGTCTTAAGTCTTGACAGAAGAACTCTAAATGTTCAGTATTTGAAACGAAGACAAGCAGCTGTTGTGGTTTTTTTTCCCAAGAAAAAATGTTGATTGACAAAATTGACTGACATTTCATAGACCAAACGCTGATAAAGAAAATAATCTTAAGTTGCAGCCCTAGACTGAACATTTAAGGCTCTTCTAATGTCTGTAATAGTGACTAATGAGTATAATCTCTTTGCCTATATTGAACCGAGAATTCGTTCTGAGGAGGATAATTAATCTACATGAAGTACACTGGAAAGTTGTCTTCTCCTGCCTTGAGAATAGTTGACATCACATCTTCAAGATAACCTTTAGGCAGCTCATGCTTACGTTGTTCAAAGTTAAAGACTGATACTTACAGTACCAGTCAAAATGTTTGACTGGTACTGTATACCAACGTCAGCTCAATATTCATACATGCAACCACCAGAACCAGTAGATTTTATCATTTCCTTTATTTAGCTCATCACCTCCTCTTTCTTCGGCCTCCGAGAGCTCCGCCAGATTAAGATCTCAGGTTTTGTAATATTTGTCATGTTGTTGTTTTTTTTAAGTAGCTTTCATCCTCCTACTTAGTCACAGTAAATGTCAGGCTTCTTCTTCTGCTCACAGCGCTCCTCATTTATAGTGATGGAATTCTCCTCCAATCGCTTACCACACGGTCCATTCTCCTCCACTCTTCTCTCCTCTCTCCCTCGGCCACAGTTATTGATTTGCCATTTCTGTGTAAATACAGAGCAGCGATGTAGAAATGCATGCAGTGTTTACATTGCATCCACAGACTGCTTAAGTCAGCTGAAAAGGCCTTCATTTCTATGGGAAACACAACAACATATACGTCATTACACATAACCAGTTGCTGCACCGGTCTCACTAATGGTATAATTAGGGTGAAGGGTGATGGGTAATTACTGCTTTCACTTGATGAAAGATCTCGCGTGTGTGTGAGATCAAGGACGTTTTGCAAGACAGAGAAGGATGCACATATATTACATGTATTTATGGGCTCAAACACACAAGCCACATCAAGATAACGTGCATTATGGCGGGATGGATTCAAGCACGTTGCGAAATGTTTTTAGTCTGATAAACAAGTGGTTCGCAAGGGTTGAGCTGCGCTTTCAAAAACCGTCCTTTGTTTGTCTTCTTCTCTGGTGCAGTAGTCATATCAGTCAGTCTCAATACAAGTACTCGACTAATGATTTTCCCATCAAACCATTTATGACCTACCTAAAGTACACAAGCCTACGGAGGGGTTGCCAAAATGTCGCCCTATTATAGCGAGTATTGGTTCTCTTACTGAAACTTTATCACATCAGACTATTGATTGAAAAGCTTCAATCATTAATAACTCAACTCTCTGAAGTGACACATAACAGTAGTGATCTTCTCCTGGTTACTGTGGATGCAGGCAGCCTTTATACCAATAGGTCTCACTCATCCGGGCTTTAAGGTGTTTTTCTTGACGTCAGGCCAGAGAACATTCCCCCAACTAACTTCCTGGTCGACATGTTCGAAATTGCTTTGATAATAAACCACTTTCTTAATGTCTCTCCAGAGACATGGCACTGTTATGGGCGTAAGCTTCGCCCATGACTATGCAAACCTTTTTATGGGTTGATTTGAACACCAACATGTGTACAATAATAATCAATTTTTGCAATTTGTTGTGTTTTGGAAAAGATATATTTATGACATATTTCTGATTTGGAATGCTACTAATTATGATCTCCAGGCTTTTTTCATAGTATCTCAACAATTTTATTGATTCAGTTGAATTCAACATGGAATGTGACAGTCACTAAGTAAGTTTTTTTGGACACATGGGTAATCTATAATGGGAGAAACATTTACACCACGCTCTTCACCAAACCCTCAGGCAGAAATAGTCCTTTACACTACTCAAACTATCATTCTGTCCCCCTCAAAAAAGTTGTGCCCTATAGTTCATTTCTTAGGGCTTAGATGCATCTTTACAAGGGATGATGATTTCCAAATAGAAACCTACAAACTCTTTGATCAGTTTCTGATGAGAGGGTATCCACGAGGCATTTGCAAAGGCTTATGAGGAAAAACAGAAATGAATTATTCACCGAATGTAAACCCAAAAAGCAAAAAAAAACATTCTCTTGTATATTTAATACTACCTGTTCACCACTTGGGTGTGAGATATGTAATGTTGTGAAAACACACTTCAACATTTTATCTGTTGATGACATTGGCAAAGAGATCTTTTCATTCTCTTCCGCTTTTTTCTTTTACTAGAGCAAAGGGATGTTTAGGACACACTGGTACACACAGACACACACAAAAACTTCATCCACCAGGGACGTTTGGACAATGCCACAGGTTTTTTTTTTTTTCCCTTGACGAATTTAAGCTGCATGTTCTAACTGTAAGAGTACAAAATGACAACATGCAGCTCTAGTAATGTTGTCTGCCATGCACCAAATGTAGCATCCAATATATAGAAAAAACAAAGAGACATCATTCTACTTTGGATTTGGTACTCTGTGGCATTGGCATGATGATTCCTAATCTTCATGGTGGAAATATAGATCAAATTTTACTCCTGATGTGAATGCAGATATATCTTCTACCTTAAAATGCTACACCCTAGTGGCTTAAATGAAGAATTAGATATTGTTTTCTGTCACTCTATTGTATTGTCTTTCTGTACCAGTGGGTCCCTTTCCTAATGTAAAAGATAACATTTGTATGTATACACTGTATATCAGTTATGGTATGAAAATGTGTTGATGCTATGGAATTACATCATCCTAATGTGTTTGTAATGACCTGATCTGCTGGCCATTGGCTTCATGGGTGTTCAGTCAAGCCCTAGCTCATTGATTAGGTGCCCCTGTAGAGTAACCCACATATAGGTGGACTCATCATGCATGCCTCTTTCTGCACAGAGGAAAGTCCAACATGGACTGTTTGAACTCTATGCACTCTCTGCACATATTTTCACTGTCTGCACGGCCCTGTAATGTAACAAATAGAAATATCCAGACTCTAGTCTGAATTATTCTTTTTTTTTTTTGTTCTCTGTGTGCGAGTCCTTCCTCGCTGCATTAGACATCTGTTTGCAGTCAGTGCGTCATTCATAGCCAATCATAAGGGAACCACTCCAGATGAGCGCTACATCAATCTCTCTTTTTGCTCTTGTTCCACCGGACACAAGAAACAAACCAGTTTAGTCAGCACCCTTCCCAGAATGTCAGCCGTGTGAAGGCCCTTCACTCACTTTTACTCATCTAGACTCGTCCTGTCTGTCAACCTTGTCACGTCTTTTCAATCTTAGTCCGGTCTCTTCCGTTTCCCCTCACCGTCCTCTTGTCAGTTGAGAAGTTACAGGGGAAGGTTTAGTTCAGCAGCAGCTTAGGCACTTCTGTAAACACACACACACACACCATCTGTTCAACCTGTTCCTTCAAAACAAACCAAAATAATCTCATTCGCACACTCTCACTTAGCATATTGCACTTGAGAACAGTCACAGTGTTCTCTCAGTCACTTGCTTCACTGTCCTTGCACAAACACTCTGTCATCCCGTCCAGCCTGTGAACACACTCCTCGCTAACGCCGCCGGCACAGTGGACTCTTTGAGCGCGGGTGTAAGCGGGGGCAAAATCAGGGTTGTAAATCTTGACCACTGTGAGTCAGTCTGTTATCAGCCTGGTAATAAGGGGGGACTGACTATTTAGTGCAGTCACAGAGCAGTCACTCAGTTTCAGTTTCATCAGTGTGGCCTGGTTTTATGTTGTGACACTGAATGCTGCCTTTGTCACACTAGCAGATTGATAATTAAGTGTTATTGTCTGAAATTGTAAATCTTGTGCTTCCTTTTTTAGTTACACAAAAGAAAATACACCTGCTACTGTAGTCATATGAATGATTTAAGTGACATTATGATGTGCTTAGTCATATGATTCCCCTCCTCCTCTTCCTCAGTATTTCCTCTTGAATCTAGCTGGCTCATTCTCACCCCAAGCGTTCAGGCTTCTTGTTAGTTCCCTTTTTTTTTCACCTCACCTGTTCTTCCTGATGTGTCAGCAACGGTTGCTATGCAACTCTGCCCTCACACTACTGCACACTACATCCGGCCCCCGAGATGTCATTTCCTCTCAGCGTCAAGTTGCTTCCTGAGGCTTTTGCTGCACGTAGCGCGCCCCACCTATCACCACAAACGCAGGGGTGCTGGAGAGCAAGTGGGAGCCCTCTGGTGGATGTAAAGGGAACTACACGCTGTGAAAGACTTTCTGGAAAGATGACTGCAAATGTAGATCTGTATCTGTTAGATAAAGTTACATGCACTCTCAATCTTTATCTTTGAACTGTTTGTGTATTTCCCTTGCAGATTAAGTACCACGAGGAGTTTGAGAAGAGGAAGATGGGAGGAGAGGCCCCACAGCAGCCGAGCAACCCCTCTTCAGGTATTCCTTCCAACACACTCACAGTACATACAATATACTTACTGTCAAATGGAGTCAATAGTAGCTTTTAACACAGTAAAAAGCTGTGTGGATAGAAGCAGCAATAGTAACTGTAAAAGTAGTCAAGAAATAGTGAGGAGGAGAAGAGACCATTTTACACTGGACGTACCAGTAACTAACCGAAAATAATCTTAAATGTCCAGATCACCCAAATACCAAAAAAAACATGATTAAAAAAACTGTCTGTATGGCTTGATAGCACTAGTGAAAGCTGAGAAATATGTTTGTTTTTTTTGTGAATCGGATGAACATTTAACCCGTCAATTAATTATCAGGGATTTTTGGTTTCCTAAGAAAAGTGTCCAATTGTTTTCCCTATCTGTGTTTTGCTCCCTTCATGCCGCAGGATGTATGAGCTCATCAAGCTGGGTGTTGCCTAATCACACCACATAGGGTTCCTGGTTCTGACATGTCCACCAATCTCCTCTGTATTTAATCCATTGAGCTATAAATAGTTGCATTTACTACAGAAATTGCTGTATTTAAAAATCATGAAAGTAATTCTTATAATGCCCAATCTGAAATCAAAGGGTTAAATCAATGAACAAACAGATTTATTCATTTACTCAAGCCAAAAAATTTAAGAATGACTGTTTGTTTGCATTTTCAGTGGGAAAGTTATGGATAAATATTTGAATGACCCGTGGACCTGCTGTTTGTATTTTACATACCTGATTTACACAGAAAGGCATTGTTCAGAAGGTTGCGTAACAGTAAATTCGAAAGCCACTGGATGCACGTCATGGCTTGCCAGGTTTTTGAATTCCTCATTCTCTCAAAGAGCTCATGCAAACATACAGACAGGAGTAAATACACCTGGCATTAAGATGCATTGGCTGTATAGACTGACATCTTAATTCTCCTGCCTTAAAGCAATAGATTACAGATAGCTAGATTTATAGCTTGCTGCTGAATCCCAGTACAGCTCCAAGTGAGTCTGGTGTCTGAGACAGAAAAAACGTTTCCAGCTCAAACATTTGTCTTCTTTTTATCAGCAGCTTACCAGCCCCCTGCAGCCTCTCAGAACTACAACTATGAGCCTGCTCCTGAACCAGCGCGCCAGGCGGCTGCCGCCCCACCTCCGAGTGCTGGGGTAAGTTTCCCATTGCCCCCCCCGCCCCTCTTTTGCCGCAGATGGACCCCCAATGCCAAATACAACTTGATGAAATTAAAAATCTGAAACAGAATCAGAAAATATTGTTGTAACTTGATCAATACTGCAATAACAAATGTTTACACTTCACACTAACATTAAGACTTAGGTAGAAAGTCAGCCATTCAGAAACTTTTTTTATGCCTCCCAGCCTGCGTCAGCCGTGGCCGGAGGCATGTATTTGGGTTGGCTGCCTGTCTGTCCATCCTATTCTCATAAACGCGATATCTCAGGAACGCCTTGAGGGAATTTCCTCAAATTTGACAAAAACGTCCATTTGAACTCAGGGATGAACTGATTAGATTTTGGTGTTCAAAGATCAAGGTCGCTGTGACCTCATGTCCGTCCCATTCTCTCATAAATGCGATATCTCTGGAACGCCTGCAAATTTGGCACAAACGTTCTCTTGGACTCAAGTATGAATTGATTAGAATTTGGTGGTCAAGGTCATTGTGACCTCACAAAAAACATTTTTTGGCCATAACTCATAAATTCATAGGATAAAATGATTAAGTGACATTTTATATTCATTCATTCAAACCTTTGTTTTTATAGAGTTGGCCAGGTCTTTTTTTCAAGGATGCTCTCATTACAATACAAATATAATATATAAGAAACGATAATCTGCAAATATAAACAGCAAATATGAACAGATAAGCAATATAAAATATAAGAAACAATAAAAGCAATATATAAAGGCAATAAAACACATAATATGAAACATTAAGGAGTGTAAAACTTCAAGCTCAGTCAGAACACATACTTTCACTTTGCCCTATGGCAGCTGAAAGAGATTTAAAATTATTAAAAGGGTTTAGCTTGTCTAATTTTACTGCCCTCTGCAAGGTGTTCCACTTGTGTGAAGCATAATATTTAAAAGCCCATTTCCCAATCTCAGTGCTAACACGTTGATTTTCAAGGACTAAATAGCCTTGGGACCTAGTGCAGTGTGAAATTGAACTAAAATTAATAAGACATGTCAGGTACCCAGGAAGGTTGCCAAGGAGAGCTTTGTATATAAATAGGATTCAGAGCCGTTCTCTTCTCACTGCCAACGACTGCCACCCAACTTCAACTCTAAAACCATCCCCAGTTATGAACCTAAGGGCAGAATGATAGACTGCATCAAGAGGTTTAAGAGTAGAAGCAGTAGAGTGCATATAAATAACATCACCATAGTCCATAACGGTCGTTATGGACTATGGTGATGTTATAAAGGGTCGTCTGAACAATTTGCTTACTATAATTCTTCGTAATAGAAGCCTTATTTCTATAAAAGAATGCCAGTTTTGCTTTTTTAAAGACTTAGTCATTTCATCAGTGTTTTTTGAAGTACAGCTCATAGTCTATCCAGAAACTAAGGTGTTGTTTCCCATTAAGTGTAGTAATATTTACTTCCATGATACTGTTAGTAGGTTTTCTAGAAAACAGCATACATGTTGTTTTATCTGAGTTTAATAGTAATTTAAGATCAATCGATGTTTGCTGTATAGCACATACATCAATATGCAAGTTTTGAACAGCCTTGGGCGGCAGAGGGCGATGTTGTATAGATAATAGCGTCATCTGCATACAGATTAATTGTGCCATTTGTCACTTTTTCACCTAATTCATATCCAAAAGGTCGATTTTCACCGTGACATCATAATGTTCTGCAAAAACACTTGTCTGGCCATTATTCAACACCATAACTCAGGAACAGAAGGGGGAGATTGTGACCATATTTCACATTTTGTCAGATACTGAATTGATGACACTAATCCTGGGTGACCACCTTGAAACTGTGGTGATTATATAGATCTTCTGTGCTGTCAGGTTGAAGATGTGTGTGAAGCATCCACGTTTTAGAATTTGTAGCTTCTCTGCACCGATATCGATATCTTAAGCTTTGTCTACTGTCATAGTTGCATCTTTATGTTCTATCAGAATCAGTTTTATTGGCCAAGCATGTGAGCACATACAAGGAAAATACACTTTTATTAACTTCCCTCAAAGTCTTCACTACAAATATTATGAGTCTGGACAGACATGGGTGTAAACTGCAATGTGACTAGTTGGCAGAGGCATACAACCCCGAGGACACAAGGAGAAAGAAAGATGGGTACGACAGACAACAAAGGTCCCTTACTGGAATCGAAACAGGGACATTGTGGTTATGTGGCATGTGCAGTAACCATTCAGCCACCAAGATGCTTCCCATTCAGAAACATTTTAATGCTGTAGTTAATTTAGTAGCAGCTTTTTCTTGAGCTCTGTGGCAGCTGTTGTCTGTTTTTTGGGGAACTAACTGGATTTGTTTTGTGTCCACAGAAGCGGTACAGGGCCGTGTATGACTACTCTGCCGCCGACGAGGACGAGGTGTCCTTCGTGGACGGGGACGTGATCGTTGACGTGCAGCAGATCGACGAGGGCTGGATGTACGGCCGCGTGGAGCGCACTGGCCAGCAGGGCATGCTGCCTGCCAACTACGTGGAGGCCATCTGAGTGAGAGGGAAAGAAAAAAGAGGGAGAGAAAAAGGAGGAGGAGGTAGAGAAAGGGAGGGAAAGAAGGAAAGGAAAAGCCCAGTGCCATCTCATCTTAATGCCGCTTTCTCTTGATTTTACTCTTGTTCCCTAATCTGTCCTGTGAGACCCTGAACCCCGCCCCCCCCCCACCACCACCCCGCCTCTTCTGCATCCCTGCTCTGCTCTCACTGTTCAGCTCGCTAACCACAGACTTTCTCTTACTGTCCGTCTGTCTCTCTCTGTCTGTCTGCCTGCCTCTCTGTCCGTCTGTTTGTCCGTCTGTCTGTGCTGATGTCCGTCTCTGTTTGGATGTCCGTCATCCTCTTTACCTTTTTCCCCCCAATCCTGGCTCCACTCTCGTGCTGTCACAAGTGGAAATCGAAAGTCTTAAAAAGATAAACTCACAGTTCATTGAAGTATGTCAGGGGTCACGCCGTGTCACACAGCTCCATCCTAGCTATAGCACTTAAACAATCATCATGCAAAAGTAAAGAAGAAAAAAAAAAATGTAAAAAGCCCTTTTCCCCACAAGTCCGTCAACACGTGGTTTCCATGGCAGCCGACAGCTGCAGACGTTATTCTGTGGACGAAATAAGTTTGCAGTGTGGGTGGGTGTGGCATTTTCATAGGCCTTTTTGTTTTTGTTTTTTTTTTTTCTTTCTTTAATTTTGCAGCGTGATCTTGGCCAGACTGGAAACACAGTGCAGAATCTCAGTCTATCAAAACTAAGCTTGAATATTTTGACTTGTGTACATTCCTTTAACCTCTAACCCTGTTGCTGTTGCATCAATCAGCCAGTTATCAGTCTTAACAGAGAGGTTTTTATTATATTTATAGATAGACACGCATTTTTGCCATTGTGTGCTCAACTAGGCACCCTTGTGTTCAGCACTGCATTGTGGGTATTGTTGTGAAACTGGAATCGTAGCCTAACTGAAGAGCACCTCCTGTCGTTGCCTCACTCAGGCATGTCGCATACAGGAGGGATCAGGGACAAGTTAGGGGACATTATCAGTCCATCTCCTACGGCCACACTGAATATCACATCACCTCAGCGGGTGTGGATATACAGTATATACACCGCTATTCCTATTTTTTGCAGCCTGAATGCCTTCAGTCCTGAGAGAATCACAAAGTTATGGTGATCAAGGCTAAACTGTTGTTGGAGAACGGAGACGGGAACAGGTCGAGTCCTTCCCCTTTGCTACAAAATCACCATCAAAGAAAACCCATTTATAAAGGAGGAGGCCAAGCACAACTCTATATTGTGAATCTTTTCTTCTTTTTTTTTTTTAATTTTAAATTTGTTCCACTGTTTTTGTGAGTGAACATTCCAGTCTTTCTTTCCATGAGATGTGAGTGAAATTGTTGAATCCTCGGCTGTGGTAAATGTTGTCGTTTTTTTTTTGTTTTTTTTTCCTCATGCTGTTCTTCCTTTGCCTTTATTGTTATTGTAAGATGCTTATTTTGAAAGAAAAAAAAATTCAGTGTATTAAATGAATAAACAAACCAGCAACTCAATTTATGAACCAAGGCAGAGGAATTTATCTAGACTTGTGCGGTCACAGTATTAGATTAGTCACGGGTTTAATCAACCTGCAGTTTCAGGTCAGAACAAAGATGGCCGCCTGTTGGAAAAAAAATCAGCTGAACGCCTGCTCGGTCAAGCCAGATTGTTATTATTATATCTCCATTATGCTGGAGCTAATGAGTCTCTAATAAGAGTAATGTTACAGGATGACATTTATAAATATCCGTGAAAGGAACTTTTACCAGATGCTCTGGTCAGTGAATAAAACATCAGGCCTGCATGTCAGAACCAGGCTACTTTTTCTGGTCCTCCTGGCAGGTAAATCTGGTAAAAACCAGTGAATTAACATATATAAACCGCCACCAACCAGCTTTATCAGCATTTGCTTGGTGGTGGACACAAAGATGTAAGGACGGTTGGTTCATAAACACACAATGAAGCATTTCAGTTGCTGACTATTACACAGCAATGCTGTATCCTCCTTTCGCTCGAGATACCGTAGTGCTGCGAGGACCTTATCAGACTATAAAAAATGATATTTGACCATTTCTCAGTGGTGTAAATACTCATCGGCCCCTGACCATACACACACACACCTCTTCGCCTTTTTTCTCACCATTTTTCATCCTCTTGTGATGCACTGTGACCGTCACAGACACGAGCGATCAGGGTGGTGCGTTTTTAGGTGGGGTCGAGGGCGGGGGCCAACAAATTTTCAGCTTTATTAAAACAAACAAGGCTCTCGCTATGTAGCTAAACGACATTGTATAATTGTATATGTATCATAAAGGTGAATTAGGGAAAATGTTTTTTACAGGTCATGGTGCTCTGGGATGTGGCTTGCCTGCAGATAAAAATTAAAGCGGATCATATTTTTTTGTGAATGTGGCTGAGGGGAAGTAATGTGATTTTAAAAAAGATGACTCATGGAGAGAAAAAGAAGAAAAAAAAAAAAGTCCAGTGTGGTGCAAGTTGTCCGTTGGTGTTGATGAACATTCATACATTTTGCAACTCTAATGTGATGAATTGTGACAGTGCTGATGAAAATAATCACTGAATCAGAGTTTAAAAAAAACAATAAAAAAACACCTCAAACACGTTTGCCAAACAAAATGACTATACACACTGTATGTATGCCTGTATTTTGGATTAACCTCTACTTGACAACAGGACAATTTTATTTGCAAAGCAGATGCTAGATTGGAAAGCTGTTTTAGAGCTCACGGTTGTGTTTCTCTCAAAGAAGAAGAAGAAGTGGTGGTTTGGCTTGAAGTGAAATGATGATTGTTGTTCCTGGCTTATGATGTTTGCTCAAATTTTATTTAATAACAAAGCTACTCACACCAATAGCCTCCGTTACTCTGTGGATTACATCTGATTCAAACCTTCTTTTGTCGCGAGGTTGTTGCGTTCTGGATGAAATGGAGAAAAAAAAAGAAGTGGCCAAAGACAGCCAGCGTTGTGTAAGTGTGGCTCAGGGTGGATTTGTTAAGGCAAAGTCAAATTTGAGCATGTCGATGATGTAAGTGTGTGTCGGGCTTGGGGGGTTACAGAGGGCGGAGATCTGATCTCTCTCAATCTCTTTGGCTGTGAGGCAAGGCAAGTTGTTTGTCTGACCTGAATATTAGTCAGGAGTTAACCTCTATTCGCCAAATAATGGCTCTACCGCTCTGGCATCACTCATCTATCTACTGAACCGTGACGTCATATCATAACCCTGTTTCCATTCCGTTTCTATCTAGTATCCTGTCCACCCCCTTCTGCTGACGTCCCTCTTTTCCTTCAGCCTTCGTCGTAGGCTGCCGCGCTTCTGATGAATCATTCCCTGCTTCTATGATACTGGTTATATACTGTAGACTTTGCAGAGTGAAATCATGTAATCCACAATCGCAGGTTTAGCATTCGAACCAGTTTTGTGCATTCCATCTTAAAATTGTTTTTGTTTTTGATATAATTTTGTTATTTTTTAAATAAAAAAAAATAAAGATACCATATGCATAATGACATACTTGTGTATTCGATACTCGGAATACATACTCAGATTTAAGGACCTGATATCATCTCCTGTTGCCCTGTTACAGCACTTCAAATTGTACTTATGATTCTGCAGATTCAATAAAATGTCATTTTTCTCAGACTGTTGTTTGTGCTACGTCTTATGTTATTGCAGCATTATGGTGGGTACAAATGTGAAAGTCCGATATTTACTGTTGGGCCCCTGACTGTTCCCAACCTTCTGCCCTCTGTGCAGGTTCACCAGTATATTGCACATAGCAGACTTTTACATGGAAGCTTCATTATGTTCTCACAGATCCAGAAACCAACAAATACTATTGCATTGAAATAATATAATGTATGTCTTTTAAGTTTTCTGTGTGTCAGTTAGTTTGCTGTAATGTGAATAATCAAAATTATTTAGGAAAACGCATCATGTAAACTCAATATTAACTAATTGATAAAGTCTTGCAACTAGCTTTTGACACAAGGCCTCTGTTGCGTCAAGACAAGGCAACAAGAAAAGGTCGTAATTTCCATGAATTTCCATAATTCCCTGACAATTTTATAATTAAATTACAAAAAATCACTATCTGTAGCCTATATTGCCCCCCTGACACAAGACGTGTGTACTCTGTGAAAGTGTATACATTAATCCATGTATTCATGCAAGATCTTCATCACTTGAAGAACAACATCATGGAAATATTTTCTTTGATGAATTGGATGAAAATGTTTGGTGTGGAAGATTATGTAAAGCTGGTCCTGGCAGCTATATTTTTGCGTATTTAAAGTAATAATTTTAAAAAATTAACATCAATATAGTGGGTTAGTTTTTGCACGTACCTAATTAGGTTTAATTGAAAATGTCGGAATTGAGTGAAAGTTACCCTCCCGGTACGGTTATGTCATATTTTTATCACCCAGAGTTTAGTCTGTCAGGTCATAATAATAATCGTACTCCCTGGTTGTGTATCACCTTCAGCAATCACACTTTATCACTGAAATACGAAGTATATGATTCAGTAATCGATGTGGAAGGAGTGGAGTGTAGACTTCAAGATAAAAATCCGCCTGAAAGGCTAAACTCAGGGCATAAACACCCTGAAGTCCTCTACCTTCCTGTTTTGCAGCAGGAGGGGGAGGGTCGGACTCATTCATCTAGACTCCGTGCTTTTCCCGAACTGTTCCGATCTCGGCCGATCTATCGCACCGGCTGCTGTTTGTGCCTGGCTGTACGTCTTGCATCTGCACCGTCCATCTCAACATTATTTCCATCATGGTGGACATTTTGATGTTGATGTTTTTCGCCATCATGGGCCTCGTCTTCCTCTCGTACATCATCTACATGCTGTGATGAGGCGTCCTGCAGAGCGACACAGGCGGTCGGTGCTCGACAGCACAGAGGATGCGTGTTTTTCCTCTCCTGCATCCCTGGTTTCCATTACGGACAGTGGTAAGAGAGCGCTTCACTGCATATGATGAATTTGACATAGATGACAGCCTTTATAGATGCTCTTCTTCTGTATTAGGGGGAAATGTCCACACCACAGCACCCGAAGGAGCAAATATAAAGTAGTTTTGTGTCCCAGTAATAAAATACAAATGCATGAGCACAGCTGTCATCTGTTTCAGGGGAAGGAGCCATGGTCGGGCCGTGATGGTTTCCCATTGGAGCTCACATGTGGGATGTGAAGAGCGATCCAGCAGAGAGGAAGAACAAATGGAGAGGAAGTGGAAGCAAGACTCTTCTATCTTGCACTCTGACATCATTTATCCCCCTCTTCTTCCTTTATTGGGTCTCTCCAGTTTGGCCAAGATGTTTGTCCAACCCCTAAAGCCCCCCCTCCACTTACCTCTATTTGCAATCTAACAACTGTATTTTCTGTGCTACTAAAGGCAGTGCATGCCCGTGTTTCTCTTTAGAGGAGGAGAGATGTTACCTCTGCACAGGTCCGGTATATCTTTAGATATGGATGCAGGATGGTTTTGTGGGGCTGAGTGTAGTACAAGTGTAAAATTTGCCTTTTAAATAGCACTGTGAGCTAATTGTTGGCTCTGTTGACAGTATCATCCATATGACTGTGTGGCAAAAATCCTTCATGATTTGTTTTGTCAAGTTGTAGTGTTTCATCAAACCGTCTGACACCTTCAGGCTCCTTGATTTTTTTCTGGATAGTTTTGTTGTCAGTGATGCTTCGGTTGGCTCAGCTCTGACATGCTGATATATTTCATTCAAGTGTTGCCAATGTGTTCTCCTCCTCACTACAATCAAGATTCCCCGTCGGGTCCAAGGGGAATGTGTCAGCACATTAACTTAAGTGTTCTTGCCACTACTACGGAAGTTACAGGTTGTACCATATCAGCTGCCCCCATGTCTTGAAACTTTAACTTTTTTTGTTGTAATTATTTTTGGCTGCAAATGACATGCATGAATACCAATGGTGTCATTTCAGAAATACTGTATGTCTTCTCAGTTTTTTTTCACCTTACCTCATATGAATTATTTGTTATATATGAATAATGTTACGTTTACTGATGCACTGATGCTTCACTGAGGTTAATGGCAGTATTTCACATAATATGTCGAATAAAGATGATTTCAGTAAACCCAGCTGCCTTCTCTCTTTGGTTCAACACACGTCACTGTATTTTTATTTGTTGACAACCATAAATCATTCTCTTTTTTTTCAGAGGAAACTCAGCAAACAATTACTCACTTCTTATGCCGTAATAAGTTCAAAAGCCTGTGTGACTTGTAGCCTTTGAATCTGTTATATAAAGTGTAAATATAGGGTTCATTTTTATTGTATTGGATAGTGATTGTAGAGATGTAGACAGTAAACACTGAGAGAGAGATTGCTGGAATTGAACCGGTGATGCTGCAGCAACATAACACACACAACATTGCACACAACTTAATCACACTTGGTCCCTACAGATATTGTCTTTGAAATAAGCATTATTTTTTTCAGGTGTGGACAGTGAATAACACTATTCTGTTCAGAAGAATTTCGATTGGCACCTTAGGATTATTGTATTTCTGAGGCCAAGTACTGCCTCAGTGCCTCTGTAATAGTCTGTAATGATGTTATTATTCTATTCGTGGCGAGACGGAAAATTGCAGCCGAAAAGTGCTGCATTCAAGTGGCACCTGAAGAGTCACGGTCCTTGAGGGAATGCAGGTATGCAGATAGACTGCACTGAAATAAAAACTATTTTGCTCACACTAAGCTTCCCTCTTTCCTACCAACAAAGCACAATGTTACGTATCAATCAATCAAACTTTTCGTAGAGGTTAGTACAATTGCTTTACAGCTGACTGAATCAATGTAAACAGTAAAAACTTTGAGACAATGTACACAAAAAAGTAAAAAATGTAATAAAACCAATAAGATAGATTAAAATAAAATAAGAAGTAAACAAAACAAATAACAGTAACAGATAAGAGGAAATACAACATATTACAAAAAAATAAATGATCAAATGAAACAAATAATGTCAATAAAATATTCTAATCAAAAGCTGGGCTAAAGAGGGAGGTTTTAAGTTTACGTTTAAAGGGGCAGTGTGTAGAATTTAGTGGCATCTAGTGGAATGAACTTATGGAATATAATATTCATACGTATATTTTAATTAATGTATAATCACCTGAAAATAAGAATTGCTGTGTTTTTGTTACCTTAGAATGAGCCCTTTATATCCAGACAGGTCCTCTTCCACAGAGCCCACCATTTTGCACCGCCATGTTTCTACAGTAGCCCAGAATGGACAAACCAAACACTGGCTCTAGAGAGTTTCACAGCCACTGTAGGTTCTCCTACAAGCTTGTAAGGGGGAGGGGAGGGGGAGGGGAGGTGTATTCATTTAGCTGCAATCTGCAACCTCACCGCTAGATATCACTAAATCCTACACACTGCTCCTTTAAAACAGTGGTTCTCAAAGTGGGGTCTGGGGTTATTCCCTTGAGGGGAATAAGTAACACAATGACAATAAGTAACACAATGACAGAATGTATGACCATTGTGGTCATGGATTTCATACACTTTCTGTAATAAAACATCTAAAGGCAAAATCTCATCAGATGGGGGTCCAAGGTCTAATTTGAGTCAGTTTAGGGGTTCTTGACATGTGAAGTTAAAGAATCACTGCTTTAAAGATACCAACACTTTCAGCTGCTCTCAGTTCCTCAGTCAGACTGTTCCAGTTAAGCTAAAAGCTGCCTCACCAAAAGCTTTTGTCCTGCACTTTGGAGCAACTAAAAAGACTTGTGCCAGGGGACCTGAGGGACCTTACTGGTTCATACAATGCAAGCATGTCAGCCAAGTAGGCTGGTGCCAGACTATGAAGTGCTTTAAAAACAAGTAAAATCTTTTTAAAATCAATGTGGAAACTGAAAGGCATACCGATGTAAGGACTTTACATAGTTGCCCCTATAATCACAACAAAAATATCCTTATATAGCACACAATCTCGTCAAACCTGAGTCTTGTTAGTGCTATCTGTGCAGTAGTTGTGAATATAGACGAGTTTGGGGTGATAAACATGTAGCTCTTTGACAAAAAGATCCACGCTGTTCGGCAGAGCAATGAATGCATTAATCACATTGAGCTCCAAGGAAACATGATATGTAGTTGGCCTCTGACTTCTCTGTAAAGGAGGAAGGTATTTAGTAGTTATACTTAAAAGTCTTTGTTATACGTGTTTATCTTCAGTCTTCAGCTGCTGCAGGACCATTTTTCTTCTGGTCACTAAAGTTTTTGAGATGAAAACGTATTCTGAGCATAAAGGTGACTCCGACTGACGTATTTTATAAACTGAAATACTGCTGAACACTTTGTGTTAAATGAGGCATGCTGGCATGTTGATATGAGCATTATGGCTGTCGTGCTGCTTATTGTCCTGCAGATGGTGCCATTTACCTACGGTAGGCTGTAGAGGATCACCTGATGGCTGTATCTATGCATAAAACCCGGTTCTTTCCAGATGTGTGGAAGAACAGGTTACATGAGACAGGATGGCAGCAGTGTGATTTCAATTAAACCGTCACAGATGAAGAAAAACAGCAGGTTTAGCGTGTTTTGAATGCCTCGAAAAACGAGAAATGGGAACACTTTGTTTATGAGATTGAGACTATTGTCAATGAGAGGAAGAGGTAAAGAACTTATTTCTTGTTTTAAAGTGTATGATTTGGAATAATTATGTTTGAAAATAACCTTTTCAACAATAGCTTTGCCAAAGAGCTGATCCAAGAGTGATCTATACATGTCAGACCCAAAGTTAATTATCGTTTAAAATGAATCACTGTAGTACTCATGGACTTGATATTGTATCTACATGAATTCAGTTTTATTGTCATATTGAAACAAGATTAATTTCTAACTTGTCATCTCATTTAACAGATTGAGGATTTCCTCTTGTCTCCATCCTGTTGAGGGATTTCGAATGTGTCCAAAGTCACAGGTCAGCTTCTCCCCTGCCAGATAGGATTCACATATTTTGCTTTTTAAGTGATTTAACCTTTTTAAAAATGTAAATTTATTCTGAAAACCTTCTACATTCCCTCCTTAAACAGATAGTAATAGAAATAATTCCCCTTTGTTTCTAGTCTTTATGCTAAGCTAAGCTAACCGACTGCTGGCTGTAACTTTACAGAGATGCATGAGACTGATGTTGACTTTCTCACCTAACTTTCAGCAAGAAAGCAAATAGGTGTGTTTACCAAAAATGTTTAACTATTCCTTTAAGGTCACTGCCTGACAGTGTGACACCCTCCTCCCCACCTCGTCCAACCACTTAGCTAAAGTTTCTCCCACATGTGTGCAGACAAGACCCTCTCTGGGAAATAATCGGAATTCCTCTGCTGATAGTATAATCTACCACTCTCACCAATACAATACTCCCGCTGTTCTATCTGAGAGCACACACACACACTCACACACATACACACTCACACACTCACACACATGCAGTCATCTCACTTCAAACAGCATCTTTGGCACAGTTAGATCAAATGACACTGCAGCAGTCTGCAGTAAGCGGGTGTTCATTTGGGTAAGAAAAGATACAGATGCATTGAAGCCGGACTATAGAAAACAGGGCAGGGTCTGTTTTGTTGTCTGTTGCTCCGCATGTTACATGACCTTGTTGTACCGCTGCTGTAACTTAGACCTGCATTCCTATCCCCCCCCCCTCCCTTCACTCACTGGCCTGTCACACTGCTCCTAGCTACCATATCTGATCATGTCACAGCTCTGTTATGTGTCCATTGAATCAAAATAAGCCAGAACAGGTGCTCTTTTGTTTTTTAGCTCCAGAGGCCTTGGGTTTCCCCCGGAGCAGTATTTTTGGGCAGATACTGTAGTACAGGACATTTTTAAAGTGTTCATGATTTCTTTAAAAGGGAAAAATCTACCCGTAGAGCGCTCTGGCACTGTTACAGCAGCTGGCAGCGTGCCTCGCATTTCTGAGCCCATTTTGTTGTCTTCTTGTATTTTCCTTACTCTTTTACATAGCTGGCAAAATTAACATGATATAACATCGCTGCCAGATGTTTCAAGTACAGATTTTGACGGCTGATCAAAAATATAAGCAATAAACATAAGGGTTTTTTTTGTCGGTCCTTAAAAAACAAAGATGAGGATGTTTTTCAGATTCATTTCACGTTCGACGATCACACTGTGGGAAATCCATTGTAGAAAAAGGAATGATATTAATTTCTTCACTGACAGTCGCCTCAATGGACGACAAGATATATTGTGTTTAGAGTAAGATACTTGTGCTTTCTCTCTACCAGATATGGTCTGTTCCACTGCTGAATAAAATAATCCTGGGGTCTTTTAAAATAATTCTGGGATAGCTAATCAGTCACTTAAACAGACGTAGATAACGTACGCTGAGAAAAAATGTACAAGCCAACATTATAAACTACAACACATCATCACATAATTTCTCTTGGAATGCACCGAACCTCACAAACCGATGATATATAACATTGTAAGAGTATCCCAATGTGGATTTTTCCTTTAAATTGATGCTGCGCAATGTGACCCATGACACATGCTGCTAGTTTGTAATAACATCTCCCCTCTGTGGCACCTGTAACCTCTTGCAACCTTTTTAGGAATGCCAGTGAGACAGAGTTGAAAGGGGGTAGCGGGGGGGGGGGTGGATAGAGCAGCGAGGAATTGAGTGTAATAATACAATAGGTGGAGAGGGGTAGGGAGGGGGGTGGTGAGGATAGAGACAGAGCAAATAAAGAAAAAGGAGGCAATGAAAGAAAAGAAAGAGAAAGAGGCAGCAGGAGGAGGGAGGTAGAGGGGGTTTGCATCTGTGCGTAGCCATGGCCTTCAGCAGTGGAGTTCCTGTTGTTGAGGGGAGGGAGTTTCCCTCCGCGCGGGCCGAGAGGGAAACGACAGAGGATGTCTTTTTCCTGGCTGACCAAGAATGCCCGGGCCTCGAGGTCTTTCCTCTTTTGCGTGTATGTTTCATACAAGTTTCTGTATAAGTTTAAGTCTTTATGGTAACGATATGAGCCGCTGTCTCCGTCTTTCACTCTGGATCTCAGCCAATGTAACACTGATGCATAACCATTTCTGCAGAGAGGCGAGCACGGGGGGGGAAACATTCCTCCCAGGGGCAAAGGGATGCCTGCTCTTAAACACCCAGTCCACCCTCACCACAGAGAGGACTACACGTCCCAACATTCATGCTCCCCCCCCCCCCCCCCCCCCCACAATAGGGGGCGGGGGCCATAAATCCTGCCAGCCAATGGCTTTGTGTCTGGGGAGCTGTGGTTGGTGTGTTGCACGGCAGCTGTTGTCAATGGCAACAGAGGTTTTCAGGGAAGCATGAGCTGGACAGCTGGTAGAGGGTCCCTGAGTCATCTGCCGGGAGTCACATGGTCCCCCAGCAGCCAATCTCAGCCCTCCGCCCTCCTCTCTCCCTCGCTTCTTCTCTCTCATTTGCTCACTCCGGCTCTCCTCGGCTGCAGCAGGAGGGGGAGGGGAGATGGAAAGAGAGGAGGGAAGTGGAGACAGAGAGGGAGGGAGGGAGGGGAGGGGAGGGGAGGCGAGGCAAGGGGCCAGCTTACACAGGGAACGAGTGAAAGAGCTTGAGAACGAAAACGGAGAGCGGGAGTCTCTTCCCTCCGTGTGGTTATCAAGAAGATAGGTGAGGATCCCACACACGCCCTGTTCGCCCTCCAGCCTCCACCCAGAGCAGCGGCAGAAGAAGAGAGGACAGAGAAAAGGACAAGAGAGGAGTGTTTGACTGGATGTATCAGACTGTCACACTCAGAGACACAAGGAGAGACAGTGTCATGCCTCTGTTGAGAGGCGCAGCAGCAGCAGCAGCAGCAGCAGCAGTCGGCTGCCAGGCTGCCTCGCCTGTGTGAGGAGGGCAGGATCGGATTGCTGTTGGGAATACTGAACAAGGAAAAGAAAAGAAACAAGAGAGGCAGCCGGCGATCTCGTGCCATGACTGGGAACAGGAGGAGGGAGGAGGCTCGCTGAAATCATGGACCAGGTGAGGATGGAGAGGAGGGAGGGACCGAAGGGGAGGTGAAGGGGACCAACCGATCGGGCTTCACACATCCACACCTTGCTGACACAAAACACACAGAGCAGCAGCAGCTCCTGGTGCATTCATAACATCCATCATCCCCCTTTTTGTTTCCCTCAAGGCACAAACAAACACAGCACAGCATGGGGGAAGGGGGCCGGCAGAGGTGCTTGCCATCAAACAGCCACCGGCAAGTGCCAGGCCTCTGGAGAGATGACACAGCTCAAAACATTACCGACTTAATCTCTGATACCTCGCGTTAGATCAGCACTTGGGAAAGAAGGAACAGAAATGCATGAAAAGAGGGGTGTGGCTGAGTTTAGTAGGTTCTTCTGTGATGATCCGTCTTAACATGTCAGGTAGCAATTTGCACCCTCGCCCCGAGTCAGGATTGAGGCGGGAGACGGGGTGTCATGCAACAGGGTTCTTTTCAAAAGCATCACATCCAGAGCCACGCACGCGCGTGTGTGTGTGTGTTTGTGTCTGCGTTCATTCATTGATGCTCAGACGAGTGTGTCCGCCGCTTTGTAACACTGTGTACTCATGTCACCAGTCTTTACAGCGGGTGTCATCTACAGCTCCACTTGTTTACTCTCGCTAATGAGAGCAGAACTGTGAGAGCGTGGATGTTTGCACCCGATGCTTGGTGAATTTGCCTCTCCTTCACTTCCAGTGTCTACAGAAGCAGATAGTGTTTAGGAGTGTTTTCAAATATTTGGTGCGTTTTATAGCCTGTTTTGACGTTTGCCAGAGCTCTGCGTGGAGCTCGATTGCAGCTGTTATTAGGTTTTGTATCCAGCATGGAGGCAACCAGCTGCTGGTAGTTGAGCGGATGATGAATGGTTTTAGAGGACGAGAGAGCTCGGAGACACAGAGGAGCACCAGCCCGGTCCCCCTCGTTATATTTCCCCTCCATTGCCATCAACCTGCTGGCAGTGTGTGTCCTGCTCATTGATTACCTCATCCCCCCTCTTTCCTCCCTTTCCTCCCCTCCCTCTGCCTCCTCTGTTGCTTTGCGTCCTCTCCTCTCCTGAGGTTGAAGTGGTGCGAGCATCAGGTTTGTGTAGAGGAGAGAAGGGGGGGGGGTTGTATATGGGTGACACGCCCAAGCCCAGCCCTTCCTTTGGGTGAATTATGCATGTGGTCCATACGGGGAACATCTCCTGTGTGTGTCCACAGGCTCAGGTCGGGGTTACATTAGCCCCCCTGTATAGCAGAGATGATGTCATCCCTGCTGCCAGCCAGACAATGTGTGTTTTTGGGTGTGTGTGTGTGACTACATATGTAGGGAGCAGGGGTACATGTCATTCATATGGATGTACACTTGTTTGGTTTTGTTTGTGTGTGTTGTTGTTGTTTTGCTCTTAACCGTATTTCCACAAATGGGGAGCTATAACACAGAGCACATTGTGTTTTGGAGAACACATGTATGGGTCATGGCCTCAGTGTCAGACACACACACACACACACACACACACACACACACACACACACACACACAAAGTATCAGTTCACATTCTGCACAGAAATAAAGACGAGAGCGGTGTAGCTTATAGGACAATATAACACAGGAAACGAAAACTATTTATAATACTGCGCAGCGCTGTGAAATGCTGACATGGCATGGCCTTGGTGCAGTGCTAAAGCTGGGTTGGTGTCATTTTAATAAATGGACCACATTGTGATGTAATGGCCAAATATGATTATAGCACTTCCTGTTTGTCACGTGACTGTGTATTATTGTCATTTAGAGATGTGGTTGTGAAGCTTTATCTCCTCTTGGGTTTCCTGCTTTAGGCCTCCGTGTGTGTTTACACTAAAGTGGCCTCATCAGCCAGATGATTCTGGATGTACAGTATGTGTCTGAGAAACATCTAAAGATCTGTCATTTAGAAAGATAAACACGCGCTAACATTGCTGTGTGAATGTAAACAGAAGCATGTAGTGTTTACTATAGTAATGGAAAGGCTGCAGATTATTCAGGACATCACCATGCGGTATCTGTGTTAGCTCCTCTCTTTGACTCTGTGTCGTGTAGCTGTCTATGCAAGGGCAGATCCACACATGCACAGTGATAAGGAGGGCAGTGGCACAGTGAGGAACAGGAAAAGGCTGGTTATATAAAGTGTCTGTGGGAGAGAATCAAGGGCAGCAGTGGGACACTTCTCTCTCTCTCTCTCTCTCGCTCTCTCTCTCTCTCTCGCACTGCGAGCCGAGTCCGTCAGCGCTGCATTCTTCTGCGTCCGAGTAATGCATGCTCCACGCTCTGCACATGATGTAACTCATCCTCAGTTGAGGTGTCTGGTTTTATAAGTTTACAAAACACACTGACTGACTGACACCGGGAAAGTTCTCAGTGCAGAACACACGCCTGGGGGACGATTTAAATGCCAGACTCACTGCAAATCAGTTTGGGTCATTAGTGCTTTCCGATCAATAGTCATTAAGGCAGACCTGGGCAGGGCTGTGGTGACTGCTGCCCTGCGAGCGCTGGCTTTGGAGATGGAGATGCCTGACCGCATCCATCAGACAGAAACTAGTGGTTGTCTCTCTGCTTTAGCAGCAACAGGGCATAGGGAAAAGTCATTTTGTAGCGGTTGAAGCAGTAAAATCCACATAAAACAGCAAGAAAAGAGCAATTTTAAGGTATAATGTCATCAAACATGATTTTAGTGTCCATTTTTAGTGTCCTTACTCAACTTAATATCTCCTGAGATGTACTACTGTACAAGCTGACAGCTCCCTGATACTGCAGGATGAGCCTCATTGCTGTAGACGGGGTGACTCAGTTATGTTTACGCTGCTGTCTCAACACGACTCCCCGGAGGCTCAATTTAGGCGACAAGGCGACATATGTCTAACTGTACTATGTGTGTGTGCGTATATGAGTGTGTGAGTCCGTGTGCGAGTCCCTGTGGCTCTCAGCCAGAGTTATCTGGTAAATTGTTTTGTCTGTTTCCCATAGATGTGACTAAAATGGAATGCAGTCAAAATTAGCTCAGAGCGAAGCAGCCACGGAGAGCAACAGGGAGATATTTTATGAGAGTGAAAGTGTGTGTGTGTGTGTCAGAGAGAGAAGAAAGGCTCTTATTAAGTTACAAAGGAGATAGTGAGAGGGAAGGATAAAGGAAAAGAATGAGTGTATGTGTGCGCCTCATGGTGGAACAGGTGGTCTAATCTGACGCCCCACCCATGGCACCCCGAGGCCCCCTGCCTACAGCCCTTCAATCTTTGGACTCTGGAATTTCTTGCCTTATTGTCCTGAGCGGTAGACACTGAGGGACTCTAAAAGAATGAACTTTGTCTGCGAATTTGCATCTAAATTGAAATTAAACACACATATATAAGCATATATCGATCTTCTCACCCATGCGGAGAACTCCTGCCTGCTTCTCTGACCTGATTGTCAGTTTTGCAACAGAGAGGAAGAAAGGAGTATGACAATGAAAATTAACCACGCTACAGGATGGAAATGTTTCAGCTGGTTTTGCATGCGGTGACCAGAACACACATAGCTCTCCAGGGACCTTTGTGGGACACGGAGCTCTGGGAGCTCTGGGAGCTCTGGGTTGACCCTGGATACCATTAGTGTCTCTGCAGCAAATGGAGCATGCAGCCTGAGCAAGAACGGACATCAATCTCCACACTATCAGACTGACATTAAGGCATCATTCTTAGGTTTAAATATGTATGGTATTTGCTATCATGCATACTTGCAGAATCATTCAAATCAGATTTTCCTTAAAAGTAGATTTATATTTTTATGGCCCGGCTATTTTTATGAGCTTTTATATAATAAAAATTAGTCTTTTATTTCTACTTTTTCTTCTGCTTGTTCATAGGATAAGGATACAAGACTTTCTAGTGTTTGAGAAAACTTACATTCAGTTTTTTTAGTTTGAAACATGTATTTAAACACGTTTGGAAGTAACTCACTTTCTTGGGATTGTTCTTTCAGTATGGGTATGTTCATCATGTCAAGTGTAAGATGAAGATGTTATGATGTGTGTCTTTGCACGCAAAGGTTTTCAGTACAGGGTTCATGTTCTTAATTCAGTCTCTATTGGATTGTCAGGCAAGCGATAACCAATTGGTAGATGCCTGCGGGCAGACAATGGGCAGATTGTCCTGTGAAAGAAACTAGGACACCCATCTCCAGAAAGTAAACAGCTCCTGTTCCAACCCAGGACGACTGCTTTGGACCTCATCCTCAATACACTTGAGTGGCGAGCTATGAATGCAGATGGTTGAAGGGGGGGTGGGGGGGGTGTACTCACGCAGGGGTCAAAGGTTAGCCCGTGTGGTTAAAGCCCTTCCTGTCAGCAGTACTTTGCATGAGTCCAGCCCATGTCAGGGATCTGCAGGCTGATGACACAGGATGAGAGCAGCTGAGCAGGGATAAATGCAACAAAACAGAGGATGAGGTTTATCAGTAGCATGAGGCAGCCATCCAATTAGGAGACTCGCAGGCTGTTTCTTACCGAGTTGGTCTAATTTAACCTAATGGGGCATGTTTGGCGTGCACAGCGCTCTTTCTGACTTCAACCCATGACCCTGGCAGTCTGTTTCTATCTCTTGGTATTAGTTTTCCAACCTCCTGCTCCTCCTCTTTCGTCCTTGAGTCTCAGAGCAGTCGACTTCGGTGTCCAGGTGCGGTGTGAAGATGTCAGTCTGGTATGAACAGCTGTGCAGCTGATGCCTGCTGTTTCATTACTTTGATCATTAAACAGGCCACAGAGATGCCCTAGTGTCAGTGGGCACCACAGCTGCATTTCAATAATGAACTGTACGCTTCATGAGCCACTGACCTCTTGGCCTATTTTCCGAGCTACTGAAGATGTGATCCAGTTTTAACACAAAAAAAAATGAGACAATGTAAGGTCTGATTACAGATAAGCAGTGATTTTAAATAGATTTTGTCCTATTTTGAACATTTGCTTGAGCACCATTAAGGCACTCAACTGTTGTATTTTGCTGTTCTCACATCCAGAACAGAGCACACTGATCTTTGCATTTTGCTCGGTCAGCTTTTTGCCACATCTTGGACTCAAGTTGCACAAGTATTATCATAATAAATCCTGTTAAATCCCAGTGATGGGGTTAAAATTTAAAATTCACCACAGAGCCATAGCTGAACTTCTTCTTCTTTTTTTTTTTTTTTAATTCCTCATCCTTATCCTACCTTGTCTTGTAAGGACTGAGCCCCCTTGTGGTCTACAAATGCAACTGTGCCTCAAATTCTATCTTTTCAAGGGGATTGAGGATTATCTATTTAGGGAAATCTCTGCAGCAAGCAGAAAAGGAACAGATGGTGGTCTTTTTACAGAATTCAACCTAGAATAAGAAGATGTTTGTTTGCTTTGTTGCTGATACTGATGACAGTGCACAATTATGTTCATTCAGCAAGGGGAATATATACAGTAATCCTCTCTGGTTTGGCGGCTTTTCACCCTCATTGATCACATTAGGAAGTGTGTTTTTATTGTATATTAATGTGAGTGCCACTGCTCATTATAAAAGGTAATATTCCTCACTCACAGATGTACTTTTTAAACTATTTTTTAACTTTTTTTTTTTTTATGAATCTCAGCAGTGGTTAAAATAACGTGAGTGTGGACATTCCTTTTAAATTCCGTATAAACATGCATGTGTATTCAGTCTGTATTTAAAGGTTTTAAAGGTGAGCAATACCAGTCTTTTATTCACTCTGTTCTTATTTCTGTCTATGATTCAGGCTCGGGCATGAAGTCTAACACAGAATTATGATTTTATGGGACTGGCAACATGATTTAAGATGTGTGAGCAGAACGTGATCGTTGAACAGATAAAGAAGGGGATCTTTCATGAAGGTTAGAAATCTATCAAAGCATTCCTCCCGTGTGGTCTGCTGTCCTACTAAAGGAGAACACCCTGCTTTAAGGCCATGTCTAGACGAACTTATCTCTCCGTTTTAAGGCCAGGGAAACGCTCGGATTAGGATATGATCCCCTTGGACATACAGGATTACTCAATTTACTGTATATACTGTAAGAAGTGTGGCTTACAGCCTTTGTTGTACGACACATGCTCAAGAGATTTGTCGTAGGCTATAGGGTCCTTTTTTGAAGATGAAGACGATTGTTTTTTACATTAGGATGCTTAAATCCTCAAATGAGGTGTGCTGTATCATAAAACTAAACAACTGCAGTTGCTTTTTGAGTTTTAAAAATTAGTTTTTTAGTTAGTTTTGTTAAGTTTTGATTGCAGTTTCTTTAAAACATTTGCATTAAACCTTTAACCAGTTAAAAGTTGCATATTAAGATTAAAACCTCTTTTTCTCGGCAGACCTGACCAAGAAGGAAGCATGAATCTTATTGTTTTAAAATCATACTATAATAAATAACTGTAATTGTCATAACAATGCTTCTGTTTGTGTCACATAACTGCCAGCATGAAAGTAAAACTCTCTAATAAATAGTATTAAAAGGAAGTAGCCACCCTGAAATGTCCAAAAATGTCAGCTTTTAGGATGTGTGATCACATCAGTTACAGTTAAAGCATTTTTCCAAGAGTTAAAAAAAAAAACTTTCAATTGTCCATTTTCCGTTGCATATTTAGGCCGGTGTATTCAGGGAATGTCCAACCTACAGTAATATAATAATAACTTTCTAATTTTATGTTGTGAGTTATTTTAGGATGTTCCTGATTCATCAGTGACCAGCAGAGAAATTGCAAGTTGTAAATATTTTTCCTGATATCTGATAAACTGGTTCCCGAATGTGACTTTAAGACATTTGTCAACCTTAGAGCTAATTTCCATTGTCTGCCCGCGTGCTGCAGGAAGTGATGCTAGAAGCAGGATGCGGAGCTGTGAAAGGTAAAGAGGCTGCAAACACATTCGATCTCTATGAAGTGACGGGCAGCAGGAAGGAAACTTGCAGAACTGACTACTGGAACTATGAGCTTTTGTTTATTTTCCCTCTCTGTCTCTCAGAAGACGTTTAGGGGAAAAGAGAAGATGGAGGAGGAAGGGGGGAGGAACTACAGGGATGTCCTTTGAAGAAACGTGTGCCAAGCATTTATAGTAACAGCTAATATTTATAGAAACGGTGGATTACCCTGGAAGTGGATGTGATTCACTTGTTGTCTGTGTATGTCTGGAGCTTTGAGGAATAAACTGATCGAGACAGACTGGAGACTTTGGGGTGTTGAATCAGTGGTCATTTGTGCAAACTGTGACACCTGAACATCCACTATTCTCCTCGTTAGACTCGGGGTATTTCCTCTTCTTTGTTCCTTTATCTCAAACGCTACCACATGGCCTCTTTAATCAGTTCTTGCCATGTTAAGGCCTATGACTGTGCCAGAATGAAAACAATTCATGTTCGGGGATGAGAGAGCGTATCGGCTTGTATGGCCAGGTAGGAATTAACTGCCCTGAAAGAGTAAAAATTAAAGTAAAATGATTATGGTAAAACCAGTGAAAATAGGGTTAAAATGAAAGTTGAGAAAGTTCTCAAGTCATGCTCAGTAAGCTTCAGGATGTGACAACATGTCCAGTCATAAGCACAAGCTGGTGAGGTCCATGTATACGTGTGTGTTTGCGTTCTTAGCCTCAGTGATTCACTCCCTCCAGCATCCTACCCAGCTGAACGTCCCCTGCAGGGGCCAAAGCTCTGACTCGAACCTATCTCCGTCTCTGCGGCCGTACAGCAGCCAGTCAATGTCCACAGACTCAAAGTCTCATTTTGTCTGAGTTACCGCATCCTGCAGAAGAAGGAGTGAGGCAGCTGCAAGAGCGAGAGGGGGATTACAGTGAAATGTAGTGTGGGGTGAGGCAGGGAGAGGTCAGCAGGTCAGCAGTGGAACAGAAATGACAGACAAGACGAAATGTAGAGATATGGGTTTATGATGGAGGTCGCTTTTTGATCACAGTTACAGAAAAACAACCTGGAAAATCTGCAGTGAAATCGTCTTTTATTTCTTTTGCCAACCTGCTAACAGACTTTTCTCACAGCAGGCATTTTTGACTTGTCATAGGAGCAAAAGCACAGGTGTGACTCATAACATTAATGATTAAAATGTACACCTGTGATTTTCCTGCCTGTCAAAATGTACAGACATAGAAATATGCTTTGCTTGTTTTAACCTTACTTTACCTCGAATAATGTCAGTTTCTTTACATCATAGGAGAGCATTTTGCAAACCACATGACAATGAGTGACTTTATATTTTTCCATTCTTTAACTGCATGATATGAAAACCTATAAATAGAAAGTTGCATGAGCTGTGTAATGCATCATATGAAGATCAAGTCTGCAATATTTTTTTGTCAAAGTTTTACCACTCTGTGTTAATATAACACAGATTAATGCACATTTTATGTTTGCTATGACGTGTTATACAACTCAAGCAAGTCTCAACAGTCTGCTTATTTATTTTCATACAATATGGATATGAATGGAAAGGTTGCCACTCATTATTTGTGTTCTTCCAACATCTTGCGAAGCGAGTAATAAGAAGGGAGAGAGGTTTTTAGACAGTGCAGTAACCTGTTGGAAATCATCAGTGGGGATATCATCATTAGTAGTTTTCGTTTGACCAAAGAAACTATCCTGAGTCTGACTGAGGAGTTAGCAGAAGCACTGAGCCTTGCCACATTAAGAAGCCACAGCCTCTCAAAGTCTGCGAGATCTGAGATTTTATGTTACTGGAAGTTTTTTTGTTTTTGCTACACTCTTCACTGAGTTTTCCCAGTAAAATGTCCTTGGAACTGTTTCCAGAAGGTAAACATTTTCTGCTGGAGTGAAGGGTTGCTCAGTCAGCCATGATTTTTAGTTTGAGAAAGGTCTTAGTTTACCCAAACTTCCTGGCAAATTAGTATTTAAGATCGACAGCTTTGTGCAACGGATTAATTGAAACGTCTTTCTGACTCTTAGTTGGAAACAGCCTTTTAAACAACTCCCATCAAGTCAAAGCTTCAAGCACATTTGGGATCCAGTTATTACAATTAAAGCAAACTTCACTATTCCTTCTATTTCATTTGTAAATCTCCACATTTAAGTGTCTGTATGCCAGTGCACACACAGTGTAGTTTGTCACAGTCCTTGTTGGCTTGTCTGTACTGACCAGTCAGCTGTTTCCTCCTCTCGTGCCAGTTGTCCGGCCAGACAAAGAGGACTCCTCCTGTCACGCAGAGAGAGAGAGAGAGGGGGGAATTTACAGCTCTGGCTGGAATCCATGAAGGCCGGGGGTCGATCGCCCCCCGCACCCCGCCCAACCTTCCCACAACCCCCTTCAAAGGAGTGCCACAGCAGCCTCTGTGTCAACAGGCAGCCAGAGACGACCGGAGTGTGAGACGTACAGCGGAGTCACAAGCACATAAATATCCAAAACTCTCCCTCACTCATCAGTGACATCCGTGTCTTAATCACATGCCTACAGTCATGTATGTGTTCATGCTTAGCAATAAGCAGCTGAACATTGCTTCTTAAGCCCGAGCATATGCAGACATACTTGCAGATATTCCTATAAGCTCACAGTCCTCACTGCTCTAGCTCCTGACTCTGACTGATCGCTTTCAGCTCTCATCGGATACATTTCATGTTATCAGGCCCAGACAACGATAATCAGCTTCTTATTACATTTGAGACGAGGACAGAAAGAAGGTTAATCTTTATATTAGATCAGCTGAAACTGAGGAGAGCAAGAGATGCTGCAGCTTGGCAGGATTTTTGGCTCTTAGCAGTAAGAAAGAATATCCAAACACTCATTAAATGCAACTGTATCAAGTGGAGGGTTAGTGTGACCTGACTGACAAAGACACAGTGTGTCTAAGTGGAGTGTTATAGACTCTGGACAGGCTTAAAGTAAATCATGTTGAAAAGATCTGGCAGCTACACTCCTCAAACTGAAAGTATGTCTGTGTAGAGGGCGGTGGGGGCGGGTGATGGACATTTACTGAAAGGACAGACTCAATAACTTGAGGGAAGTGGAGTGAAACAGAGGAGATATGAAAGAATGAGGGGGCAGAAGCCTCCGAGGGGGGTAAAGTTGGCTACAAAAGGGGGGGGGGGGGCGGAAGCGGTATATAAGGATAAATGGAGTGGCTACAATTAATAGTAACATACCAGCGCACATGCACTGTGAAGTGGCCTAGAATGATATGAGGATTCAGGGGATGCCCACCCACCACTCCCTCCCTCCCTCCCTCCCTCCATCCCTGCCTCCACTCACATTGCCGCCACAGCCTCAGCAGCAGAGCGGGAATCTTGTTAGCGCCGAGGTTCCACCTAGGCAGGACCACTTGCCGAGCCAGGCCAGTGGAGGGAAGTGGGAGTGGAGGGAGGGAGGGCGGGGGGGGGATGCGGTCGAGTGAGTAAATAGGATGATGGTTGTTTATGGGTTTGTCCTACAAGGCGCCAGGCTGTGTGTGTGATTATGTAATGACCGGGAGAGGCCTCTCGCAGTCTCTCTGGATGGTCCCTGCTCATCCCCAGCCGGCCCTCGAGGGAAAGCGATCGGGGCGTGTCGCCTCATATCACCATCAGATCCGGGGCCACTCAGTCAATCACGGGGGAGAAACCCAACGCTTGAGGCTGTGTGTCAGTGACTAAGGCTGACCCAGAGAAACAGCAACGAGGAGGAGTTGGAGGAGGAGGAGGAGTTGAGGGTTCAGACGCTCACTGTAAGCCATCAAGTGCAGTAGGCGAGATAGAGGATGATGGAAAAAGACACTTCTTTTGGTTTGATATGGATACAGTTACAGTTCTTTCCTGTATTTTAAAATCAGCTTTTTTTAAAAATACGCTTACCCACCTGCTCAGACATGACACCTCAAACACACAAATCTCTCTCCCTCTCTCTCTCTCTCTCTCTCTCTCTCTCTCTCTCTCTGCACATCTCAGTCTCAGCCGACCAGCAGCCATCAATAATAGAAGGCCCATTTTGCTCGCCTGACAGGCAAATTGATGTGTAGCGTGAGCGTGTATCTGCATGCAATCTGGGATGAGATGTGGACAAACCCCAACACAGCAGGGGTTCACTAACATCAAATCTTTCTTCCCACAGAAAAGTGTCAGGGCACAGACTGATTTATCCCTCCTTCTCCTGGAATAGAAAACACATGGAGAGCAGAAAAAAGAGACCGAGAGGCTGCAGAGATAGATGCTGATCCCAAAGTCAGAGAGGATAGAAAGTGTCCAGCTGCGACAGCCCTCACGCTCCTTGACCCCCAGAAATCAAGCTCTCTCTCTCTCTCGTCATCCTCCCTTTTTCTCAGGGGGCCATCTGCCTTGTTCTCCCACCTTAAGACTAGGATACTGCTGCTAAGTCCCTCTGGGCTCTCACTCTGCCACGGTGGATTTCCAGACGATCTGGTATTCACAGAAACTACTTTGTCTGCACTGTATGAGTAACCTGGAGGGGATTTGGGACACATGGCAATTATCCGTCTCAAATAGCGTTGAATTGGAGATGAGCGAAGGTCATGACTAGGACTTTTTCGTCGAAGTGTCCTCTGTAAGCTTTTGGAAGGGGATTGTGTGTCTCAGAGCGGAGAGGAGGCAGAGGTTAGGAGGCCGTGAAGAGAGAGCGAGCAGACAGCGGAGACATGTTGAGATGGAGGCTGAGTTGGCAGCTGCAGCTCTTGGCGTGGGAAGGCTCCCGTAAGCTGCTTTTTCCCTATGACTCCAGTCTGTTTCCCCCATAGGCAGGCAGGCTTTTGAAGTGGCCTGTTCTGATACTTGCACCCCTCAGAGTAATAGTAGCCACATGGGCCTCCAGCTTTGAGCCATCACAGCGGCTAAAGCCAGCACCACGTCGCCACATTTCTCCTAATTTTTTTTATCTCATTTCCCCTCTTTTTTTTTTTTTTTTTTTTTCATTTCTTCTCACTTTTATTTTAAGCAGCCATGACAGACGGTGATGTTTACACATGCTATTTTTATATATAGTAGCATATATATGATGTAGTGTAACTTCTTGGCAGCCGTTTGAAGTTCCTGTTCTATTGATGAGTAAGCTTCCCCTGACTGTATCTCTATCGATTCACATGAGCATTCAGCTGCAGCCAACGTGGCTAAAAATACAGTTTTGTCAACACATTTTCCGAGAATTTATGAATTATAGTCTATTCTGTCTGGGCGTGGAAGGAATTCTCAATGAATGATGCTGTTAGTCTTTGTTTCTGCTGTGTTTTTGTCAGTTCATCCTGAGTCACACACTCGTTTGTGCCTTTTGTTGGAGGTAATGATGATTGGTTTATGAGACTTTCCATGCCATCATATTGTATAAGCCTGTGGTTTACTGCTCTTACAGTACATGAAAATCATAAGTGCGATTTTCCTGTTGCTCTTTCGACATCCTATTTTACAACATGACCCACCTCGATCACACACAGTGTTGTGTAATTGTGGCAATAGTGGAATGTAACTAAGCACATTTACTCAATTACTGTACTTAAGCACAATTTTGAGGTACTGTACTTGAGTATTTCCATTCTTTGCTGCTGTATACTTCTACTCCACTACATTTCAGAGGCTAATGTTGCACTTTCATTTATTTGACAGCTTTAGGTAGTAGTTTCTTTCAAAAACCTGTAATGATCATATACCACATATTATAATGCATTATTATACAGTAAATTGAATCATCCTTAAGTATATAAAATAGTTTAAAGTAGCTCCACCTCAACCAGCAATAGCAACATTAAATTGTTGCTTATATGTTAATGCTTCAGTAATTACAATCCGATGATGTGATAGATAATAATATTGTATTGTATTTATGGGGAAAATGTACAGTTTTAAACATAAATGTTAACATTTGCTGTACTGCACCAGATTTAGCGTCAAAGCTACTTTTCATTTGCAGTCCCTTACAAATAAAACACATAACAGCACAATAACAAACAGTACAAAGCAAAAAAACACACACAGGACACATTATACAAAATACAAAGCTGCACACAACAGCACATCACATACACCCACAACTAGGAATGAATCATGTAAACTTGTCAAATTAAAAGCGAGATTATATGAGAAGACCATCAGATGAGATTTAGATTCAGTGGTTACAGAGCTGAGTAGACGCTGCACAATGCATAATGAGTACTTTTAACACTTTTAGTTAATATTAGTGATAATAATTGTACTACTTTTTAGAACTTTTGCCTGTAACAGAGTGTTTTCACACTGTGGTTTGTGGCACTTTTACTTGAGAAAAAGTCTCTTTTGTTTGCTGCCAGCTCATCAGATGGGAGATTTGCCGGTTAAACTCTATTTAAACTTGCTTAATTTGTCCTATACTTGTTGACAACTGCTCATTTATTTCCACAATGTGCCAAAATCCAGTTCCAGTACTTTTTTTTTTCCAAACCTTACTTTTACTGACTGTCCTGGTGGCACCAGCCCTCCCCTCCCATCCATCACACAAACGTTTCGACACAGCCAGAGGGAGCCCGCACGCTGTGGGCTCGCAGGGCGGAGCGCACACATTTACCCAACGCACCCTCCTCTAATTTGACTCCCTTCAGTCCGCCAGTGTCAAGTTAAACCCAATGCAAATACATCACTTCCGGTGTAGGTGTGTAGCATAAAAGCCTGGACTGTGTACTACAAATAAAATAAATGCAAATGAGAGGATACAGAGCACATTTTAAGTGATACTTTTCCCCATCAAAAGGTCTTGATATTTAGCTCACTTCCACTAATGTAGTGGTTTTCAAAGTGGGGTCCGGGGACACCCAGAGGTCTTTTAGATGGCTTCGGATGGACCCCAGCAAAAAGAGGACTAATATATTCACACTATAATTCCATCCATAAGTAACATAGTGACAGAATGAATGTGTGACTATTTTGATAATGGGTTTCATACACTTTCTTTAATAAAACATCTAAAAGTAAAAATCAAATGGGGGACCCTGGAACAAATTCTTTTCAATGGGGGTCCGTGGTCTAATTTGTGACAGTTTAGGGATCTGTGATGTGAAAAAGTTTGAGAACCACCCCACTAATGAAATGTATAATTAGCTCTGTGTAACATGAGCCCATTATTTGTAAAGTTTAGAAAGTTTACTTCAGGCATTGAACACAATATGGAGAAACAAGCTTGTTATTAACTTCATCCGCAGTTTCAAGAATTGTTACCGGATTTTTCTGGAAGTTTACTCATATTCAGTCATGATTAATCAGATAAAACTGCGATACTTCTGTTAACGGTCGCCCTTTACGGGCTTAACTGTGAAGGCTTGGTGTCCAGACTTCCTGTGTTTTGACGCTGCTGCAGTCAAGTTTCCAGGCAGGCCGAGCACAGAGAGCTTTAGTTATGTACAACTGATGCGGTCTGGCGGAAGAAGAAGAAGAGGAGGAGGAGGGGGGGAAGCGCACTGAACGGCCCGAAACAACGGGAACAGAGTGGAGTCCTTTTTTTTTTTTTTTTTTTTTTTTTTTTAGGGGGAAGGAAGCTGGATAAGTGTTGAACATATAAGTTTGTGTTTGACCGGAGCATTGTTACTCTCAGACCTGCGCGTCTGCCTCTGTTGCCGCTTCTGCAGCAACAAATCTGCCTCTCCTTGTTGCAGCCAAACTGTCTCTGCTGTCCAATGAATGGAGTTGCTTTTTGCCTTGTTGGAATACCACCCTACTCTGAGAACCACGTAAGTACACAGCACGGAGCTGACAGCCTTAACTTGCTGCTTATTTATCATGATACCTGGACATTATTGTGTTTTGGGCGGTCTGGGAGTGCGGCTGTGGGGCTGGTCAGAGAGCGTGATTTCCTAAGAGGATTAACACTAGTTTACATAGCCACTGTGTACACACACACACTCACCGACATACTGTACAGAAACCAAGTGTTTGATCAGTGTTTTTCTGCAGCTTTTGTCCACTATTGTGGACGGCAAATGGTGCGCAACCGAATGAATTTAACCGCAGCTTCACAAAAGTGATCCAGAGTCACATTTTACGCCCGGGTTGCTTCAATCTTTTGTCCGCCTGTGGCTGCATCAGGAGGCGGACAGGCTGTCAATCCAAACGTGGCGACCCAAACAGGGATGGTGTGTGTGTGTGTGTGTGTGTGGACAGTTTCTGAGAATCATTTCTTTATTAGTGTTGGGGTTTTTTTTTCAATGAATGGCACATAATTAGTGAACAAATTAGCCGATGAGACCCATTGGACTCACATCTTTCTGACAGTTCCAGCACTTAAACAGTCAGTCAGCTGCTTAAACTGTGAAAGTCTTACAAACAAGTCATCAAACAGTGATTTGACTGTAAATGAAGGTGGGGTTGTCTTGAGCGGTGATGCAACAGCGAATGAAGAGATGGGGAAAGTATGACCTCCAGTCAGTGAACATCACAAGACTTCACACAGTCATCAGTCATATATATTCATTTACGCTTCTCCTTTATACCACTCCTAAAGATGAATTTCATCCTATAAACAGCTGGATAATATATCCTGCAAGAGTTGGATAAATAGCAGTTTTCTAAAGACAAACTGAACAGCAACGATTGTAAAGCTTGTTAAATGCTTTTGATTGTTTTATTACAGAGGGAATAGTGTTTGCTTCACCTTGTCAAAGAAACAGGTATATTTTTGTTTCCTCCTGGTCCTGGTGTGACTCCAGGAATGTGTAGTGAAGCACTAATGTGTCATAGTGAAGTCATGAGGTAAGATGTCACTCTGGGCGGTGGTCTGCTTGCAGGAAACATGTGGGTTGGTCTTCTTGCCTGGTGCTGTGTGTGTGTGTGTGTGTGGGTGTGTGTGTGTCTGCTTTCATTTAACCTCAGAGTCTCCTTTGACCTGTGTGTAATGTTGCTGAAATAGCTGATATTTGCTTTCCTTCGCTGTATGTATCTGCTGTAGCGTTTGTGTGTCTGACAGAAGGTTATATTTGTCTCCTGCATGTTGCAACGTTGCTCCGACCTCATCACCCTCCGTTGTCACTTTACCGTTCTGTGTAACCATATAATTATGAATTTGCCAGGTTTTTTTTAATCCTCAAATTTCCCCCACCCTTCCCCATTGGCTTTCATTTTCTCAAAGCCTCTTTTTATCTGTTGTGGCTCCGTTTATTCCCTCCAGCAAAGAACAACGTTTCCTCTTCTGTGGTCACGCTTTGATTGAACCTCTCTCTAGGTTGTATGTTGCTGTAACAGGACTGTTCCTTCAAAACATGTTGAATTCACTTTTATCTTTTTTTCACTTTTACGCTCGTTAGGTATCGTCAGACACTTTGTAGTAAATGTGTAACAACCTGCTTTGCCCGCGTAACCGCCACTTTAATCGAGAGCCACTCGTAAAACTCCATTCAAAGTGTGTGATATCTTCAGGTTTGACTGTCTCATAACCGTTGGCGTATTACTCTTCTTACAGACGAGCCTCTATCCTGACCTCAACTTGTCTAATCTCAGTCCCTGATCGATTTCATAACTGACCTTTGACCCTGCACGTCTCAGCCAACACCCAGTTCTTATTTAGCTGAGCCTTTATCCTGACAAGTCATTTTATTCGTCAGCTGTTTTATTGTAGAGTAAACCAAATCAACTCCTCTTGATGATACATTCGTAAACATAGATAGAGATTCTTCCTTCCTGAGTCATTGCAGGGGTGTGATTGAACTCTAATCCGTTTAGATAAAACGATAAAGACCATCAGCGAGATGCAAAATTACACTGGAATCCGATTAAACGTGTAATTCGTCAAAATGAGACGCAAAGTAAATCAGCCTGTTGTGTGTAGATTCAGCACCTGAGCGTGGAGAGGAAGGGATGGAAGCGTCCGTTTGATGAGGCGGTTATGATGATGTCCGGCGGGACTGGTTTAATGTGGTTAGCAGGCCTGCTCTAATGTAGCAGCGCAGGGCTTCTGGAGAGAGATCAATAAGCTTGGACGGCAGGGTGGGGCAGAGGGCAGGATGAGCAGGGACCCTGAATGCTGCATTGTGCCACGTGACGCCTGAGTATATCGATGATGGGAAACACGAGAGCGCTTTTATGAAAACCTTGAACCCAGCAGGTTGATGTTAAAGCCCCTCACCAGTGTGTTTGTACTCTGATACGCTGCAGTTTTATCCCGCTGAGTGTTGTGTCAAGACAAGACATTTTATTTTTTTTTGCTGATCCTTGACCTTTTCATGCCTGATCTGGAAACTGTCTTAACGCCGAGGTCCAGGCCCTTAGAGGCTTACTATTAACCTCCCCAGGATCATTTGTAACAGTCAAGACCCAGACTTCAAGTCAGAGGCTTCGGCTGATCCACAAACTGCCTTTAAGTCCTCCGTAGATGCCCCGCTGATCCAGCTGATCACAGGACAACCACCTCAGAAAGGTTGCAGACCTCAGACCACAGAGGCCCATCCAGTCAGCAGGTCCAGGATCAGTTCCTGGTTAAATAAAAAACAGCTGCATGATGCTGCAGAGGAAAGCATTTCTGTGATCACTAGCAGATGCCTCCACCACGTAGTAGGCACATAGCGCAGACAATACTGCAATGCTGAGAATTTATGGGATTTTAGGAACTTTACATCTTTCATTTCCATCCGTCTTCGTACAGTGTGTCCCGTTTCTACGCTGACTGTGCGCTCGTGTTTTCAAATCTAAGGTCCAGGAAACCATCAAGATGTTACAAGATAAATCTGAGGATTCACAAGGCAATTATTTCTAAATGCTTGTTGATTAATGCTCACTTAGTTTCTCCTACTTCCCTCCAATCTTAATGTTTGATTTTTCTTGTGAATTATAGTGAATTAAGGTGCATGTCATTTCCCATCTCCCTTTCCTCTCATTCCCCGACATTTTTCCACTGTTTCTGTCCAATAAAGGCATAAATAGATAAATGAAAGGGGTCACAAGCCAAAGGATCCACTGCTATATACTAATAGTATTATGAAATTCTTGCTATTAAGGACTGTAAAAAGGGTGTGCTGATTTCCGGGTAATATAATCAACACTATGGATGTGCAGTCAGACGCAATAAAACACCGGAAGAATCTAATCCAGTTGTAGTTTATTGTACGTCTTTATTGCAGGTGGTTTGGCAGGTTATAGGCTGATATAGAAAGGTGGTAGCTGATCTATGCAGTGGAGGCTGACAACGACCGATGATGGTTTTTTTTTATCTTAACATGAAGTAGATATGTTATCACTATACATTAAACCTAATACACTTAGAGCATTATATATATGACTGCCAGATAAGTATAACAATACACAACAATCAATCACTCTGACTCAACATAAATATTCCCAGCATTAAGATACTGTGAACATAAATGTACTCGGAACAAAGGAAATCACAGTTTCACTCAGACAAACACTTACCTGCTGCAGGTAAATGGAAAAGGCTCATACCTGAACTCAATACTGTATATATGATCAAGCCAGGCTCCTCCTCCTTCCTGCTCTTCACAAGTATATACGTAGATATACTTTGTAATTATCTTTAACAGTATGCCATATACATAATTTTTATAGCATTTTCTTAATAGAAAACTTAATAGAAAACTTAGCATATATATATATATATATATATATATATATATATATATATATATATATATATATGTAGTATCTTAATATTTTCCAGCCAGGTGTAAGGAATTTCGTCATTTCTGTAGTGCATTGCACTAGAGGAAAGGGTTGTAGCGTCATGTTAGCATGAATATACTTCTTTTTTCCAGACTGGAAGTGCTACATACCTAAAATGTGATTAGTATTTAGTATAGGGCTGAAACTTACATTCAAAATTCATTAATGTTTAATCCGCCGATTATTTTCTCAATTCATCAATTAATCATTTCAGTTAATTGTGAAAAAATACCTGTTATATGCCAGATCAAGACGTCAAAACCCAAAACTATTATGTTCACTGTCATGTATGACACATAAAAGTTTCAAATCCTCACATCTGAGAAGCTGCAACCAGCAATTTTGTTAGCAGTCCTTCTTAAAAAATGACTGAAAAAATGAATCAATTATCAAAATAGTTGGAGATTATTTTTTTGTCGATCTACTCATCAACTAATGGTTTCAGCTCTAAGTTGATTTGCTATTTGGACCACAGACGGTCTTTAACAACGTCAGTGCGGTGGATACAGACCAGTGACAGTAAAGTGCACGTTACAGAGTGACCTGCATAAGTCTGTTAACACCATTAAAACATTTCTCACACCTTAACACCTCCAACCTCCAACCACGACACACGACACCGTCACCTCTGCTGCATTCCTCCACTCTGGGCCTCGAGACGACAGCTGCACCGCCGCCTCGCACCTCACACATCCGCAATCATTAACCTGGAGAGTGTGTGTGTTGACACACTTTAATCACTCAGACTTGCAAACACACACAAACACACACACACACACACACACACACACACACACACACACAGCCAAGCACAGGTGTTCACAAATATAGGCACTCAAGCATGTTTACATCCCACCTAAATGGTCAGAGTTGCACACAACAAGTCATAATCTGTGCGCAGGTGCATGAAACGTTTTCACACACACACACACACACATACACACACACACACACAAATGAGCTCAGTGGAGCGTTTTAATTTGGCCTACCCCTCATGTTTGCCGAGGAGGTCCTTGATGCTGTGCAAATATAGTGCAGCAGCGTATAGGTGGGCAAAGGACATCAGTCATCGTTGACCTTGTTTACTGTGGTGAGAGGGGAACTGCTGGTGTGCTGCAGCTCTGCAAAGCAGGTCTGCTCCTGTTGCTAATGGCTCTTTATTGATCTCCTTTCAGTCAATCAGTCAGTTGGTCTTACTCTTTCTGTTTCGTTATTACACGTAAAACTGTTGCATATATATTTGAATTATAACGATGATTCTGTTTATTACTAATGAGAAGTTACATATTTTGGGTATTTTGGGGATCAGCTTGTTCCATCAGTTTAAGTGAAATCTTGAAAGCCAAGGCCATGTGTTTTTACAGCTGCACCGTTTCATCAAATGGAAATATTCTAGATGTTTTGTGCAGCATTTTTATACTAATCTCCCCAAATTGCAGCCTGATGTATTTAGGGCTGCAACTAATTATTTGTTTTGATTCAATTCATCGTTTAAGTCTATAATACATCAAAAACAGTGAAACAGCCCATCACAGTTTCTTAGAGGCCAAGGTCATGTCATCAAATTTGTTATTTTGTCCGACCAACAGTCCAAATCTCAAAGATATTCAGTTTACTATAATGTAAGACGAGGAAAAGCAGAAAATTCTTAAATTTGAGAACCTGAAACCATCAAATGTTTGATAGTTTTGCCACAAAAAAAGACTTAAACAATGAATCAGTTATCAAAATAGTTTCCAATTCATTCATTTTTGTCAATTGGCTAAATGTTGCAGATGTATTTAGTATCTTTTTGAAACTTTGGGATCTCAACTCGAATTTAAAATAGAATCACGTGACTGCAGAAGTCTGTCTGCACAGTATAAGTCTGTTATGACTGACCCAGCGGTGGGTCAGCAGGGTTGACAAGGTTAATTATCTTTGTTTAGGTTGCTGCCAATGTGCAGTTGATTAGATAAATTATGTTTCTAAAAGTGCACAAAATATGTGGTTGATTTGAGACGAAGGATGCCAGCTGAGTTAAACAGGTGAAGATATTTTTAAAATATTCTTGTCTGAGTAGAAGCTCAGAGGGGCTGATTTTCTTTTATGGGAATCAAAAGACAAAGAATGTTAATAAACCAGCACAACCAGTTGACTTAATCTCCACACTTTCCAGGAGTCGTTATTGCGAAATTGCCAACACATATAAAAGAATGAGCTTATATTTGAAATCTGTTTCTGTCATTCTCGGTGTACTTTATTGAATACTTGACAAATATTGTTCAGTATAATCTCTGGATGTGAAGTTTGCCTGTCTAGAAGTGGCAGATGTGGTACCCAGTCATCTTGTCCTCGCACGGAGAGCCACTCATCGTCTCTTGGTGCGTTTCACATTTGCATCTGACGTGCAGGTGCTGGGAGGTTTGGTGTGAAACATGCAAACAAAGCCTCTCTCAGATACAGATGAGAGCTAATTAGATTCAGCCTGATGATGGTCTGGCCTGCGTCAGTGCCTTTTTGTTTATGTGCCTGCAGAGATCCTGTGTTGATGTGTGTGTGTTTTGTTTTTGTGCAAGAAAATATGTCGCACAGTACAGTATGTGAGGGGGGCCTCATGTTGATATTATGCTCAGCACATAGGAGGAATGGAGAACAGGTCAGGTCTTGTTCTGAAATGCAGACTTGACTCTGTCTGTATCTGTCTGCAGGATCAGCCTGAAGGCGAGCGAGGCAGGGTTTGAATCAGGGTCAAGGTTCAGAGGTTAGGGGCCCCCCTCGTCACACGCTTGGCCCCCAGTATTGAGGCTAAAGAGGCAGGAGGGAACCCTTGTCGCTGTGTGCAGCAGGGGCCACAGGGGTTAAGCAGGGGCTACCATTTGACTGATCTCCATTCAGATGATCGGATCCTGCATCTTGTTGTGTCTTTCTCATGCCTCGATATCAACTGCGCACATTTTTTGACTTGCGTTCTTATCATGTTTACATTTTTGCATGGAGGACAGAGGATAAAATGTGTGTGTGTGTGTGTTTGTGTGCGCAGTAAGCTGAATAGCGCACTGTGTCCGTGTCCTCCGATCTGCTGTGCGGGCTTTTACGAACAGCGGGGATTGCACTGGAATGTGAGAGAGACAGAGAAAGGACGGGGTAAGGAAGAAAAGGAGGGTCGAAGATAACGAAATAGAGAGAATCCCGATGAGTCATGGGGGGAGAATGATGCCTGTGTGACAGCCAAAACACAATGAAACAATGAAAAGTGAAGGCATGCAAAAAGATAGAGGGTTCTCTATTCATAACCTGTATAAAAAGCTGCCAGATTTTGACACTGCTCTAATGTGAACCACAAGTACAAGCTGAGCGTTTACTTACATGCAGTTGCTGGATGGTTAGAAGAGAACTACTGAGAGTCAGTGTTGCCAGATTGGGTTGTTTTCCACCCAATTTCGCTATGTCTTATTGGGTTGGGCGAGTAAAAACAGTTTCGGGATACTTAAGGTCACTTTTTGTACCATCTGGGCGGTTTTTCTAGGCTCTATTCCAATCCCCTATTCTTCAGTTACCATAAACCTATCATTGAGACTGACAGACCTCAATAGGCTCGACACACAAGGACTGTTATGACAGATAAAACCAAATGACATTTAAGTTTATTACAACAAGGCTGAAACTTTTTTCCTCCCTTTCAATTGTTATTCTGTTATAAGTCTCCTTATTTTGGTACCCATATGTATATGTGTGTGTGAAATGGACAAAAACCCTATCTGATGTCCAAAATAAAAAGCTGGGCTACTTTTATGACAATAGTGCAGGTTTGATTGGGTGTCAGTCAGTCAAATCCATCAACGCTGACTGTTGTTGTAGCACAACGCAAATCTACTTCATATGAAAGTGCTTGGAAAATTGAATAACTTTAAAGCCCAGTAGACACAACAAAATATCTTAAAACAGAAATTACGCCTCATTTAATACCATGTCAACACATTGTTGTGATATAATCAGTTATTTTTTGCTTCAGCAACTTGTGCATCACCGGTGGCCTCCGTCAGGAGACTACAAATGGAAATGAGCTTTTAGCTGGTGTCTGGTAAAATAAATGTGTTATGTATTATCCCTGTTAAATATGAAATCAAATGAAAGATAAGATTTCCTGATTGTACTGAAACAATTCACTGTCAATTAAAAGTCATGTATTACTAGAAAAAGCTTTCATTCACCGGCTTCTCTGATGTGAGAAGTTACCTCTTTAATCTCCCTTTTTTATTATCTTTGTACATTTGATATCTTTGGTTTTGGACTGTTGGTCTGATAAAACAAGGACTTTGAAGATGTCATCATGGCTCTGGGGAATTCAAATGTTTAAAGACAAAGCAATCGTATAATCAAAGAGAACTGAGAACTGCCAGATTTATTGATAAGTAAAGCAATTGTTGCCTCCAGTGTTATATAATAGTAATGCACTACTTCAGCTAAAGCATTATTGAATTTCATTACTGTGTTAAAAGAGTTGTGTTATCCAGTAAAATTATTGATAAGGAAAAAAATTAAAGTGACCAACTTGTTTTTGTAGCTCAGCCGGATTGTCATTAAGCAGAAGAAGAAGAAGAAAAGGGAGTTTTGCCTGGTCGACATCCGATGATGTTTGCTCACTGTACGTAACTTTCCAAACTGGGAGGCTCTTCTTGGCTTGTTTATATTGTACATGGCAGTCGGCCAGCCAACGTGCATCAAAGCGCTAGTTGAGAGTTGATGAGCTGTGAATTGCAGGTCAGACAGTGAATTACTGTACTTTCATTGGAGTTAGTGAGCTGACTCACTGACCTCAATCTCCGCTTCCTAAACAAGAGCGCTGCAGTGTGAACGTATGGAACGCACACTCATACACAACCGTCAGCCATGTCTTTCTTACTATTTGTAAGCAGTCTCAGTAGGGAGAGGAGGAGGAGGAGGAGGAGGAGGAGGAGGAGGAGGAGGAGGGGTGGGGGGGTTGTTTTGACAGGCAAAATCATGGGACAGAGATTATCGGGAGGCTAACGAGGAGCTGTGGATGCTGGGAAGAGATAGAGCGTTGTGGTTTTCCTGATACTTGCTGGTCCAGCACAACACCGCCTCTGTTTACATGCTCACTCACCCAGATTATCTGAGAGGATAAAACTAGTTTGTTTTGGTTTCGTTTGTATGGTCCAAGATGTCTTTTCTCTCCATTACAAGTACATGTTGTATGCTGGGTTCAAATATCTGACCCGACAGAACAAATACAAGCATTAGGTATGACAATTCATCATTTCATCCCGTGTGGATGGTAAGATCAATACCACTCTCATGTCAATTAAACATGAGGCTACAGTCAGCAGACAATTAGCTTAGCTTAGCATAAATACTGGAGGCAGGGGGAAACAGCTAACCTGGCTCCGTTGGTTTAAAAAGCTTTAAAATCTGCTTACCGATACCTATATGTTAAATCTTGTTTGTTTAATCTATACACAACCATAAACACACAACATACACAAACAGAAATGTAAAAAGTTGGGGTTTTACAGACTTATACATGCTTTTGACTGTTTCATGGGAGTGACTTCCTGCCGTCTTGTTGTTACAGTATGTAGGGTTGTCAGGCAAAAATTGGCCTTTTTTCTTCTCTTTTGTTAATTATCAACACAAAATCACATTCACAGAGCAACATAAATCATCATAGTTGAGGTGAGGCATTAATATCATTCTGTTAAAGTTTTGGTGCCTGAGCTGAGTTTTCATATCAACATGTTAGATGTTATATGACGCGTAGAAATGAAGTTCAGGTTGCAAAACTTCTAAAAGATGGCGTTACAGAAATAATCGGTCACATCCGTGTCTGTTTCTGTTATCAAGAACAGGTTTGTGTTCTACAAATTACAACACAGAAGTAAAGGGATTATAGTAAGCAGGCCATAAATGACTCGGTAAGTAAATAAGCAAGTTTTTCCTCTGAGTTGTGCATGTAAATACATCCAGCTCACAATAATAAACCAACCCACAGAAATCCTTTATTATCCAGGACACACACGCATGTGAACAACTGTATCAGTCACTGTCATGGTCTGCTTCAGATCCATTTGCATTGCACAGCATCAGGTGTTACTCTCTTTAATCAAAGCACGGCAGTAAGCCTCTCGTTACTCCGAAATGATGAGTAGTCATGTCTTATGTAAGTGTTAATGTATCTATCTAATTGCTGGTTAAACATATATCAGTTCTTTTCATTTTGTTGGTTTGCTTGAGGGGATGTATATTCAAAAACGCACTGCTTACCCAAAGTATCACCTCAACCAAACTACTATGCACATGCAAATACAGTCGCTGAGGACACGCAGAGCTGTTCTCTCTCCTATCTCTCTCCCTGTTTCTTCCTCTTTGTTTCTACCGTCCTTGTTGATCAGGTTGTTTTTTACCTCAACCTTTTATACCGTAACCTTCCCGCAATTCCAGCTTTCTTGTTTCCCTCCTGACTTTGAGCAATTACTCTCTGCTTTGATCCCCTCTCTGCTGCCTTCTTTGGTCATCTCCTTTTCAGGGGGAACTCCTGTATTTGCTTTCATTTTTCAAACCCTGTCTGAATGTTCAACCAAAGACGTTTTCATTTTTGATTCAGCTTTTCTTTTTGAAAATACTTCTCTGAGCTAAATGCCATCTATAAAGCAGTAGACATTCCTCTATAAGTTTGTGCCATAAAAGGTTTGTCCCGGTGTGATTCTTGTATATCCACCTCCCTCTCCGTATCTACTCACTCAGTTTACAGAACGAAAACTAACAGTACAGTATGTTTCTGTTAGCGCTCCTCTTTGCTCTAAGCAGTGCCAGTGTGTCTTTCATCTGAATAGCAGAATGAGACCATATGTGTGTGTGTGTGTGTGTGTGTGACTCCCATGTTAACAGCCAAAGTTTGCTGTCTCTCAATTGGGCAACTGAAACGGAGAGACAAGCGAGAACACAGAGAGTCCTGTCATCCCTCGAGGGTGCACGTCTGACCTTTTCTTCTGGGGGTGAAACAAGTCATGAAACCACAGAGGACGGTTTATATCTACGGGGTGAACGATCACAGACTGTAGCCATCGCCGCAGCAAAACGCGGCTAATACAGAGTGACAGAGGCTAAAGACGCAGATGCGGCATCAGCATCAGCTTGGCATATGGATGTCATCAGTACATTAAACAAACAAAGGGCAATGCCTCTGGGATCGGCACAAAAAACAGTGAAAACACAAACACCGGCAGCATCCCTGTCCTCTAGAGATGTCCTTCTTTGCAGCTGGGTTTTACAGTATGCAGAGTATCAACAGGAAGGAGCAGGCAGATGAAACGATAGCGTGGGCCGATCCTCCAGTATTCAAAACATGCCATTCAGTATCTGTGTATCATCTCTGTGCCACTGGGGAATGGAGAAGAGAGGAGGAGGAGGCGGAGGAGGAGGAGGAGGGGTAGAAGGGCAGAGGCCAGAATCGCTTTGGATATAATCTGCGGATCATCAGGTTTATCAGTTCACACAGTGTGTGAAGCAGAGCTCACGTAAATGAACCGCGCTTCATAAGTTCTGCTCGGCCCTCGTATCACATGTTGAGGGAGTTTGCTTTGCTTTAGGCTTCAGGGTTTACTAGATTGGAGCGAATTTAAATTTTACGGGGAAGGAGATTTGATTTGTCAAACTCAAAATTCATGGAGTAATTGATTATGTTGTGTAAATATCTTTTTGCCCAGTGGCACGGTCTGTTCAGTATGTTCTGCGGTCCTTTGAAGAGGTCAGTGTGAGCCTGCGGAGTCATGAGTGTTGGAAAACAGAAATTTGAAATTTGGGCTGGTGGAAAAAGGAATATAGGAAATCTCTTAGAACTTTTAGAAGTAGGGATTTTCTCCAGCTGCTTGAGTACATCTGCAAAAGCTGCGTATATACAAGCAAATCTCAAATTCTTTTACATTAACATTCTCCAGTACGCAGACATAATCCACGGATTCCTAAGTGATTATATTCTGTCTGTAAACCTGAGCGTTGGGGTATCTGATTAAATTAAACTATTTCTCCCTGCTTTGAGGGCTCCCTAAATGGCCACTCTACACCCCCAGACTCCCAATTTGAGACCTGCCGGACTGTGGGATTGTGTGTGAAGAGAGCGATGGAGGACTTCCTCAGCGTGGTGTGAGCGGTGGTGCATGGCAGGAATGTAAAAACCAGATGACCTCAAATGGAAACTCCAGGCAGGCCATCTCGCTTGCTCTAATAAACACTCAGACTCCATTCTTGCAGTCCTGCTCGCTCCTTCTTTTTTTTTTTTTCCTCCCTGGCTCAGAGCTCTCTCCTCCATCAGTTAGCCTCCCAAGCTGGCTCAGTATGGGCGCCACCACGCCCCAAACGTTGGACCGCCGCCTGGTTTTTGGCCTATAGGCTGAGATGCAAGCGTGGGTCCAGCTCCAGCTTTAGCCAAGGAGAACAACGACGTCATCTTCGAGGCCCAAAGTTATAATTTTCATCTGTTAATTACACAGAGGCAGAGATGAGCTAAATATATACATGTGGGCCTGTAGAGGGGGAGGAAAGCAGCCAAGCAGAGGGGGGCTCCAAGTATGGCCGTCCTTCGCCCAGACTCAGACAGGGGGTGGAGAGATCCGAGAGGCCTGCTGGAGCCCTGTGGTTTTCTGGAGCTGCATGCTGCTGAGGCCTGCTTCTGAAAACAACCAGGAAAAAGAAAGAGAAGAAAAGAGCAAGAGGCAGAAAAAGAGGGAAGGAGAGGGGGGGGGGGTGGGCTCTTATTGCAGCGGAGCTCAGACGTGACGCTCTGATTGCTCCCAGCGGTTGTGGTCAGTACACGGGAGAAGAGGGGGGATACAGTGCAAGGAGAGCAGGGTTAGCTCTTTGCCAGATGTCGTCATTGGGCCTAATGTTGTTAAGGCTTTATGGTGTATGGTATACACCCATCAGGAGACAGATGTATCTACTCCAGGGAAAGCACAGCTAGACGATACCTGACGAAACCTAACCGCCGCCTTACGGTAGCGCTCAGAAACAGCAGGATGTGGCAGTTGGAAAGCAGTTGAACTATAAGATTCACTCGTAGCTTCGTCCATGTTTTCAGTTAAGTGAGAAGGCACGCTTAACAAACTGTGAAAAGATATCACACCTCTAACTGGAACGGATTTGTTTTGAGTTCAGCGTTCTTGGTGACCAGTTCGACCTTACGAGCTCTCACGCAACTCCAGCATGGAAGGAAAACAAACGTGGAGGTGGAATATTTTATCATTGTGTGAGGTCTCCTCTCTTCAGATTTAAGTGACAATCTGATCGCCGCTGACTTCCAGATTGAAGTTGTAAATCAAACTATGTATCAAATAATAATCCTAAAGGTACCAACTGGGTCGCGATGTAACCGATTGAAGTCCTGAAAATTCCCGCTCAGGAAAATCAGCTGTGAAAGCCAATTTCAAACCTATAATGAGCGTAAATGTCTCTGCCGTCAAACTTGTCTGCCTTCAGGCTTTTTTTTCTCATGCTCGAACAGAGGCACCTTGTTGGTTCTCATGGCAACTGTCTGCACGGAGGTGACGGGTGATGGGTGACTGTGATTAGGTTGAAGACGGGTGTCAAGATGAAACCTGACAACCTGCAGAGAGGCTGCATTTGTAGAAGGATGCCAGAGTGACCTCACCCCCTTCAAAAAAGCATAGTTTCTTACATAAACCCGGTGGTATGTAGCCATGCAGATCGTTATTATTGACTGATTTTAGCTTGAATCAGATATATTGATATCAACATATATGTCAGCTAACAGTGACAGTGAATAATCCTGCATCCTTCATAATACACAACTCTTCAATAGCAAAATTCAAGGCTCTCTTATCAAAAATACTTGTTTATATTATACATTTATGTCAAAAAATGAATATCAGCTGATACGTTGTTATCAGATTATTTAAGCTCTCAAATATAAATATTAGTATCAGCCTCAAAAGTTCAGTATTGGTGTAACTTTTCTACAGAGAAATAGCTCCAAAATCAGTATCCTGTGTTATTTTTGAAAAGACAAGTTGGGATATAAATGTCATTAAATGCTCAAATTCTCTTTATCTCCATGTTTGGGCGGTGGCAGATATCTTGAAAAGCCCAACACATAAGATTTAAAACTATCAATAGGTGCGACTTCAGGACACACAAGGGTGTGGACGAGCATGTGAGGTGAAGAACAAATCTTCAGTTGAGTAAAAGACGGTTTATTTTCATTCTAGTCTTCATTGTTTCATTGTAGATGTGACCTGAACATAAAGAAGGCTCTCTCCGCTGGAGGAGACACTCCCTGCTAATTAGGTTAAAGTGGAGCACCATGCCTCCACTTAGTGTCTGCTGCTGTGCTGGAAAACATAAAATGTGTGTTTAGCTGTGTTATTCCCTATCAATATCTCTCCTTCTCACACACACACACACACACACAAACTCGCTTTCTTTCCAACATCCTAACAGTTTGTATAAAATGAATGATTACATACAATAAACTCTCTTTAGACTATGAAATATTGCTAAGCTGAAGACATAACATGACTTTATGAAACAGGGTCAAATGCTTATTTGCAACACACGTACACACACAAACACACACACACACACACTAACTCAAGTCTAATAGCATTAAATAATTAATCAACATACCAAGATTCCACTGAATGTGACCTGCACGCATGGTAGCAAATGTGTGCTAATGTGTTCTCGTTTAGCTTTCAGTCATGCATTCGAGTCCTTAAGCTTCAGTGTGTTGCACTAAAGTCAAAGAATCCATGTCGCAGATGATGCAATGGAGAGGAGAAGTATGGGAGATAATTAGAGTGTATCTGTGAGTAAATATATGTGTGTGTGTGTGTCATCGGTCGCTTTGCTAAAAATGTGTGAAACTCCCTACTGCTCTCTCCAACATCCTGACTCTTTTTTTTTCTGCTTTAGATCATTTTCTGCCCTCATTTTTTAATTCTTGGTAAGTTTTTCCCTCCCGGTGTCCACTCTACAACATCTGTTAACCCCACCCCCCCAGATGTGGAATCATTCCCACTCTTTATCTCCATACGTAGATGCTTGGCTGGCTGGATGGCTGACTTATGTATCCCACATTCTTTCCTGGCATATGTAGCATGACGGACACCTCCACAGGCCTGAGTCAGCCAATAAGATTTCTGTGTTATAAATCCCGAACGGACTGATGTGTCTCTTGGCTGGCTTTGCAGGTTGTTTGAGCCAACATATACGGTATAAGTGGAGATGTATAAATTAAGGCTGCAAAAAAAAGATTGTTTTCATTATTGATTAATCTGTCTATCATTTCATTAAATAGATCATTTAATCTATTTTATCTATATTTATGTAGTCTAAAATTGTCATTATAAATCCCCAAAGCCCATGGTGACGTCTTCAAATTGCTTTTCAAAAAATAGGCTCAATGAAAGGTCAATTTCTTAACCGTTCTCCATGGTTTTTACAAAGATATAGATAAAGAAGCGGAAAATCTGCACATGTGAGAAACTAGAACCAGTGAATATCGGATATTTTTACTTGATAAATGAGCAAAAATGTCAAATATTCATGATCGAAACCGACAGACTAAACTAAACGTCAGTGAGTACGCTGATGGTTTGTAATTAATGAAAAGCTAAATGGGGATTGAATATTTTCAGTTTCAAAAAACTTTGGGTCCAGCTCCATGTTTCCACCCTGAAACAACTCACATGGCCTGACCTCACGTGGTCGTACTGTAAAACACACACACACACACACACACATATCAACACACACGTGTAAAGAATGCATACATAATGCGTTGCCTTCTTGAGGAGGAACACATGGTCAGGTTGGCTGCTTTAACTGCTTTAATCCTCCGATCCGCAGGAGTGAGCCGTGCATTGTTGTTGTTTTGTTGTTGTTACATCAGTTCTGGTCAGGGAGGGGGCGAGGGAGGGAGGGGTGGACCACCCAGCTCCCGTCAGCTGTGGGTGGATGGGATATCTGACCCTCGAACATTTCATTTCCGACTCCACCTGCTCGCGTCTCCGGACTTCTCCGGGCTGTTTCCACCTCAAAGCCCACAACAGGTGTGACCTCTCTGATCTCCTGCCACAGTTTTCCCACCCCGACTATGATGTTATCCATTAGTGCTGACATTAAGACTGCTGATAACTGCTTATGAGTCCACACCTTGCACTTTCCCATCCTGCACACACACCCTTATGACTGCCATTGTGGTAAAAAAAACAAAAAAAACTGTGCAGTTGTATGTGGCTGCATGTTGAGTCTCCACCCTTTGGTCTGTCCCCTGTGTCCCAGTGCCCTCCAGGCTTCTCCCCACCCATCTGCTATCAGACTCTGTGTTGTAGGTGCCCTCTAGTGGCTGCTGGGTGGTAACTGCACTCAGAATGCAGCTAAATAGGCCTATAGGTTCTGGAGCATGGGGATTTACTGGAGATTATAGTTAAAATTAACCTGCTTAAAACAGCTGCGTCCTTTTTTCACCCAAGCTCCTGCTTTTGTAGAATCTGCAGATTACTGTTAATGTCTGTCTGAACATAGAGATCGACTCCACCACTGGACATGAATGTTTTCCCACTTTTTCAACTCAATTTAAAACAAAGCAGTATCTGAATGTGTGAGGTTTCATATCTCTAAGTTCAAATGTCCTTCCTTTCTCAAACTGTTGAAGGAAAAAACTACCCAGAAAAGTTGTTTTTGATTCCCTCCTCCCACGTTAGTCATCTCATGACCCCTTAGCTTTATCGTGTGAACCCTCTGAGAGGTTGGAAACCGCTGCTCTGCATCATCCCTATTTTTGTGGTACAATTGCATCATTTTTTTGTCATTTATGGCAACAGTGTGATTACAGATTATTCATGTGGGTGCTGCTTCAACAGATGAAATCCCCCCCCAGCTGTGCCACATGTTGAGCCAGGAGTGAGTCACTATAGTGTTTCTCTCACCAGTAGGGGACAGGATTCACACTCTGAGCTGAAGACTCTTCTTTGTATTTCTGGGCTTCAGACTCTGGTACTTCTCTAGACATCTCTGTCTTGGCTCTGTGGTGTCAGTTTTTTGGAGTTTCATTGTGAGCATCAACCCCAGCGTGTCCTTCGCTGACCCTTTTCCGCCCTCTTCTGTACTGTTGCAGCCTGTGTTTAGCGAAAACACCCCATGGTTGTGTCTAGGGCTTGGTTTGTTTGTGACACGCCAACTAAAGGCTCACTCAGCAGTTGCCGGCTGTTTGCACTGAAACTCCTCACTCTCCTCTTTCCTGTGTATTTCCTGTAATCCACCAGCTCGAAGCATTAAGCATCAACCTATTTCTACTTCTCACATCTTTGTGTTTCAGTGTGTAGGCGCAACTTTGTTTTGTCTTCCAGGGCAGCCACAGTGGAAAAAAGGTGGGAGGCCTTGAACCTGTGTTAATCTGTTGGCCCGCGGTCATGTTATGAGTATGAGGGGGATTAAAACATATCACCAAACTAATCTGTCCGTTACACCAACAACCAAGCTCCGCTCTATCCTGCATTACCTCCCTCCCTCCCTCCCTTCCTCACGCCTTTCACTTTCCACTGATATGTTTGTTATCAGAGAGCATAAGGAGGCTGGGGCAGGAGGCAACGAGGCATCGCTCCTCTGAGATTAGCGGCGCGTGTCTGCCTTTGATATCCTGACCTCTAGAGCTTTGTGCTGCCAGGTTATGATAAAAAAGAATTGCTAATATGAAGTCTGTACTGTCTCCAGGGTGCAGTGTGTTTACTTAGCAATCCAATAGTTACAAGTAAGATAAGGGAGGTATGCTCCGGTGATGTACATTAAGCCCACATGCAGATGACGGATGTGTAGCTGTCTGCCTGCTCAGGCACGCTTCAGCCAAACAGTAGACAGTGTGGGTCACTGGTGGGAGGGGTGCTATTGTCACAGCTCCTCATGTGTGACTGTGTGTCCTCCATGTAAACTGTAACTCAACACTTTTTTGTTCATTTCTCTTTTGTCACCCTCCAGTTTCCCCCCCCCCAACCCCCTCTTCACGCTCATTCTCCTCTTTTTGTAAATGCCTTCCACGTTTCATGAAAGGGAGAAAGAGAAAGAGAGGGAGCCGGACAGATAGAGACCTTTTGTTTCCAAATTAGGCACTGCTCTCTTCTTGCCAAAACTAACTGTTATTGTGAAAAATGTGATATGAAATCCCCGCTCAGCGGGAGTCCCCTCTTTCCCCACTGTGAAATGGAGCACTTGTGTATTTTCAGATATTAAACCTGGCTCTGGCTTCCCACCAGAGATGCACTATGATCTAGTCGGTACTCCATGCACTGGCAGTCGTCTGTGATTTCCTGACACGGGTGTGGTCGTCTCTCACATCTCTCCCTACTGGAGAAGAATCGGACCTCCTCCTGCGCTCGCCGGTGATCCGCTCGTCTCTCAGCAGGGCGGTTCCGCCTGGCGGTGCGTCGAACCCAAAGCTCTGGTCTGAACCACAGAGAGAAGAGAAACCCCCCACAGCCACAGCCTTCTGACTTTATGAGGAACCCTAATTACATAGCCTAGTGTATTTATACTCAGCTGTGACTCAGTGGGACATGTGGCGTGTGTTTGTGTGTGTGTGCGTGCACGGAAGAAGCAGCCTTTGTGTTCACACATAAACAGTGTGTGTGTGTTTGTGTGAGTGTGTATTTGTCTATTAGGGAAAGCGCGTGCTGACTCAATAAACTATTTAAACTAGGGATGATGTTGAGTTTAGATTCTCCTAAACCTAGTCTGTTATTTCTGCAGAAAAAGGTCCTTCAAAGCATGACTATGTAACTTTTGAAAGATGAAATAACTCAGTCTTTCTCTCATACATGAAAAGTTGAATTCCTAAGCAATAAAACATACCTTTCTCAGTTCTGTGCGCTCAGGAGATTTGTCTCTACAGCCCTTACTTCTTACTTACTGGAAAATCTGTGTTAGTAAACTGAGGTTAAAGATGAGGGCACAGATAAGTTGCATTATGGGAAGTGTAGGATCCAGCATTTTTTGGATCTTGACCCATACTTGGGACAAAATGTAAGAATATATCAGCCTCTGATGCACCTACTTTTTTTAAAAAACAAAGTCTCTTGTGAGTCTTCAAATTCTGTGCAATACTTGAGTGCTTGAGTGCCCTTTAAAAGCAACTGACAGCACGGACGGAAAACCACTTTTATTGTATTTTCATTGTAATTTGTATCTTCTGTTTATTATTTGTGTTTTCTGTAATATCTAACGTCGTTATTCTAAAAGCTCATCTACAAACAAGTGTCACAAATATGGTAAACGTGGTGATAATAGGGTATGAGTCATTTCACAGCTATATGATGTGTATCTGTACCCATTAAAAAAAAACCTGAAAGACCAAAAAGAGATCAAAACAATGCAACTCATAAGATTAAACCCAAAAATCATTTATAATTGATCACTCTTTTACAGTTCTGGCTGTTTGCATTATGATCCCTGTCTTTTAATTCATCGCTTCATCATTCTGGATTAACTATTCAAGCCTGCAGTGTGGGTTCTTGTAGGCGAACCGCAGCATATCCAGAGGGCATAGTCTCTGTGCAGATGACGGCTCTCTCCAGTCGAGTTGATACTTGCCCCGGCTCTGCGGCAGGTGAAACCTGTCTAACCTTATTGGTAGCGGATGTACGGCGTGTTAACAGAGATGAGCGTTGGAGAGGAAAGTCAGTTGCCTGCAACAACATGGTCACCTGTCTGCCGCTTTCGCACGTATCCTGGACACCTGGCTGTTTGGTGAGAACTTTGCTATGTGGGCGATTGGACGGAGGGGGGGGGGGGCAGGTCACCTTTTCTGACTGATTTGGTGGCTTGGTGTTGTATGGGTGGATCCTGTGAATGTTTGAGTGTGTATGTGTGTACGAGGGAGTAGTTTTGATAGAGAGGTCATGTTGACATCCAGTAGCAACCGTTTTATTTTGAGAGCATTTCCAATGATGGTAACGCTCGTTCCTCCTCTCTCTCCTCTAGCTTTTTTCCATTTTCTCCTCCCATTATTATCTTCCCTCCTCTATATTTTCCCCTCTTAAGCAAAAAAGAAAAAGGGAGTGAAACAGTGAACACAGCAGCAAGGCAAATGTTTTCTTTTCTCTTTGTGCTGGAAATTGGCCTTTTTTTTTTTTTTGTTTGTCTCCCTCTGAGTGGAGGGGAGGCGACGGAGGCAGGGCCGGCTTTTGTGGAGTTTAGCGCCGGGATCACAGCTTTGTCAATGTGTTTGTGTCACACACACACACACACACACATGCAGCACACGTGTAGCCACCAGGCTTCCTCTTCATGCAGCACAAGTGAGATCTACAGTGGATTTAGCCTATCAGCAGCAGCCTACAGGAGATATCTCCATCTGGACTGTTAACTGCTGCAGCCGGGCACCCGTTCACCCCCCAACGTCTGGAGCTGCAGTTTACTGTACAGCGCAGTTGTTTGTTTTCTGATGACTGTCGGACCGGTTCATTTGGAAGTTGGAGAGGCAGTGACGAAAACAAGGAAGAAAGAAAAAAAAAAGGAAAGCATAAGACAAAAGGAGGGACAGAGTCAAGGATGAAGTAACTGATACATGTTGAGCTATAGCATTAGAGATGGGACTGGGATGAAGGGATTTGTTTGGCAGATATAGAGGGAAGAAGAGAGAGAAAGAGAGAGAGAGAGAGAGGGAGAGAGAGAGCAGTGGGAGGGAGGAGAGACAGAGAATCCAGCCCTCTGGGACAGCAGTGTGTGTTTTGGGGGTGGACAGAGTGGCTTTGTACGCAGAACATCACCGGACACCGAGGGGAGTGACGCTGTCAGTTGTTCTCTGTGTGTGTCTGTAGTGAAACCAGACCTACCTCTGATCCCTGCGCCACACACACTCCTCCATCTGCTGCCCAGGAGCCTGCCTTCTGCCTCCTCCGGACTGAAACCCCCCCCCCCCCTCCCTCCTCCTCCCCCCTGAGAGTGTTTTAATGTGTGTGAGAGTCTCGGAGAGCTGATTCACCTTCTCCCTCGGATTGATGTGGAACTTGTGGGATTAAATTTTGTGGATGCTCAATAATGACAGCGATGGATTGGAGCCAGGAGATGGAAAGTTTAAACTCCATTGAATGACCGGAGGAGCCAAGAAGGAGGATCTGCAAGCGCCACTTAAACCACCCATCCTCTCTTGGCTTGATTGTATCCTCTGTATTTCTGCATCTGGACATTGTCCACGACCTGGTGTAGTTACCTGAGTGTGTGTGTGCGGCCCATGTGGGCGGTGAGCGATGCGGATCTGAGCAAACTCCGCGCCCCGATGCCCGCTGCTATGCTCCCATGCCCTGCGCCGGCCGGGTCTGACTGGAGCTTCCAGAACCCGGTGGGGGTGGACTGCAGCTCCCCTGAACCTCGCTGCATCTGGCTGGCGGTGCTCCGTGGTGCTACAGGGCCACCACCAACCCCACCACCTGCAATGCCTATTGGGCACAGCCAGAGCTCACATCAGCCCAGGGTAAGGCGAGGTCACCCATCAATCTGTGGTCTTCCTGGCCAGATGTGGAGCAAATTGCATTTTTTCTTATCTTATTGATCTTATTGATACTAAATTAAATGTTTTATATGTAAAGTATAAGATAATCTGGACAGTATTTGACAGATATGATCAATTTACAATTAATAAACCCAAAGGGATTCATCTCATATCATAATAAGACAAAGAAAATAGTAAATTCTTACATCGCAGAAGCTAAAACCTACCAATGTTTTGGCCTTTTTAGTTATTTATTAGTTTAAAGCAGTCGATCAAATATTAAAATTGCAGTAGATTCATTGTCTTAAATTGTTCAGTTGACCACTAATCGTTTCAGCACAGTGTATTTGACAGCTGAATCATCCTGCATATTACCCACCGAGATGATGCCAATGTATTGTTAGTGCGGTTCTCCAGAATTAAGATTACCCCGGGATTTCAGCAGAACGCTCTCCAGAAACTGCTGTGTGGGATTTGTCAGTCATGCAAGTCAACAAAGTATCTGTGTAACTGTGCCCATTGTGCAAAGACTCTTAACCACTTAGCTGTTGACAGTTTCTTTAACCTTTCAGTGTTTCCAGGCAGATATTCGTTTTGCCTTCGGGCTGTTTGTGTCTGGCGCTCGCTGCTGTTTTAAACTTTTCCCGGAAAGGTTTTGATGTCACTTTGTGTTGACGGATTAAGATTCAAAATGAGGAAAACCTTACATTGCTCTGTTGAACTGGTTGTCATAGGTTTATATCACCATACTAGACAAAATTGCATATTTTACGGGTTTGTCTTTTCTGTCTGGGGTGGTTACAGTAGGTATCTCTATTGGTGGTTATGATTAGAAAGGGATTCTGTTTCCCTGTTCATTACTCATCTCAGTCTGCTTTGCATCTCTGGATTGAAACCAGTGACGTAATGGTAAACGAGTATGCAGCCGATGACTGAAAATCAGTAAGCATCACAATGCAAACAGCCACCAGAAATAGACCGTGCCCAAAATCACCCTTTTGTTCGCTCATTCAATACTCCCTACGTGTGTGGTCATTTTTGCATCTATAAAATGTGGCACATTGCATCGTGGGATTGTTAGCTGGATGCCAGGGACGCTAGTTTCTTCATTCAGTTGTGGAATTTTTGAGGACACAGTATAGTGCGTATATTTACACACTCAAAATTCAGACACTCAAATAATGGCGGACAGTAAATATAGTGTACGATTCAGTAAATAAGGGGTGATTTCAGTGAATCGGTTATTTATATATTCAAACATTTAAAATGTAAACATTAAATTTTTCTGCATTTTATGAGAATTTCCTCATGTAGCTGGCATTGTTCTTAACACACAATAATATAATGTGAATAACGCAATGAAGATATTACCCTAAAAAGATGGATAAAGCCGTCATAACCACTGATTTATCCTGAATCTACAGAAAATGTATCTACAGTTGACACGTGTTTTCCTCAGTGTGATACTAGATGTGTGGCCTATTGACCCTTTCTTCCTCTGAGGGGTTTCTAATTAGTGGTTAAAGACAGATGAAGGGGACTCCAAAGTGCCACTTTTAGCGAGGTGTCGTGGGGGTGGCGAGCTGTGAGAGCTATGCGATGCTGTGCATCCCCGCCCCCAACGCCATCAGAATTCAGGGCATCTCTTCCCCATATGATCTCATTTTAGTGTGGGCATTTATGTGGAATATTACTTCCCTTTTTTTTCCACATTTTTCCTGGTTGTTGCATCCCCCCCACCGCTTGACTCACTGACACAGTTAAGAGATGCCACAATCAGGAATGTGAGTGGTGTGGGGGGGAGGAGGAGAGAGAGGGAGGCTGTACGGACACAGCTGGGACAAACAGTTTTTTTTTAGGACTGTGGTGTCCATTAGAAAGAATTTCATAGGAAGTGTGGAAGAAGCGCCTTTCCGCTTCGTTGTCAGGTCTGTCATCCTCCGCTGATGATGCCAAGTTGCGCCATGTGGATTTCATCGATACTCATCCACATGCTTGCAGCTTTGCATCATGAAGGTTTTTAATCTGTGCGTCAGAAGTCTGTTATTTTTGTTTGTTGTGGTATCATGAGATGTTGTTGTTGGGTTTTCATATTTCACAATTTTCACAGTATCGGCCTGCATCAGCAGTTTTCTTTTTTCCAGTATTGTGGTTTTTTTTTACCTGAAGCAGCCCACAACTGGAAAAACACCCTCATAGGTTGTAAAGACAATTAAAATCCATCATCAGTTCAAATTTATGTTATAAAAAATGTTTTTTTTATCTATATTATGGGACTTTTCACCTCAGATTCACGCTTTAAAACCTCTCTGTGACAACCGTTTAACATCTTTATTTCAAATTGCGAAAAAAATGCCAAACACAATTACACGTAAATCATAATTTAATGTGCTATTTTTATGGCACTTCCTCTCCTTTCGGACAGTTAAAAGTAGAGACCAGAAGGATAACAGATCAGAGGCCAGATTTTAACTCACGTCATACACTGTCTAAATGCCACATGCCTCTGCCCACTCAGCTGCCAAGTCATCCTGTAAAAGTTATTCTAAAACTGCAGCTATTTGTCAAAAATGATCTTGGGCTTGGGATTTGAATCGGAGAAGCCAAAATAACCATCGCAACTGTAAAACAATTCCAGGGGCATCACTGGCAGAGAGGCAGGTTTCAGTTAGACAAAAGGAAAGTACAATATGTTTTTGCTGCTCAGAGCTGCTCAAGTAGAAAACCCTGTTTAACCGACATTGCATCATTACCTGTTGGCCTAGTTGAACTGACTGAATGGGGTTAGACTGGTTTTTGTGCACACATACTATATTCATATTGACACAGAGGTACATGGAAACACACAAACACAAGTCCACATGCATGGCTGATAAATCGTCTTGTTATGCAAGTTACAGAAGGATGTACAGCATCTGAACTTGTGCCGCTCTTTATTTTGAATCCTCAGTTTTCAGGCAGGTTGTTTTTTTTTTTGTTGTTAAGAGCACAGCAGGATATCCAGACACATCATGCATCTCCTTCACAAGACATAAGATGCATTTAGACCTGGAGAGGTGGTGGAGCGCTCCCTCCGTGTGGCCGGTGAGTCCAGGAATTATCAGGCTTGACTTTTTTCGGCGTCCCTCTCCCGTTCCCTCTTGGCAGCCCAGCTCAGGGCTGCTGGGTACAGACAGCGGCTATCAGGATTAAAGGCTCGTCAGCATTTGTAACATCCGTAAAGCTCCACTTTTCAAACAGGTTGCAGCTCTCAGCTGTTTAAAAGAGCATTATTGTTCTGCCCTGCTGGGGTTTAGCAGGAGCCCAGCTCCCGACAGCCGCTGCATTCCTCCGTGCTGCTTTACCTCTGGATGGAGCGAAGAGAGGAGTGTGTGCTAACCAACACGTAGGCTGTTACTGATGATTATGACTGGAGCATGACAATATCATCATGTCCTAGAAAAGCCTCTTACGAACTGAAAATCCATTTCACAGGATTTTATAGAAGATTAGCAATGTTTATTTTTAATATTTCTATATTTTAGCGGGGCTAAATTTTGTCACTGCTATTTAAATCTCCAACATTTCAGCTGAAGATGTTGTAGATTTACATTTCTAACAAAACAGATGAGGTGTAATCCTGTTAGCAGGACATCTGCTCTCCTCGGACCACTCTTTTTTAAAATTTTTTTTTATCTTTTCAGTCATGCATCTTAATGACACGCTCTCTAATTGAAATCAGGAAGGGAACTATCCACAGGGACAAGCTTGCTGCTGCTGTGAGTGTGATGTAAACACATGTACGTGTGCACCACTTCCCCCACTAAACACCCACTCGAAGCAGGAAGCTGTCGTGCGGCATTACAAGCTGCTCTGCATATTCAAGAGCGTTTGTTTCCAGTGTGGCTTTTTTTGTCGGTGTGTGTGTGTGTGTTTTAATGACATCATCTCAAGGTGGTAATGGCATCCTTTCAGGGTTTCATAGTGTCTGAAGGGCAATCAGAATGTATTTGTTATCGTAATCGGCTTCAACAGGCGAGAACCTGTCCAGATTTCAGGCAAAAAGAATGTTAATAGGAGAAATTCCCAGTATGAGTGTAGGAAATACCAAATGTCTTCTTTTCTCAGCATAACTAGAGCGAGGTTTCCCTTGTCTGTGCCCTAATCCTCCAGAGGAAGTCAAGTTTAGACCGAAAACCACAGAAAAATTTTCCAAGTGCCTTGTTGGTTAAACTAAATGTCCAACTGCATAGAGAGGCCAGAGCATGTCAGCAAGTTTTTTTTATTTATTTATTTATTTTTTTTTGCTTTTGGATGAAAACTAAACCGGTAGCAGATAAACCGGTCATATGAAGGTGACAGGTACACGAGAGAGGAGTTTGTCTGGCTTCAGGGGACGAAGGAAAGCTGTAGACTCTGCAGAATGGCCGAGCAACAAAAAAAAAAAAAAACGCACACCCCACACAGTCCAGACCAGCCGAGTGGGAAACGGTGCTGGCTCAGAGACCCAGTCAGACCCTGTGTGTTTTGGGTAATCACAGGGTTTGGTATTCCCAGCGCCGGGAGGGGCCATGCGGTCGAAACCGGCGTGCTGGAGCCTGTCCCTCACTGAGGCCTGATACTCCTCCCCCCCCCCACCTCCCCACCACCACCCCCACCACCCCCCTTCTGCGTCCTCCTCATCCTTCTCCTCTCATTCACTCTCTCTGCGCTCCCTGCCCTCCTCTGCCAGTTACAGTGTGTGTTTCAACTTGTCCAGAGCCAAACCGCTCCCTCTGAGGAATTCACTCTTCGTCTCTTCCTCCTTTCACCCTCTTGCTCTTTCATTTCCTCTTTTTTTTTTTTTTTCCAACTCTTGGCCCTTTCTTTTTTTCTTTATCATTTTAATTTGATACCCGGAGGACTCCTCCGCCTTCCTCACGCAATTCTTTATGAAGCTCTCATGCCACATAATAGGGCCTCACTGCCCGCCTCTTTGAGAAAATAGTAGGGGTTACTTTACATTGTTTAGACTGAAGATCAGGCTTTTGACTGTCACGTAGATTTATGCATCTCAATCTGCAAAATACACACTTCATTCAGGCTTCAGAGAATGCTTTGTGGTGCTCCTGAAAATATGCAAAATTAGCCAAATATATATATACAGACTATGCAGAGGAGGACATTTAGTTGGAGATACACGTTGGGGTTTTCCTCCAACATATATAAACTCAAAACATAGTATTTTGAAAAGAAATCTTATTTTTGGTCTCTTTTTACTTGGATGGAACGTAAGAGTAGAGGAGAAAGATAATGTGGGGTAAAAGTCAACGCAGACGGATTTCCATTACACGAATACATGTGGTGAGAGAGGAAGAGGAGGTGGAAGGGAGGAGAGGTGAGTGAAGGAGAATGGAAGGAAGGAGAAAGAGGAGCGAAGGATTGGAGGTGCCTCCATGATAGAGAGTAAGAGCGGTTATTTATAGGAGCGTCTGGTTATCCCGCCCTGCAACGATACCCCACTTCCTGCCTCCAGCCTGCCACTTCCTGTTGTTATGTGGCCGCGTTTGTGCCTGCCAGGTCAAGTGTGAGTGTCTGTATTTATGAGGGGGGGGGCGACAAGCATATGTGTCTGCTATGTATCAGGGAGTGTTTGTGTGTAGAGGGGGAACAGGAAGTGAGTCGTGGGGTGTGCATTTTGTGGGGGGGTCGCTCGCCGCTGGTAGTCTAGACGTGCTCACTTCTGGCCCACTGACATAAAACATACAAACATACACATACTCAAACTGAAAGTAGGCCACAGAATTTAAAGAACTACAAAATTGTTTGTGAAATTTTTCCATCTTACCCATTAAATGAATGTTACTAATCTACATGAACCTGTCAGACTTAGTTAACTTAATTGTTTTATTTTGGTTAAATTATTCAGGTAAGAAAACTGACAAACCACCAAAAAATAAACAGATTCACCGGATTTATCTTCTCTTTTCTTTATTATTCCAAACAGTGTTCAACAATGCTCATATTCAGGAGCTTTCGGCTGTTCAGACCAATTCAGAGGATGTTGTGTAGGAGCACAGATGAGATTGATTTGATAACGCAAAGCTTTTAGTTTCTCTGAAAAAGCAGCGTGAGCCCTAAACTTACAATATTAAAAGGTTTAGCATGATTAAATAAAATCAACCAGAGCTGTTATTGCAAGCTGTGGATTACTTACCATTCATCCTTTTGAGCAGCTTAAGTAGTACCGATCCCATAATAAACATACCATGAAGTTACACTGATCTGCATAGTGTACTCTTCTGTCAGTAAGCGTGCAAAAAACAAGTGTACTTAGCGCCATTTTGTCCTACAAGGATATTATACTGGATAAGCACAGACAGATGTCAATCATGCTGCACCTGTGCAAAATTACTGCAAATGGAAATTTTGTTTGTGTAAGAAAAGTGTCTATTTTCACAGTGCATTGCATTGCTCTACAGTTGTCCTCATCAAAAACACAAACCCTCAAAGATCAAGTACATTTAATATGCAGACTGATGTCTTTGATTATACTTAGTTTGGTCACTTTTCCAGTGTGAATGCACTAAAAATGAATCTTTTGATCTGTCAATCATTATTATGTGGTTATGAAGAACTGAGTTATAGCTTTCGACAAAATAGTGAATGCTTAAGTGTTAGTATGCATCACCACAGTAATTGATTTACCGGGTTGGGATGACACATGGATGATTATGGTGTTGTCGTCTCTCAAATTTATGATGTATTCCTTCAAATCAGGAAGACAGACTTTAGTTCAGGGAGTTCAGTTGTACTAGGGAAAGCTGGATAGCAAACATGTAGAAGTAGATAACTAAACCACAGCAGACATGACCTCTTAGCTGACATGAGGATTCTGCCCTCCTCCTCCTCCTCCTCTTCGCTCCCGCCTGTTTGGTCAGGTGATTGTGTTTGACTGACAGATGTGGGTTGTCGGGGCAGCAAGAGGGTGATAGTTCTCACGTGTGTCTGTCAGCTGAGCTAGCTGGGCTTATTTACTCAGCATCAGGAATGAGATATTTAGAGAGAGGGTGGAAATCTGCCTATATTCTCTGCTTTGAGTTCAGACTCTCCTTGGACCTTCTCTCTCTGTGATAAGACCAAGGTCAGTGTTCCCAAGTGCCTACGTGGCCCTGTCTAGACGCCCTATGTGGCCCTTCCTGATAGGGGACCCCCAGGTGTGTTTATGGACTATTGTTCTGAGGCTGCTGGGTGGCACGTAGGGCTGACTTGACTCTGAGTTGACTCAATGAGGAAGCTGCTAATGTCATATCCAGCAGTCGAGGGTTGATGTCTCTGGTCTCTTCGTCTGGAGTCTGATTGTAGAGTTGCCTTGTGCATCTCCGGGGAATCTTAAACTGTGTTGCATCGGGAAAACTGTAATATTCTTGTAATGTTGGTGCTAATTATAGGAATACAGTGTACAGTAGATTCTTGTTAGGATCATCATTGTATTTAAATATTTCCTCCATTTGATTGTACAAGGTTATAGCTAAGAATGAACATGTGCACACTCCAGACTGTAACCACCCTTGTACACGTTTCTGTGGATCAGTCATTCCATAATTGTTATGGGACTCACACACTCCAACTCACAAAATAAGATGCTCTATCTTTGTCTTGTCTTGTTTATCTCTGTCTTCATTTCTTATCAAATCAAGTCTAAAATATGACAGAAATTGATCTGAGTCTCACTGAATCTCTCTCTGTGTCCACAGGCTAAGGGGCGGAGGGATGGTCTCTCTTCAGCCGGTGACAACCCTCGGCCGCCGATGGCGGCCAGGCCGGGAAGGGAGGGAGGCGGCATGGGCTGGAAGGGTCCCCGGACGCTGGTTCTCCATAAGAACTCCCAGGGTTTTGGTTTCACGCTACGCCACTTCATTGTTTACCCTCCAGAGTCCGCCCTGCACACCAACCTCAAGGTGAGACTTACAGGTGTCTACACATCCTTCAAACATTCAAGAATGTCTTAAATCAAGTTGAAAGGTGTTAAATTAGGTTAAATATGTACAGTTTCATAGACATGTCTAGTGTTTTTCTTTCATTGAATCTAGTCTTAAGTGTCATTAAGTCCTTTTTCAACTCAGATGTTGATTTTTATAGCACACATGGTCTCCATTTCATGTAGCTGGCATTTAAAAAGGTTTCAGAAAGCCTTACATTTAACTTGCTGAACCCAGGAGAGAGCCAATTGGAGCTCAGAGATAAAGCCAATCATACTGCGGCTGAAGGTCAGTGAGGTTGAGCTGAGCAAAACGAACACGGACAAAAGGAGAAAACAAGCCTAGCTGATTAGAGATTCAGTAATGGACTGAACCAAGCAAGCTTGTTATCTGGAAGGTGCAACAAGTTCTGGTTTCATAATTACAACACTGTTGAGAACAACAGAATTTTACATTTGGAAGGATATAATCAGCAGTAGTGGACCTGATGCACAATCTACACCCTTCCAGACAAACCAGTTTGAAAACTGTTACTCCTTTTGATTGTTTTTCACATCTTGAGCCTTGTTTTCAGTCTTGGTGAATTCAAGATTGTTCTGGTGTTTTGGAATGAGCCTCTATGTGAGTGAGTGGTTATTTAGCTCTTTGAGGTGTGGGGGCAAACGTCTCCAGATGTGAAATTGAGGGATATGGAGACTGGGGTGGGGTGAGCCAGCTGAAACAAGGCCTCTATTATTATTCTACCACCCCACCATACAGCAGCTGCAGATAGGAACACAGATTCAATGAGATCTGTTGTCTTAGCCTGGTACCACTCGCTGGCAGTCAGGCCGTACCAGGCCGGCCCCAGACAATAGGCCCACTGCTGGCCTTTGGCCCTGGTTCTGTCCTCGTCTCCTCTGCCTCGAGGGTCACATGGTTATTTGGGACAATCGGAGCCACAGAGCCACCCATTCTTATCTGAAGAGACTTAGTGGAAGTCTCCCAAATTACCCTCATAGTGTCCAATTATCAGAGGCCTACCGGGTGCATGACCCAATTGGGAACTCATTTCATGGTGTCTGCAGGTCCTGAAAGTCTTCAAGTGTCTTCAATCATACGATCTAAAGCAAAGATGATGGAGAAGGAAGGCAGACATTACACATGCAGTTCTAGGCAACTGAAACCCTTTTCTAGTGAATTGGGAATACATAGAGATGGAAGACATTGATTAGAGCTACAAAAATAAAGCAAAAATACCAAAGATTTGATGGTTCCAGGTTCTTAAAGGGCCAGTGTGTAGGATTTAGTGGCATCTAGTGGTGAGGTTGCAGATTGTAATCAACTTATATCCCCCTCCCCTCACCCTCCCCTTCCAAGCAGGTAGGAGAACCTATGGTGGTCGCGAAACTCACGAAAAACGCAAAAGGCCCTCTCTAGAGCCAGTATTTGGTTTGTCTGTTCTCGGCTACTGTAGAAACATGGCGGGCTCCGTAGAAGAGGACCCGCCCCCTCTGTAGATATAAAGGGCTCGAAAGGTAACGAAAACACAGTGATTCTTATTTCAGGTGATTATAAACTAATGAAAACATACTTGTGAATATTATATTCCATTTATGCCAGTTAAGCCCCCTATATCTTACACACTAGTCGTTTAAATGTGAGACTTTGCCGCTTTTCTTGGTCTTACATTATAATAAATTGAATATGTTGGGGTTTTGGACTATTTATTGGACGGAGCAAGACATTTAATGACACCACTTTGTGCTGTAGGACATTGTGATGGACATTTTTCACTGTATTCTGATGTATTATAGGCCAAAAGAATCAGGAAAATAATTGGCAGATTCATCGATAATGATAATAATTGTTAGTTGATTGCACATGTGTGTGTTTGTTTACCCTGCAATATAACCATATATAACTATATAACTACTAAACAGACAGCTAGAAGAGAGAAGTATTGCATTGACTATTTACAATTGGTCTCAGCAGAAGGCTTTGTATACTACAATATGTATCTTCCATATGAAGTTTTGTCTTTAAAGTGCAGCTGTTTCTCTGTGAACTGCGTAGCAAATCATATAAACCCATATTATGACATTTTTTCATTCTTCTGTTTGTTTTATGGAGTTAAATTGGTGTAAAACATTCAAGAAATGTCTCATAAGGTTTTATATTTAACTAGATAAAACTCATTGTCATATTTCCATGATCATACAGTTCCTAGATTATTTTTATTACCAGTTTCAGGTATCTGCAGAAATAACGAGATAGGTATTAGCTGCTTCAGATTGCACAGGTGTACGCCTGTTTACAGTGCTTGACCCATATCAGATATCTTGTCTCCATCACTGTCTCCTCCTTGGTTCCGGATGTGATCAGACTGGGGCCGGTCCGCTGTTGAGTGTCCCCAGTGCAGAGCTCTATTCTCGGGGTCGGCAGCTATCCTTTCTCTGCCTCTAAACCCCCCACCATTGTCTGCAGAGCCAGGAATGAGCCCACTCAGCGCAGCATAAAGCCAGGCAGCAGTCAGCCCACCGTGCCCCTAACCCCAAACTGTCCACTCAGCTTAGTACACGCGCATGTGCATGTGTGCATGTGTGTGTGTGTGGAGGTGATCAGACAAACTGCAGCTATCAAATCTCACCACCACCATCCTCACTGCAGACAGCTGTGGGTGTTTGTTTCACTGTATGACGCATGACGTCATTAGTACCTGCAGACCGTCTAACCTGAAACTCTCTGTGTTTGAGCTGCACTCCAGCATTAAAGCTTATAAAAACAAACAGGTCTGTCTCAGGAGGTTTGGCTCGAGATGCCGGGGAATTTTCTGGCATTTTGAGGAATCTTGTAAACACTTACTCTGTCACTGCAGTTTAAAATGACACAAAGAATACCTGGAACACATCCTGTGATCTGCAGATGATAGAGATAAATATGAAGTCCTCCACACCCAACACACTATCGACCACCAACACTCTTTTGAATGTTTTACACATCTGATGTTTAACTGAGGAAACACGCAAGGGATTGTTTTTTAATGTTAAGCCATATTTCACTGAAAGCGTGGTATCTAAACCCGGAGTATAAGCTTGCTTTGCTTGTGCCAGTTCTGTAAAGTAAAAATCCTCAGGACAGTTCCACATATGAATAAGTAGAATGATCCGTGTCCTACATGAGATAAACCCGATTCAGCATTTCTGTAATAAATCAGTGATGGACCGTTTCAGCCTGAATTTGTGCAGTAATTCTGTCTGTTTCTTTCATTTCCAGGATGAGGAGAACGGTAACGGAAAGGGTAAGTTATATCTTTTTTTTCTCCTTTTTCTTTTTCTGTCTTCAGGCAACGATTAAAAGCAAGTACAATTGGATGATGATGATGTAATGGAGCAAGACCTCCCGTATTCCCTCCTGTCACCTCTGCACTGCAGCCTCTCTGTGCCCCCTACAGGACACTATGCAGAACTGCCTCCAAAGCGTCAAGTCAGACTTCACATAGATACATTTTGATAACGTTGGCTAGGCCTGACACACATATTCACCAAGAAAATCAGTCACACGACTACTCAAAGTGAAAATATGTTATCTTTCAAGACAAGGAGCAACTTAAAGGTTTACTTCTAAAAAAAAAGCAAACTGTTTCTGTGTGTTTTTAATTTTGGAATTCATCAAGCTTTATTTTGACTGATCTTTGTATGTTGTTTTTTTTTGTCTCTTGTCATCCAGGGTATCAGAAAGGTCGACTGGAGCCGATGGACACCATATTTGTCAAGAATGTGAGAGAAAAAGGTCCGGCCCACCAGGCGGGCTTGTGCACAGGTAACGAGAACATATGGTGTAGGAGCATGAACATCCTGATTTGCATTGGAAATCTGTTGGGGAGAGCGCCAGTCACGTGATGCTCCAGACACGAGCAGATGCACAGTGATATTAAAACCTGCAGAGAGAGGGGGGGGTTAGCCGGGAGGTTTGAGGTTTTTAACGTCTCTGTTTATGATATAATACAGATACCAGTATGACAACTCAGATTCTTAAGTGCATCTGAATATGACAGAGCTATTTAGGTTTTCATGTTTTGTCTTGCTGCCTGAGCAGGGCACCGGTCCTCCAGTACTCCGTGCATGGTTTAACACAAGCTGTCACATCCAGAAAGTCACATGCCAGCCCAAACATATGCAAACATGCACTCTGAGCACTTTGTATGTGTTTCGGCTTGCACGAAGTCAGTGTGAATGCTTATGAACTTTGAATGCATAGTTATTTAATGTCTTTCCTGGGGCCTCAGTTCATAAAACGCTAAGCTGCGGCGACGTCCCTGCATGCAAATCACTTATAACTTTACAAATATTTTGATTTGATGAAATCACAGAACAAATTAGAGAGACCATTTGTTTCAGAGGCGGTCATCCTCGCTGGATTTGAGGCAATAATCCTTGATTTTCATTACAATTATGAAACTGCAATGGTTAAATTTGAATAAGTTTAGGTTTCTTTGTATGTCACACCTTGACTTGCACCCGTGCCTAACACAGATGAAAAGCTTAATGTTTTGCCTGTATGTTTTTGGTTTTATTGAAATTAGACACACCTTGGCTATTTTAATGTAAACAAAGAGATTTTTTTAGAGCTGCAACAATAGTCGATCAACAGAAAATTAATCAGTAGTTATTGTGACAATCTAGTAATCGTTTCAGTCATTTTTCATGCAAAAATGCCAAATATTTGATGGTTCCAGCTTAACAAATGTGACGATTTGTTGTCTATCATTGTCGTATTTAACAGTAAATTTAATGTTCTAACATTTTCGGCTCTTGGTCAGATAAAACATTAATGTGGCCTTATGTGAATTCCTTTTTTTCACAATTTTTTAACATTTCATAGACTACATGTTTAATCGATTATTCTAAATTCTATATATGTTCTATATATATTCTCTATATATCAATTATATATAAAATTATAAGATTTTTTCTTCCTCTTGATTTCTTGCTCTGGTAGCTTCTTATTCTGCCTTAATGCTTCTTAACACAAGCCTTGGTCTCTCAAGGAAATCTGTTTCTACTTAGTGTCTCTTTTTGCCGACTTGGAGATTTGCACCTGCCTACGAGGTCAGAGATCGACATATGGTCCGGCATATTGTCATATGTGCTGCATATGGTATAATAATCTATGTATGTTTTGTCAGGGGACCGGCTGGTGAAAGTGAATGGAGAAAGTGTTTTAGGAAAGACGTACTCCCAGGTGATCGCCCTCATTCAAAACAGGTAAGACCTCCTGCCTGTCAGCACTTTGAGCCTTTGGTGTGTTGATTTACTGAACAGTGTGTTTGCTCTTTCCCTGCATGCTCACCATATACATACACCTGAGATGACATACGCCTTGTAACTTTTAAAAAAAGAGTAGCCTGAAGCAGTGTACATGCTCTACATGGTCACAAAGCCGGATTCTTTGATGCTTTAGAGGGGGAATTAGGTGCTTACAAAAGTGACATGGCCCACACATGCTTGACTGATACATGTCTGAACAACAGAAAGTTTTTATCCTGTTTTTCTATGCAAATTCTTGGGTTAGATTCATAAACCACCAGAGGAAATAATAGTTTTTATTCATATAAACCTCCTTTGTTGCTGACCAAAAACCTCAGGGAGGTCAGAGGTCAGGCACATATACAGAACAGCTGGCCTGCAGCTGGCTTACCAATACACTTGATAAAGTCAATATTGGCCCCAATACCAATCCAGCATTCCTTGCTGGTGTGCTTTTTGACAGGACTGAAACTTATTTTAGTTTAGTTTAACCTTTCTAGCAATTAGTCAGAGGATTAATTATTAAGATTAATACAGAAATTGGTGACTAACATATTATATCAATAAACAGGGAAAAAATTTTGGATGTGAGCTCATTATGTTGTGGTGGAGAGTAGTGTTTTTCTCCTTTTCTAATCTGTTTTTCACCCCTATCTCGTTTATTTAAATTCTTCCTGTCCTCCCTTCTTCTTCCCCCCTCTGTATGTCTTGCAGTGAGAGTGTGCTGGAACTCTCCATTATGCCAAAAGATGAAGATGTGCTTCAGTTGGTAAGTGTGAGTATGGGATTTTTTACACACCTTATCCCCCCAAAAACACCACTCATGAATCACACACATTATTCAAAGACACTGCGGAATATGATATTTTTCTGTTTGCAAAGTTCAACCATGATTCACCCCGTCATTGTCAAGGAATGTAGAGATTTTGTTAGAATGGCTGGAGAATGACTCAGAGGCTCTCTGCTCTGTGTTTAGATTACAACACGCATTCATTAAAAGCCGTCTTGACTGTTGAAGCTTACGTTTTTTTAAAAAGCAGCTCGCTTCGTACACACACCCATGTACCGTACAACACATTTTTGTCGCTCCACAGGTTGCCCCATGTTCGCTCACATGATCAGACATGCATCATCCCTCGCCCCTCCCATTAACATGGAGCAACATGTCAACATACAAAACCAAATATCACCAGATTTAAATCATCTTTTTCACACATCCATTCCTGCGAAAAAGAGCCTGAAACTCGGTTCTAAATTCAAATAAACTGCATGTCTTAACACTACAAACCCACTCCTCTGTCCGTATACTCCTCCCCTCACTGCTACGCCTGTATCTGCTGCATTCCTAGCATGACATCACCAGTGCTGCGCCTCCTTCCACACTCCCACAGGGTGGAGTAAGACAGAGAATGAGAGGGAGGAGAGAGGGACTTTGGAAGGATCCGAGAGAGGAGAAAACAAGAGGATCAACAGATAGAAAACTTACGAAAAAAGTAATAGAATCGTGAAAAGATTGAATATATCTGAAAGAAGGAGGGCGTCAGATCAGAAGAACGGCAGGTTTTAGCAGCAGGAGTGTCGCGGCAGGAGTGTTGGTGAGGATAAGTCTCCTGTCTTGTCCTCTGCTCTTCCTCCCCTGTGTCTGTTTGTGGTGACTACAAGTTTAACACGCAGGCTGAGGAAAAAAGGTTTTGGATTCTTGTGGATGGCCTAGATTGATTATGTAAATCTTGAAAAACTTGTCAAACTGTATTTAAGCTTTACTCTGTAATGTGAGGACTGTTAGCAAGAATGTTTTTCTTCTCCTGGTGTTATGAAGTTGAGTCAAAGTTGTAAGTGATGCTTTAAATGTGACAGTGTGGCTAATTGATAACGTAATCGGTTAATATTATGCTTGTTGTTTGCAATGGATACTCTCAAAGCAGCACAAGGTGTATATATATATCCTGTATGTGTGTACACAACATTGGCAGGGACATGTGTATTTGTCAGCTGGCTGCTGTGCAGTTTCTGGCGTTTGCTGAAGGCAGTTCATGCAGTTTGTTAGCTAGCATGTGTTTGTGTGGAGAGCTGAGGCCCTGGGGACAAACCGTGGCGAAGTGGTTGAGCTGAGAGACCATTCCACTTTGAGGATTGTTGTGTAATATACATCAGCATGAGGCTGTCTTATTGAGTTATGGCTGTGGTCTGTGTTGTTGTCAAACTTGTTAACAGTATGAGCATATTTTGATTTAAGGTCTGGACTCCCACAAACACCCACCTGCTCAAACTCTTCTCCTGTCATGTCATGTCTCACCTCTCTCCCCATTTTCCCTCCTCTCCCAGGCATACTCCCAGGATGCCTACTTGACGGGCAACGAACCCTTCTCAGGGGGAGCTGAGAACCTCCCGCCGCCGCCTCCCCTCTGTTACCCTCGCACCAAGACCACGTCCCCTGCTGGAGCCCCTCCGTCTGCCGCCATGGGCCAGAATCAGCTGGATAACTGGAGTCGCTGGGCAGGTTCTTCCAGTCCTTCTTCACCTTTGGACAACCGCTCTGCAGTGGGCAGCCCAGCCAGCTGGCAGGAGGGGCGGGCAGGAGAGCCAGGTGGTGTGGGTCACAGCAGCCCTGCCCACCGCACAGAGGAGATCCAGTACGGTATGACCAGCCAGCAGCCTCAGGGCCAGACCAGGGGGCGCTCCTACTCTTCCTCTTCCTCGTCAGGAGGCCCTTTGTCCAGCCCGCTGCAAGTCCACTACCCCAACCACCATGCTGCCAGCTCCTCACAGGCCCAGCCACGCAAGTCCAGCTCTGCCTGGACCAGTCCCCCCCTGCCCCAGCTCAGCCACGGCCGCAGTGAGCGCTGCCAGCAGGCCCTCTCTGACTGGTACTACAGCCAGCTGCCTGAGCGCTCAGGACGCAGCATGCAGACCCGCCACCGCAGCTACTCTCAGGACCGGCTCAGTGAGACAAGGAGGCAGCAGCAGCGGGCAGGCTGGCCACACAGCGCCTCACAGGACACCCTGCTGTTACTACAGCAGTCAGGACCAGGGCCACAAGGAGATCCCTACTGGTCATATGGAGACTGGGAGGGGGGCCCAGGTAGGGGCCATCCTGCCTCTAACTATACCCGAACTCGCTCTGAAAACCTGCTGGCCCAGTACGATCGCCACGGCCGCTCATTAGAGATGCTGGACCGAGCAGCAGCTGGACTGGTCTCGCCTCGGTTTGAGAGGCCCTCATGGCACCAGCAGGCTCCCCAGCCACCCCCCAGAACTGACGCCTACTCGAGGCAGGGGAGCCATTACGGTGCTTCACAAGCTCCTCCGATGTCCCGACACTCACAGTCACATTCTAAACACCACCCCCAGACCCACACCCAGTCCCACTCCCAGCCCCAGCAGGCCGCCCCTCAGAGCAGGCGACTTCCTCCCGGGCAAAGCATGGACGACCAGCCGGTGGGCTACCGCAGCTACAGCCCGTCTTTTTACCGTAAGACGGGCCGCATCATGCAGCAAGCACACTCTTTCAGGGACCCTTCGTATTCTGGCCCCCACTTGAACTGGAACCCAGCCCCTAAAACCAGCCCACCAGAGGGCACCCCAGCACCTCTCAGCTCCTCGACCGCATCCCCGCTGGCCTCCACCACACCCGAATCCCAGGACAGAGCGTACAGGCCTACGAACCACGAGAGGGAACGGGGGTCAGTGGAGGGGCAGTCAGAGGTGTTGGCACAGACCCAGGAAGTGGTAATGAGACAGAAACCTCCCACCGGGCGGAGGAACGCCCATGGCATGCGTCATCCCCACTATGCGTTGCCCATGGACGGGCTAGAACCCTCATTGTTTTCCCCAGATCCCCAGGACTCAGCCCCCACCCTGGGCTCCTCAGGAGACAGAGCCCCACATAAAACAAACGGCAACCTCGCCCCCCTCCCTATAGAGGATGACTCCCTGGCCTCCATCCCCTACATAGGTAAGCAGGGAGCTTCTGAGCTTCATCCTCCTCTCCTCTCCTCTCCTACGCCTTACTCCGACTGACCTTTAGATTTTCATCGCTTTCATTCTAAAACATAATCCACATCGTGTGTTTATTGAATGTTAGTGAAAGCTTAACTGAAAGGAAATGCAAAGCTATAATTCAGACGAAATTATGAGTTTGGGGAATGTGTGTGTGTTTCCTTAATTTCCTTCTTGTCTGTCCATTCAGGCTCTAGGCACTTCTAAGGTTCAGTTTCCATTCTCTCACTGAGATTCTGCTGATGTGTGTGTGTTTGTCTGTGAATGTTTGCGTTGGGTAATACTGGCACTTCCCACAGTCTTACAGACAGTATTAGTAGTTGATTGAATCATATCTGATGGTTTTTCACTAATCCTGCTGCCTGCCCCGGGTCTTTAAGGTCACCTCACTGTGCTGAGGAAATGAGGTGGAGTCCTCCTGGATGTTTGTGTTTGTGTGTGAGCAGCAGAGTGATAGAGATGCCCGTAATCCCTGTAGTATGTCGGCCTGTCGTTATTTGCAGTTTCACATCAGTAGAGTCTCTTTTTCTTATCTTTTAGCCAGTTACTATCTTAGTTTTTTTCATTTTTGGGGGGTTTATCAGTTTAGAAAAGCGGATTGGAATTAGTGGTTTATTAGTATCACAAAAACTGTTTATTGAAGTATTTTTTAAATGATGAAGAAGTTGTGTGACTCACTTAACTGGAAATCTATTGTGTAAATAGACTTGGCATGCTTGCTTGTTAAACTGTGCTCTTTTATTACAGTTCATTACACTTTGAACATTGTGAAATTTCGCCTGTCAGATATTTCAGAGAAAAGAAAACTCCCTTAGTAAGATTTTATCCACTTTTTTATTGACCAAGAGGACAGCAGTGCACTCAATTTGCATTTTAATTTGCAATATTGTGAACTTTTGCATACAAGTTGAATTAAAGTAATCAGATTGAATGAAAAACAGATTGATTTTGCCATGAACAGATAATGATTATCTGTCATAGCTTCTGTGCATGCATGCTGTGCAGCTCTGCGTCTAGTTGAGGGTTGTTTGTATGAATATGTACAGTTATGGCTTCATATGTTCTTGTCAGTGAGAGGTTACTGTGATCATGTCCCAGCTTGCTCCCTGTTCTGAAAACACTCAAAGAGAGGGGGGCTCCGCAGGGTTCAGATTTGCTTGTATCACTCGACGTGTACAGCAGCCATTAAGTCAAACCGTATGCAAGCGAAGTTAGTCGGTCATACGAGCCGTGCCTCCATCACCCTCTCACAGCCTGAGGAAAACAACCGCTGCTTACCCTAATGCCAAATAGATTCAAATCAGCTGACTTGGTTGGAAGCTTTGACCCAACTTGGAATGACCGTCGATATTTGAGCCAAGCCACGCTCGGCCAGAGAAAGTCATTTAAAGACAGAAAATCCAGCGGATCAGCAAACTAACAGGCTTCTCTCTACTTCTCTCTCTCTCTTCTGTCTGTCAGAGCACATTCTTGCCTCGTACCTTCACCTGAATTACACGAAACCAGGCAGAGCTGCAGGCTGGGGCACGTTTAATGGCCATAAACTGAAACTAGGCTAGTTTCTCCCCGTAGACGAGAACTAGCTCTTCTCTTCTCTCTCTCTCTCTCTCTCTCTCTTCATCTCTTTATCTCTCTGACAGAGATGCTGATATGATCTGGGTCCGTTTGGGAACATGCGATTTAAGAGGCGGTTGTTGTTCTTTTTTGTCTGAAAAAGCAGGGATGTCGGCGAGGTAGAGAGCAGAGGAGCACAAAGGCAGCCTGTGTCTTGACAGCTAGAACGTTTTCATGACGTCTTATGTAGAGATATCGAAAACTCTCTTTACTTTTTCTTAACGCTAGCTCCAAACGGTGATAAAGTATTTAGTATATCTCTATTTCTCTTATAAAGTGCATAAAACAGGAAGATGCACGTCAACAGATTCAGTTTTTCACTCTGAACCCACTTAGAGTCTTTCAACATGAGTCTAAAGCTGTAAATTACCAGGAGGTTTTTGTGGCGCTTCTTGTGGGGAACAGTAGGGGCCCATACACTCAGCTCCCGCCCTCAATGCTGCTATTGTGCTGCTCTGGAAGATGAAGGGGTTTGTGTGTCCGTGTGGGTGTGTGGGGGTTCAGTCTATTACTGTCTTTACAAGCTGGAGCCTGGACACAACAGACCAGGACCGAGACCTTCTGTGCTGGCCTCTGTCCCTCTTCAAAAAAAAAAAAAAGGCTTCTCGTCCCCTCCGTCTTGTCTTACAGGCACCAGACTCCTGTTTTCTCTGTCTTAATCTCATTCCTTCTCTTTTTTTTTCTCTCTCTCTCCCTTTTTCTAAAATCCTTGTTTTCGTCTCCGTTTAACTTGTTCGACTTGAAAATATGTCTGTAACCCCAAGCGTAGAAAACTGTCAAGTAAATTACTGAAAGCTGGCATCGAATGCTTCGTCAGAGTCATTCATTCAGTCTTGTTTACTTAGTCAGTTTTACATAATTCAGGCAAAGTTCTTGCATAGCTGGACTACATTTCATATTTGAGAAGCTTGACCTCTTTTGATCAGTTTTAAAAAGGTGTTCATACTTCCTTTCAAATTAAGGTTTCTACACATTTGGTAATAGCGTTTTTTTTTAGTAAGTGATCCAATGAGTTATGAAGGAATTTTAAAAACTCTTGAAGTGGAATGATATCCTTCAACTTCTCTAAAAGCATAAAAATCCCCACAGTTGAGTGATTTTAGTCTCTTCTTTTAGCTCTTTCTTTGCTCTCTCTTCTCTCTTCACCTCTTTCCTCCTCTAATCTCTAATGACTCCATACATGATATACAGTACAGCGGACATAGAGAGTGTCGTAGGCAGTGTGCTCGTAGGCAGTATGTTGCTCCCCTCTGCTGGCCCGTCTCAGAGCTCACTCTATGGCTGCTCTTTTTAATGACGGCCTTTGTTAAACCCACAGCCCGGCTATTTCTGGGCCACGCTGTAAACAGGCAGATTCCTCATCCCAGATTGGGAATGTTTTCCGCCTTATGTCGGGCTCTAGTATGCACAAGAGTGAAGAATAGAACGACAGGGGTGGGAGATGGAGGAGCGCCAAAAGAAAGAGAGACAAAAAGAAAATTTAAAGAAGGTGAATAAGGGGTGGGGGGGTGGAGAGGAGGGGGGTGATGGTGAAGGATGTGGCATTATTGAAGGAGAAGATGCAGAGGCAGAGAAGTAAGGATAGAGGAAAGAAGAGCAAGAGTGAGATGAAATGAGAAACCCTAGCAAGAATCTTACAAAATGTGGTGGTCTGTGGGGGTGGATCTCAGACCGAGTCCCCTTCAGTCTGCAGAGCTGTCTGAAGCTGTGCTGCCCTCTGTTGTTCCCACACAGAGCAGACCGGAGCCTCAGAGCCTCGCAGCAATTCAGTCCTGACAGTTTAAAATGTCACCCAGAAAATCCAGCTTCTCCTCACTTTATGCAAATACCAGGCCGGTCTCTAATCCTCTCTGTCAGTCAGGAAGTGTGAGCTGTGTGTGTGTGTGTGTGTGTGTGTATGTTTCATATCCTTTTGTTGCAGCAAAAATTATTTGAGGCTTGTACCCTGTGTGAGCTATCAAACTGTTTTATTCCTTTGTCTTCCTCAACACTGAAGCTTCATTCATGGCATGAGAATCACCCTGAATATCTACGTTCAATCGCCCACTTTATTCACATGTCTACTTGTTAAGATTGTGGCATATTTCTCGTTGCATGTGTCCTGACACGTAATGACTGTAAATTTCATAAAGAACTGAAACCTTGAGCCAGTAGATCTTTGTTGCAAAACCCCCCACTGTTATCAACTGAATAGCTCTATCTATGGCAACAGGAGACACAGGTACTGCATTATCTTTAAATTATTTGCCTTTTCTTCTCTTTAGTCAGTTTGCATTTGTATTGTTTTTCTCTCCTAAGAGAGTCGCACATGTTTTAGCCCCTTTAGCCTCTTCTGTGGATTTGTAAATGATGGTGGATGCTTAAGTGTGTCTTTTCTGTAACTCTCACTGGAATCTAGAAATGCCTCATGTTACGATGTGATTGTCGTATGTGTTGATTTTGCAGTTGAATGAATGACATTTAAAAATGAGGTGAAAGTGAAAGAAATGGTCGAATGCATTTGTTTTGTTTCGAGAGACAGTATTTAACCGTTTCACCCGTAAAAACCTTTCCTCTTCCGCACCTTCTCTTAATCTAACCCTTGCTCTTTTATCCTTTCCCTCTTCCCCTCCTGACATTTTCCTCTAACACCTACTACTCTATCCCATCTTTCTCTTTCACCTCCTCTTCTCCTCCTGCTCTCCCTTTCCCCTCTTTCCCTTCCATTCCCCCCACAGATGAGCCGACCAGCCCCGGCGCTGATTTGCGTGCCCGCCATGTGCCGGCGTCCTCCGTGGTGTCCAGCGGCATGAGTTCGGCGCCTGCCGTGGTCACCAGCCCCGCCTCCCCCACCTTCACCTTCCCCCTCACTAGGCTCTTCTCACACGACTGCAGTGAGTTCCCCCTCCCCTCCTCCTCCTCCTCCTCTCCACTGCATGCAGCCGAAAAGCATCTGATCTGTGGTTTTTACCTGCAAAGTAGCATGAAGCATGCGTGATATATTTTTTTAAAAACTCCTCAATCTCTTTACTTTGTTTGGTTTGTTGTACTTGGCTATAAATTGCATGAAGGTGTAAGCACCTCTGCTATTCTAGATGCTAAAATTTACACCTCATCAACTACCTAAAAGTCTTATTTACTCAAAACTAATGAACAAAACAGTACAAGACACTAATTTCTTGAAAGTTGATTTTTGTTGGAAACAGGTTGAAATAATCCTGCTGCACTTGTAGATTATTTCACTTCAAAACAAGACTTTTAGGATTAAATACTGGAAATAAATTACTTGATAAGATGAGGATTTTTTAACAGTGTTTTGTGTATTTTACTTTTTGCATGCTGGATTTATAGACTGCATGTTTGACACAAAGAAAATTGCATTCATTGCCCTGCATGAAGGCCAAAACGCTGGTCTGAGATTTAAATTCAGTGTGTTCAGATTTATGGTTTAAAATGGGCAAATCTGCATGCATGATAGTTTTCTTTAAACAGATAGCTCAATGCATGGCAGTATGTTTCTACAGAGGCTATACCTGCATGCCAGTGGTGAGAAAAGTAACCGGAGATAATTTAATCTAACCCACCGCTCCAGCTCATCTTCCCCACAATCCATCCTCAAGCACATCAGCCATTCACTCGCCACCTAAACCCTCCTCCTGCTTCCTCCCTCACTGTCCCCCGTCTTCTAATCCAACGCCGTTGACTCTGGTGATTGGCATTACATCAACATTCTGTATTTCTCTCTCTCTCTTTCTGTCTCTTTGTTTCTTTTATTTTTTCTCTCTTCTCTCCTTTTTTTCTCTCCACTCATTCATCTCCTCACTGAGCAGGCAGTATTAAATCCAGTCGCCGTTCCTCCTATCTTCTAGCCATCACCACAGAGCGCTCCAAGTCATGTGACGAAGGACTCAACACGTTCAGAGAGGAAGGGCGAGTCTTCTCGTGAGTACTGTGGAACTTAGAAAAAAATGGCTGGTTATTGGATTTAAATGACATCTACTAAATTAAATGTGCAGGTAGCCGTTTTCGCATTTAACCCTCAGTTTTTTTCCGCAGGAGGCTACCAAAGAGAGTGAAGAGTTTCTTCACAGATGGGGTGAGCTCTGCTTCTTTGATCAACATGCAGAAAACAAAAAAAATCTTATAACATTTTGTAAGCTAAACGTCTCAGCAAAACCTTTCTGCTTATTTCAACCATTAGGTGTGAACATTTTCTGCTCAGTCTGTGCCTCTGGTGATTTTCTGCACATCAGACTGAAATAGATATTTTCATTTTAGCAATCAATGTGTTTCAAACTTCAAATGTAGCAGCTTAAGCGGGTCATTTCCAATTGAATGCCAGTTGTCAGCTTGAATAAACGTCAGGCATGGATCATTTTTTTTATGTGACTTTTAAAAGCGGTATTTGGCGACTTAAAGAGGAACAAAGAGGCTAGATGGTCGCCTTCTGAAATGCTGGTACATGTGTTGCAAAATGATGTAATGTGGCAAGAGGAGAAGTCTCAACCAAACCATGACAAAATATGCCTCTGGAAACACTGGAAATCCCCTTTGGCCATAAGAGACAAAACAACCAAACTCTTACCAAAACAAAAAAAAGGTTTTGGCACACAGGGTCACATAGAGTTAAGGATGTTAATATAAAGATCCTTCTTTCACAATTGTGCGTCTAGGTGCCAGCCCCAGTTTGGCGACTAGCCACCTGTTTGTTTGTCTTTTATCCTATTTGTATGGTGGCACAGTTTCCCCGCTGGGGGATTAATAAAGTACTTTGTTCATAATATCTTAGCCCAGGGTAAAAAAGTCTAGGATTTTATGATTTTTCATTTTCAGGTCTCAAGGCAATAAGAACTAGAACGTTTGATAGTCTGTCCATTAACAGATTGATCAATCCAGATCAATCATAATTCTGAACATTTTCCTGTGTGTGTTTCAGTCTCTGGACAACATTGGGACAGCAGAGGAGGTTCGCTCCAAACGCCACTCCACCTCAGAGCTGGGAAACATCACTTACAGCGACGTACGGCGAGAAGGATGGCTGCACTTCAAGCAAATCCTCACAGAAAAGGGCAAGGTGGGCAGATCAGGCTCGCCAAGGAATAAATGAAGGCAGGAAAGTATTAAAAACCAAGCAAACGCTCACATCCCTTCTTGTCTTTCCTTCACAGAAGGTGGGCAGCGGCATGCGTCCATGGAAGCGAGTCTTTTCAGTGCTTCGCTCCCATTCACTGTTCCTCTACAAGGACAAGAGGGAGGCGGTGCTTCGAGGGGCCACCATCGGAGGGGGGGCTGAGGACGAGCAGCCGATCAGCATCCGGGGCTGCCTGGTGGACATTGCTTACAGTGAGACCAAGCGCAAGCACGCCCTGCGGCTGACCACCCAGGACTTCTGTGAGTACCTGCTGCAGGCGGAGGACCGGGAGGACATGCTGGACTGGATAAAGGTCATCAGGGAGAACAGCAAGACGGACAACGAGGTCAGAGGACACATCTTTACCTGTCAGATTTTAACACCTGTAATGTGTTTATACTAGAAAAGAAAAGCTCACAGAATCTGGTGTCTTTGTTTGCTGCAGGAGCTCGGCTTTTCCAGACAGGCACTCATAAATAAGAAGCTGAATGATTACAGGAAACAAAGGTGAGTCACCTGATTATAGATTCCACTTGAACATAATGAAGCTGCCGGTGCCACCACACTGTCCCTGTTGTCATGGCTGACAGATTGAACTGAACGTGTCTCTCTGTCTCCCCCTGCAGTCCAACAGGTAGTAAGCCCGACTCCTCTCCCAGGATGCCCCGCATGAAGCCTCCCTTCCTGCTCGCCAAGACAGAGAACGCTGCCGGAGCGCCACGCTCCCCCAAACCAGACGGCAAAGGTCAGTGAAAGAAAAATCAGCAGCACTGGCAGTATGCGCCGCATGTGGGGGAGTCAGCACTCGGACAAAAGTCATATTTAAGAAGAAATATTAATAATTTACTTTAGTGTAGAAGCAATGATTCTAGGAATTACTCTTATATCAGACCTCCAGCGCTGAGAAATGATTAATATCTTTTCTTTAAAAGTTAGGTTGACTTTATGACTAAACCAACAGCACTGAATTAAAGTAGCAGGATTGACTTTTAGCTGGAGAAAGCACATTTTCCTCCAAGACTACTAAGGAGATCACTACAGTAGCACAGTGTAAGATAATTTAACTTAAGTTTTATATTTAGAGGGAGTAATAGCCAGGCTATTTTTCAAATTGAAAGAGTTATGTGTTACTTTGCGAATAAGTAATAATCCTGTGGCCCAATGCTGATGATAACACAGGTAAAGTTTCCCTTTTTTGCTGTTTGTCTTAAGTATTGTTCGATCTGTCCCCAGATGAGAGCAGCCCTCCAAAGTCTCCGTGGGGAATTAACATCATGAAGAAGACAAAGAAAGCCGGGCCTAAAGCTTTCGGTGTGAGGTTGGAGGAATGTCAACCGGGTGCTAATAATAAGGTCAGCCTCAATATCTCCATCCGAGTGCAATGAAACAGATTTAATAATGATAATTGTGTTTCTGATTATAATATTTCCATCTGTCATCTCTCCATCTGCCGTCTCAGTTCATCCCGATGATCGTGGAGATCTGCTGTGGTCTGGTGGAGGAGATGGGTCTGGAATACACCGGGATCTACCGGGTGCCGGGGAACAACGCCATGGTGTCGATGCTTCAGGACCAGCTCAACAAGGGAGTCGACATCAACCCTGCAGAGGAGGTGAGGAACAAACCAATCACCTTGTAGAATAAACCACGGAACCGACTAAACTATAATAGTACAGCATCAGAAGTTGAAATATCATAATCTCTGTGTTCTTCGCTGTCAACAGAAATGGCAGGACCTCAACGTTGTCAGCAGCTTACTCAAATCCTTTTTCCGGAAACTTCCAGAGCCGCTTTTCACCAACGGTGAGTCCTAACGTGTTGCGACAAGCCACATACTTTACTGCCTCGCACTGTATTTAAATAAAAACCTTATCTTACGTGTATTTTAATATTTGAATATCTTCACAGACAAATACAACGACTTCATTGACGCCAATCGGATGGAAAGTGCATCAGACAGACTAAAGACTATGAAGAAACTGGTACGAGTTTGTTTAATCATGAGTCAATTTGAACAGGATCATTCACCTACGTGACTAATGTGTACGTGTGCACGCATGTGTGTGTGTGTGTGTGTTACAGGTACAACAAGTTTATCAGTATTGTCACTCTTGTCTTTCACAGATTCGAGACCTTCCAGATTATTATTACCACACTCTGAAGTTCTTGGTTTGTCACCTGAAGACTGTAGCAGATAACTCAGATAAAAACAAGGTGTGTATGTGTGTGAAAGAAATCATGTGTCACAATCATTAATAACAGTGATGTTATCAGGATTCATGGGTGGTCATTGTTTGTCTTTACTGTTTGGTGTTTGTAGATGGAGCCTCGTAACCTGGCTCTGGTGTTTGGGCCGACTTTGGTTCGGACGTCCGAAGACAACATGAAAGACATGGTCACACACATGCCCGACCGCTACAAGATAGTAGAAACGCTAATCCAACATGTGAGAGGCGCCCCACACACACACACACACACACACACACAAACACACACACACGCACACACACAAATCAGTAATACTCTGATTTACATGCTAAATATTTATTTCTCTGTGTCTTTCTTCTAGTACATCTGGTTTTTCAATGAAGAGCCAGACAAGGATGAAAAGGTATGTCTCCCATTTTTATTGTGCTAGCATAATGATTTATTTGGACTTGTACAACAGAAACAGTGATATTCAGTAGCTCTGAAGACTGAAAGGAAAGGTCGGCTACAGTGTGCGGTGTACAAAATCACAGCTCTGATAAGAGAATCTTTTCAAGTGTGGTGTCAAATAACTTTGTATAACATCTCTGCAAATTTGTAATAAGTAATTGTTACATGTTGTAAATGTTTTCTCAAACAAGAAAAAAAAAGAACTGCTTCTGGGGAAATTTGAGATACAAGTAAACTAAGTTGAAGAACAAACCGTATCACCAAATGCAAAGCTGTGCTGCTCTCTATTGGTATACTTGTGTAACTGTATAATTTTCTAGATTCTAATGATTTATTCTGTCAAATGAAATTATTTCACCTAAATGGTAAAAATAATACTGGAATCTGGCTGAACCTAAGATGAAATTACACGTTTTGGCAGATTTAATAAAAATATTAATGTGCTGAGTAAACATCACTTATAGCTTAGCCATCATTCCGTCATGACTTTCATTCAGTTATGCAATTCATTGATCATTTATGATCTTTCTTTTTTATCAAACAACGGAGTGATTATACTATTTTATAAGAACAATAAATCACTGATTGTACCACATTTGACCTTGTAGTTTAATCTTTGTGATGGACAGCACAGACAGCAAACATGTGCCAGACAGTCTATCCAAAAGCCATATCTTTCCACGTTGTGTGCATCTGTGCAAGAAACTTGATGATCTAGTTTTTCATAACTCCCGTTTTCCAAATAATGAAGTGGAGTTCTTCAATAGGAAGTTCCCTACTTCATTCCCCGAAATGTAGGTGAACTAACAACCGTTGAGGTGAACACACTGACCGGTGACTGTAAATCACAGACTTTTGTTGTGTAATTGAATCGTCCTGTGTCTGTCCGTCCAGACGCCGGTGGACACGGAGGATGTGCAGCCCGCCCCCAACATCGACCACCTGCTGTCCAACATCGGCAGGACCGCTCTGCTCGGGGAGGCCTCAGGTGAGCGCGCCGCTCTCTCTGCTGTCTTTCTGCCGACCAATAGCATTCGGGCAGCTGTAAATCGCAACTCGAAGCTAATGCTGCGTTCTGCTCAAAAGTGGAAGCAGGAAATTCTCCACTAGTGGGTCATAAATTATGATCTGTGTGTTCCAGTGAACTGAGAAGAAAAACTCCAGCTGTCAGACCAGATTTATCTTAAAACAATAGAACAATTCTTCAGTTGTTATCAATACAGTGTCTCTTATCTAAGGCATTTTTTTAATTAAGTCTCAGGAAAAAGACACTTGATTCAACAAGTAGGCGAATTAATCTTGTTCCGATGACAGATGTTTTATAATCTACATTACTCTATGTTACTAAATGACTTACTTTTTGATTACATTAAAGAAATCCTCCCAAGTGTCGACAGTGTCTGCTGCCATGTCGGCATGACGTCAGATAACTTGGTTCCTCGCTTGACTGAAATACCTCCTTGGAAGTTCGTCCCTGTTTAAAAGCCAGAATTCCCTACTTTCCAAAAGAACTGGAACGCAGCATAAGAAATGAAATCTTACATCCGTTAGCACTTGGAGTGTTTCTGTGTTTGATAGCGTGCCTATACTTCTCTCCTTTCTGCTGACCTCTTTTTTTTCCTTCCACGTTGCTCATCTTTCACTTTCTCTGTACGTTTCTGCATTTCCTTCTCTCAGCCGAGCCTGTGGAGCAGCCACTGCGGTAGGATGGGAACTCCCCTGGCAATACGTGTGTGTGTGTGTGTGTGTGTGTGTGCGCATGTGCAATCGAGTAAGCACATCATATTGTGAAAGTGAAATAATGGGCATGTGTGTGTGAGAGAGAGAGAGAGAGAGAGAGAGAGTGGTAGTGGTGGTGATGGTTCATGTCTCCATGGTCTCCATTACCCCCCCCCCCCCCCTGAAAGTCAGCGTCTCCCTCTCAGTGTCAGACTGAGGTCTATGTAAGAACGTGTCACTTCATATGTCCCAGTCTGACTAATAAATTAACGGATGACTGGATGCTCGCTGCCTGTTAAAGCTGCTATATCTGACACTACGGTCTGTCACTGAGAGACAGCTCCCAGTTCAACCCATCCTACGGGCAATTTCAGTCGGTGTAGTCCAATCATCGGGTTCCTAACCCCAACCGTTAGCCTCTAAGTGACTCTAGGTGGTGTCATTTCTGATGTGCCTCAAATTGCATCAACAGCCAATTTCTGTCAAGATTTTGTGCGAGGCTTCTCCGCGGCGGCCCGAACTTTCGCCCTTCCTCCTCGGCCTTTGTATCATGTCAGTGCCTCTGTTTCAAAAAAAGGGAATTTGTTTGCCAAGTCAGCGCAGAGCTAATAATAAAGGTAAAGTCTTCCTTAGTAAATGTGAACTAGGAAGAGGAAACTGTACACCACTTGAACAATGGCTGTGCTCATGTGACACTCACATACAGAATTATTAAAAAGCACTATAATGTTCTCCAACTCATGAGATAGATTTAATATTTGAGCATAACTCAGATGAGCTTAATTCACTATTTATAGGCACAGACAAGACTGAAGTCTCTATTTAAACAAGTTGTGTTTTATGAACTAGCAGAACATAAAAGAGCAGTTGATTTGCTTCCCATCAGATTCTCTGACCTCTCAGGACTTTCAGCTGTATATGAAAGTTTTTACACCGCTCATATAGCTGTTACTAAAAATGGTGGCAACTTAGTGTAAAGGACAGCAACTAATGACTATATTTATTTACAATTAATGTGTTGATTATTTTTTTCCCATTAATCAAGTAATTGTTAAGTCTATAAAATGTCAGATAATAGTAAAAAAATGCTCATCACAATTTCTAAGCCACTTGGTGATGTCTTCAAATTACTTCAAAAACTCAAAGATACTCAGTTTGCAGTATTATAAAACTTCTCTATTGATGTATTAATTGTTAAATCAACCAATCATTTCAGCACGAGTAGTGTGTAGTTCTGTCTGTGGAGTCCTAACACCTCCAAGTTGATACCTTTTAGTGTACCAAACACTGATGGGTCACAGATTTTGGTGCAAGACTGGTGAAGTACTGTGCTGATTTTAATATTAAGCAGGGTGTATGCATGATCCAAAGACGAAGCGTGAAAGTTTGGGCCAACGATCTGTAAGAAGAACACAAAATACAGTAAATTGGCTTGAAATTTACAGATGACGTTGGCATTTCAGAAACAACTCCCATCTAGAAAAGAGGCAACGACCCTCTGATGACCCCCGTATTTCTCAAGAGATTTGGATTTCTGCACTACTGTATGTAAAAGACCAAAACCAGCCTTTATCCTGCATTGTGTGTGTGTATGTCCGTTTGTGTTTGTGGGGGGAAATGTTTCTTTCCATACCCTCCACTCAACATTATTTCTGCCTTCACATCTCCCAAAGCTTCTTTCACTGATTGATGTCATCAGTGTTTTTTGGTGATGTCATCGATGTGTGCTGTGTTTTTCCTAATGCAGTTTTTCCTCCAACACCCTGCTTCCCAATCATTGTTTCTCCTCCACATACTCGAGTGTGTAAATCAGTGTCTTTGCTCTGGGGGTCCGTCGAGGTCGGAGGGCACAGAGGAGGACACATTTAGTAGAGCAAATTGTCTTTTTAATTATCGTTTTCAATCTGGATGAGGACACGAAACAGCTGCTGCTGCACTGCTTCCTATGGATTTAAACTTTGAAGCGTGTTGAGATTATAGCAACAATCCAATTTATGATGTCACAGCAGGTTTTTTCTCTTTTGCAGCTGCTGGAAAACACCACTGTGATATCAATGATTAAAGTTTCAGTCCCTACAGAGCGGTGCAGCTGCAGTTTTCTGCTCAATGTGATTTTTTTTTTTTTTTTTTTTTTTTGTGGCTTTGTCCTTTAAAAAAAGTGATGACCACACCAACTGCCTCTGTGTCCTCCGCCATGACTGTTCACTGCTCTTTTCTGGCCTTTTGTTAACTTCAGCGGATCTGACCCTCTGATCTTTATTCTCTTTTTTCCCCAGACTCAACCAACAGTGACTCAGCGAAATCAAAGGTAACATCTCTTTACACTTTACGCACAAGGTTGCTCTGGTTGTTCACACAGTATGCAACTCACATATTGTCCAAAAAAACGCCAAAATAGTAAGGTTTCTTTCTTTTTCAGGGGTCATGGGGGTCAAAGAAAGACCTCACAGCGAAGGACTTCCTGACTCTGTCCATCATGTCAGCTGTGACGGGCCGCAAACGTAGGAAACGCCATAATGGCCGCCGTGTGGGCAGCAGCACCGACGACGACTCAGAGCACGAGCCAATCAAAGCCGGACATCTAGGGGCAGAGGAGGAAGAGGAGGCAGAGTCACCTGTAGGAGACACTGCTCCTCGAGCAGAGGGAGAGGAGGATGACGATGAAGAAGAAGAAGAGGAAGAGGAGGAGGAAGATGAGGAAGTTGTAGAAAGCCGAGTGAAAGAGGAGGTAGAAGAAGAGGTGGTGGCGGTTATTCCCAGTCGGTCATGCTGTAAAGAGGAAGAGGAGGCAGGAGGAAGTCAGGCAGCCATGCTGCTGCAAGAGGAGGAGGCGCGGGCGGAGGTGAAGGGGCCGCCGTGGCGAGCTCCGGAGGATGCACGCTCTATCGTTTCTGGTTACTCCACCCTCTCCACGTTGGGGCGGAGCCTGGGGTCAGAGGGGAGGGGGGACGACGCCGATGACGAGCACAGCGAGCTGGTGAGCGAGACGGACAATGAGAGCGGCTTCGCCTCACGCTCCCTCACTCAGGAAAGACCCGACAAACACCCACCGATACCTGTGAACACACAACCGCCAGCAGCCCCGCGCAGCTTTCTCTACACACACTACAAACCCCCCGTTCTCTCACCCACGAACCTCCTCGCCCCGCCCACACCCCTCACACACACACCGGACTCCGCGGAGAGGAGTGAAGGAGGGGCGCGATCCACCACGCCCTCGTCATCCTCCTTCTCCTCCTCCTCCACTACTCACAGACTGCACTCGCGGCCTTCCTTCAACTCCCACAAGCTGATCCAGTGTGACACTCTGGCCAGGAAGAAGCTGAAGGGGGAGAAGGCCAAGGCTCGCTCCCTGGACCTGTTGGAGCTGTCTGAGACCGCGGCTCAGGGAGACAGGGCCGGGCCAGAGGACGCACCCAGAGCGAGGAGGGAGACCTCCAGAACCAACCCCTCCTCAGGCAGCAGCCAGGAGAGTCTTCGTCTGTCCCGGCCCAAGCCAGCCCTGCCTCCCAGCGAGGCCGCCTCCTTCACCCCGACCGGCCCGGGCGGCAGGTCTTTGGCAGAGCAGGTCCGCGCCCGACTGCTGGGCTCGGCCGACGACCTGCGCAGCGTGGGACTGAGAAAACCGCTGTCGCCCGAGACGCGGAGGAAGAGACGTGCCTGGCGCAGACACACCGTGGTGGCCTCCCCGACTGAGGCGTCCGAAAAGAGACCCCCAATGACTGTCAATGACTTCCCCCTTTCTCCCAACACTCAAAACCAGGTCAAAACACCAGGGCTGCCTCGGGATGCGGACGGGCACGAACAAGGACCGGCTACGCACCAAGCACCCACCTCAAGATTTCACCAGTACCTGTGAGCCCTGCCAGCTGACCCCACCATCCACTCCAAAGCTGATTCTGAAGGGGGTCCAGGCCGAGCTGCTGACTCCCTGCAGGTCAGTAGACTGGCAGCAGTGTGAACACGGTTGTGGTTAGTTGCTTTAAGAGCAGCCACCCTTTTTCTTTTTGATAAGCTCCATTTGCATGGCAAGGGGCATTCCAGTGTTGCCAAAGCTTTTGTTTTTTTTTGTTTTTTTTTTCCTATATGTGTGCTTTTTTTTTTTTTTTTTTTTAGAAATAATACAGAAACAGAACAGAGACACACACACACACACACACAGAGACCTCATCAAAATCGATGTTTCAGCCAAGAATTCTCATTTGAGTAATAAACGAGCATCCTTCCTTCCCGTCTTCTCTTCCTTCCCGCCTGGCTCACAGACGATGACATAAATTAAAGGGTTTATTTATCCCTTCAAGTAACCAGAGAAGGTTACTAAACAAACGCAACCTTCCTCTGGTTCTTGAGAGAATGGTGCTTCTTATCAAAGTGGGGTTTAACATGAGCTATTATAGAATATCTCCAAACCTACTTCAGTGAGCCAGAAGAGGGAACACACACACACACACACACACATATATACAGTTTCAAAAAGTAATAGGTCAGAATAAAAACCATTTCAAGCAAGATCTCAGCTGATTTTTCATATCGGTCTTCCCAAAAACGTCACTCCTCTGACCACAGACACTGTAACACTCTCATTAATGCTAAAAAACAATAAACACGGTAGATCACAAACACACCGAACACAGTTGTCTCTCTCTAGTTGTTAATAATGTTTATGTGTGTTTGCGCAACAATATTCGTGGTCATGTCATGAGTGTGCAGGTGTTTGTGTTGAACAATTTTGTAACATTTGTACAAAGCCTTGTTAAGTTAACCTTGTAAATATAAATATTATGTTATCATATTTGTTTTTACTTTTTTAGTTCTTTTTTATGGTTTACAAAAGTGCGTACAAGTGCACAGTCATTTCTTTCAAGATGTTACTTGAAATGTTTCCCTTAATATATTCTTTTTTTTTTTTGTTTTATATTCAATATATATATATTATATATATTTTGTATTAAAGTAAAAAAAGTACTTTTATTGTGATTTCACCTCTTGGGTGTACCTGTTCAAAGGAGACAAGATAAACATGACTAAACCTGTTCCTTATTTCCTTATAGATGGCCTTTCTCTCTTATTCTCAGCACTGTGCAGAAAAACCTTTATCTTATGAGATATAATGTTGATAAAAACACTTAGAAATAAGTTTATCTGGTAACTATACTTTCAACAATGTTGCATCAACATGTACAATCTAGTAATTACATGTAGCAAGATGAGAAAATGTGATCTGGCAGTTATTACATGATATTTGAAAGTTTGCAGGCAGCTCAGCGCCACACTGTGTGATGGCTGACCTCATTTGTTTTGTTATTCATGTCTGGGATTACTGAGCATTGCCTCCACAAATCAGCTCATATTGACTAGCGCAAGACAAAGTGTGCTCTTTCTTGTACAAGAGAATGAGAAAAGGCCTGACAACGAGACTGTTTAAACATGGTGCAGTGCATACAAACAACTACGTTTTTTTTTTTTTTTCATTTATGCCGGCTGTGATGTACGTGTTTTCATCCTGTCCCCTCTGAGGGCTCATCTGTCGGCAGATGAACCCTCAGAGATTTATTACCTTGGGGTTAACATGACGAGGAGTTTTCCATAAGGTCAGGCTCTAATAAATCCTCCCCTCACTGGGGAAATGGTACATTAGATGAAATGAATACAAAATGCCCAGCTGACATGATTCTGTTGTTATCATCTCTCGTCTTGACCGTGGAACAAAATTTTGCCATCAGAAAAACGACACAAACAGGAGGTCCGAAAGTCATGAGAGACTCTTTACATCTGACCAAATAACCCAGTGGAAAAATAATAATGATAATAATAATAATAAATGATAAGTTGTCTTGTCTTACCTCAAGATTTTTTCTACAAGTGCCTGATTTCTGGAATGTGTTTTTGTTCTGCAGTGCCATGGTCGGTTCTTATCTTTCCGTTTCCTTTTGTTGTTTCTGGGTCTCCTCCCTCCTCTCCTGTGGTTGATGGTATAACTTAGGCACTGACCCAAAGATGTGTACATTAAATAAACAAGCGGCCTATCTGAGAGGCTGTGAAATAAAAACAAAACAAACAAAAAAAAAAAAGCACACCTCAAGCCAAGGATATGTCTATGCACTCTCTTTGCCTTTAACACAGGCGATTAACAGCGATTACTGATGCTGCTAAGAGGGAGGAGGCATAGTATTCTCTCAGCTGCATTTCTTAACAAACGGAGGTCATCTCTCTTTGCCTAGTGATCCACGGTGTGTGTGAATATGGTACACCTAACAAGCCCTACTCTAAAAACTGCATTAGGTCATACCAGACAACATTCAACTTCCTGAGATGAGCAAACAACCCATGATTTCATCAAAAGGAACAAAAGAAACAAAAAAACCCCAAAAAACTCAACAGTCAGTTGGTGTGTGTTGTCTGAAATGTGATTTACCTAATGTCTCATTGTTGTATTTTAAAACCTTTTTGTACATATTATCTTAATATGTAACATATTGTATTGTGTACATTTGGAATTGCTTTTGAGTATAACTAATATGAAAATGACTGGACTTAAAAGGTTGTCCGCTTGAAACCATTTCCCTCATGGCTGTGTGCTTTAAAGCAAGGTTATATGATGTAAATAAACAGAACTATGTTTAAAAAAAAATTTGTTTACATGCGTGTTTGTTTATGGGATTGTGTCATTTTGCAAGATGCATACTTTAAAAAAAAAAAAAAAAAAAAAAAAAAGCAGGGAGGATGAGGCTCATGTTTTGCAGCGCAGACGAGCTTAAAACAGGAGCTGAATGACGCCCTCTAGAGGTTGCACATGAGTAAAGTCTCTCCAGGCCCTGTGGCACTGATTTCCTCTGAGAACTTCAGCTCAACTATTGAGCTTCTTTTATAAAAAGTATAATATTTATGCATTCTTTGAAAATAAGCTGCAGTACTGAAAACCTGCTGAAACTGATCATTCTCCTACCAACATCTAAAAGCTTTAAACACCATTTTCAGCAGATTTCTTGGCTTTTAAACATGCCCAGCTCTTCTTTTATGAACCAAAAAAATGTTTCTGAAAGGGGGCATAAATCCAATTAGCATTTCTTCTTGCATCATATCTTAGTCTGAGCTTAACAGATTTAACTCCAGAGTGGGTTAACCTTCATAAGGCGCATCTCTATCATGCCCCATCCCCCCACCCCCCCTTTCTGCTGTGGCTACAGTCCGTGTATTCTTCCTATTCAGAGCCCACTGATGTCGTCTTGCCCGTTTCAGGATCCTCACAAGAAAAGCTTTGTGAATATTAGCGTGCTGACGAAAGCCACGTACAGTAGTTCTGACGCTGCAGCTTGTTTGCTTTCCTGTGTTTTTTTTTTTTTTTACAAGACGCTTCACAACACATGACGGTTATAATCAGAATTTCAAAATGTTTATTTGAACTTATGTTAACACACAACTGTTAAAATTTTATCCTGCAAAACAATCTTTTGCAATCCGGCCCAATTAGCTGCAAATTTGTTATTCAATTTCTGAGTGGGAAATGCAACATACAATGTTTGTTTTAAAATTCAAAAATCCAGTATTTATGTCAATGGATATAGTTGAGCAGGAAAACAAACTAAATACTCTCGTGTTGTCAAATACAACTCTTTACAAAAAAAATCTTATTTTTTTGAAATATTTACATTTCCTCTTGAAAAATGAAAAATGAACAGGACACCCTTACAGTCCAAATAGAAAAGAAACGTCAAGTATTGCATTGCAATGCAAGGACTTTGTCGTCCAGATGACAAACAGATTACAGAAAACGGATGACATTATTTTAAATGCAGTAGTCCCGTGTTTTTTAAGGGATTTTCCCTACTTGACATGTGTCCTTAGTTGGTAGCGACCTGGCCCCTGTCTTTGCTCGGGTGGTTTTGCAGAAGGAGCTCCGTGTTTTGGGCCCTCAGTCTCTCCAGTTCTCTCTCCAGCTCTCTGAGCCGGACCAGGGAGCTCTCCACGGTCAGACCCCCGGGCTCCACGGCGCGCCTCAGCCGGTTGTTCTCCTCCTCCAACCGGGACATGCACTTCTCCAGCTCCAGGTACTCCTGCACCAGCTCCTGCTTGGTCATATTCTGCAGGCTCTCGACGTGGTACATCTCGTAGGTCTCGGAAAAGTCTCTCTGGAGAAACTCCCCACCTGCGTTTCCGGGCCTCCCGATGCCGTCGCTACCTCCGCCGCTGCCGTCATCATCATCCTCTTCCTCGTTATCGAAAAAGTCCTCCTCGCTGCCCGTGTCTTCCATGCGCCCACCCACCCCCGAGGGCCGCCTGACCCCGGTCTCGGTGTTGAGGTCGGGCTCCTCTCGGTCGTGCTCATCCATCAGGAACTGGGTGGTGTTGTAGGGGGCCACTGGGAGCCCTTTGGCGAACATCTCCTCTCTTAACCGGGAAGCCCTTTCAGTCTCTCTCTCATCCAGGGCTTTCTTTTCCTCCCAGGAAAGTTTAAAATAAGGCTTCCAGTGGCGCTTCTTCCTGGAGGTCCGACGCCTGTGCCTCTTCTTGCCCAGGCGCGCATCTAAGCCAGTGTCGGAGTCGATATGCAACTCCTCTTGCACCTGGCTCAAAGTCTCCTCCAGCGGTTCGTCTTCGCCGTTTCCCTGTGAGGTGTGATTACCGTCGCCTGCTGCAAGAACATCGGGTTTCTGGAGAGGCTGAGGTGCAATCGGGCACTTTGTGCGATCGTTTCCGGCTGCGAAGGCAGGACACACCCCCCTCTGTTCGCCTTTCATTTGCCATAACTTGTCTGTGTTGATATCCTCACAGTTCTCCGCCCGCTGTTGCTGCTTGTGGTCTCTCTGTCGCCCCCTGTCGCCGTCCTCTGGCCTACCACGGTTGCTGGCTGGGAGATGCTCCAAAGCGGCTCCGCTGCTCCCACCTGATGGGCTGCCTGAAGTTTTCAGGTGATGGGTCTGCTCCACTGGCTCTGTCATCCTGATCATCCGCTCTGCCGGCTCCGCTTCAGCGCATTTTAAATTATGCTCATGCTCTCAAAACTGAGCTTAAAAGTTCGTTTAAAAAAAAACTTAAATTTGAACAAAATATACGTATTCCAGAATGAGCAGGAGTCACCAAAAAAAGTTTGAATATCACGTTTGAAAACAAACTCTCGCAAAGTTAAAGTAAACTTCCGAACAGTAAACACTTGTTACTCCTCCAAGGGTTTGTCAGAGCAACTGTCGCTAACTACCATTAACTGTTTCGACGCTGTCAGAGCTTTCGTTCACCCGGAGACTGTGTTCCGCCGTCACAACAGTGTCCAGTGTGCTACTCAAGAAGAGGGAGCTCGTGCTTATATAGTGGCTCCGCCTCCAGCCGTGCGCATGCTGCTGCTCGCGACGCCTATTGGATTGTGGGACATGTGGTTTGGATTTCAGCGCAACACTGGCGGAGGCCTGCATATCAAACTACATAGCCCACAAGTCTACGATAACTGACGAGCATATAAACCAATCAAGTGTTAGGATCTTGACCACACTAAAGCCCACCCTCCTCTTTGTTGATTGGATAAGAGTATAACTTTGCTGTTGCTAAGCTTATGGTATTTTCTGATTGGGCAGTCCAATAGTCAATCAGAAGTACGTAAACTATACCAAGAAAGCAGTCCGGGGCATTTTTAAGGACGCTACTATCTGCAAATGAAGGGGACGCGATTAAAAGTAATGAAAGACAGACGCACTAACGTTCTTTAGAATGGCTGTATATTGATCCTGGAATAAATAAGCGTGTTTTAAACGTGAGAACGTAGGGCTTGTTTCAATTTGCTGACCACACAGTCTAACGCCAAATTATTAAAACAATAAAAAACCCTCCGTGTTGTAAGCAAAATGAAGAAAACCTCTCGCGGAAACTAGTCCGCTTTAAATGTTCATATAGTAAATTAAATGAATACAGCTCATTTTCAACATGAAAATGTTGTTCATGTTTAGTGTCGTATAAATGTATCCTTGTAGTACGAATTGGATCATTAAATGTTTTAAATAAGAGTATTTTGTGTGTCGTGCGGAGTGATACGTTTCGGGGCAGGGGCTCGGGGGGAACTCTGGAAGCAGCGTAAACAAACGACATTTATTGTCAAGCAGCCGTTACGAGCAGATCTCCGGTCCCCTCGTTGTTGACGGGTGGGTCAGGCGAGCTCACATTTGCTCGATAATCCTGTAACCAGTGGACGTGGAGTGGTGTAGATCCGTTTAGAACATTTCTGCGGAACCCATTTTCTTAAAACGCAGTGTTCGTTTTACACTGATGTGTTATCAGCTAAGGATAAGCTAGCTAGCAAGTGAGCGCTCCGTGGTGCCGCTCCCAAATTAAAACACTGCATCATTCCATAAAGTGTGAAGCCATACGCACTATAACCAAAATAAATGTTACGTGTTCTGATAATATGTCATAGCTAACGGTTTCTGGCGTTAGTCAAGACCAATAAACGCCACAACAGCAACGGTACATGAGGCTAGGCTAGCTAATGCTAACTGGCTAACGCTACGGTGTAGCGTAAAAGAAAAAGTTAATATATGTTACGTTTGTATAATATAATATATGTAACATTAACGGGCGGTCAGTTTCATACAAACGTTTCCTTATTCGTTCGTCGATACAGCCGGAGCGAACAGGGAACAAAGTAAAACAAAAATGGCCCTACATGAGTTGCTAACGTTAGCTAGCGGCTAACTAGGCCAGTGTGTTTATACTGGGTCAGCGTAATTGCTGGAGTGTAGATGCTTCCCGTGAGAGTTTCACATTACGGAATTACGGTGAATTTAAACATTTGCAATATAACATTCTGTCGCAACGGTATAGACCAAAACATCTGTATATGCATAAATAAATTGGAGAAACAGTCTTTGTTCGTATTAATCCGTGATATGGAACCACCGAACTATTTTAGTTTCAGGAAGTAGACTGCCCCTGATCTTCCAAGCCAGGACTGAAGCTTTCTTTTAGTTTACTGATGGTTAGCAAACTAGTTATACAAGCCACCCGTAGATGAACTATAACTATTCTTTGTTGTCGTTTTATATACAATGAGCTGCTGAAATAAATAACTGTTTGATTAAAAGTATGCCAACCTTGTTATGGTCTATCAATATCTTAATATTGGTTTTGTATTGTTTTGTTTTGCATAATCTTTACACAAACACTGCATGTTGGAAGACTGTTTTCATACTCAAATAAAAAAAAAGTCAATACACTGACTGACTCCATCTTTAACTGAGCATGCTTCCCTATACCATGCATACACATACTTAATTTCTTCACAGTTTTCACAAAGCACTTTTATTTCTATTCATGGAAGAAATGTACTACTAAGTCTTTGACCTCTAATGGTGGGTGACTGGTCTCTCCTAACACTGGCAGCAAAGACTGAGAATCCAACAACACAGGCCCACTGTTACTACTAATAGAAGCAGGCAGAGTTTCATCTCTGGCAAATAAGCAAGCTGAGCTGGGAGTCCTTTGAGGAAGAGGTGATATGTTCCACTTATGAAACCTAATGACCATGGAGATTGAGAAATCCTACCAAGGGTTCCCATATTCTCAAATCAAGGAGCGGTGCAGCTAGGGAACCAAAGCTGCTCCTGTATAGATCACAGCTTGTGAGGATTAGCAGGCATGACTTAATCTCTCACCCTGTCTAACATGGTTGTTGCTGCAAATGAGGGGAGATGAAAGATAGAAATTGTTATAGGCCTATGCGTGGCCTTGAAGTGTAAATTTAAGCGATGGCTGATATCCATCTACACACAAGAGGTTTGTGCTTTTTAGTTTTTCCACATCTGCCATTAAAACTGCAGGTCTAGATCTGTGTTTTTGCTAAAAAAAAATGTGAATGAAAGAGGCAAACACTTGATACATCAACTGCATTAAATAGCTGAGTGAAAGAAACATATCACTTTAAGCACCCTCCACCCACACCACCAAACCTGTGTGAGTGTGGATGGCTGCAGATCAGGGAATTCCACATTTTATGCTCTTCCTGACAAGACCAGCTCGCCCAGATGAGCTCTGTCCCCCCCTCTGCTCTCTGTTATAACTCCATTACAAAGACTTAATTAAGTTTCCAGCCAGTGCTCTGGTACTGTGGGCACCTCACCTCACATCAACATTGTGATCCATATAGAGAGCATAAACATACAGCTGGCCCTTAAAGGATGAATTTGACTTCAGCACAATCGATTGTTGTTGTTTAGATGTTAGCAGTTTCTTTGAGTGACCAACAGGGGGCGCTGCACGCTAATTGATAGGCATGGAGAATTGGATAGAGAATATTTTTGTGCTTGATGTGACTTTTCGCTCTCTGTGAGAAAAAGGATTTGTTTTTTTAATGATGTTCTAATTTGCCTTTTTACCCTTCACATTTCTCATCAGTCGCCACAGATCTTTGGATTTGCCAAATGATTTACACTCTGTCCTCATGAAGCTCACCTGGTAAAGATGAAAGGATTTCAGTTGCAAATAATTGGCAAACTATGACCTTCGTTCAGTGTCAATCAATACACAAACGACTACTAGTATGCTGGTGAGCACACATAAGTCATATTTTTAAAAAGTTATTAGTTTCCTCTAAAAGTAGGTTATTTATTCAGTACTTGGAGTAAATTGAGCCTTCATTTCAGCGTGGATATTAGGAAGTTAGTGTTAATTAAAGATGGGTACACAGAATTTATAACTGTTTTTACCTTTCATGTTCCTATTAGAACATGCCAAACCTCCCCTGGACACACCACCTACAGAACCATGTCAAAGATATATCCATATCTACCTTTGACCACTCACTCACTTTGAGTTTTACACGTTGATGAAGAGCAGATGTCTGTAAATATGACATCTAAAGCAGAAAAGAAGCAAAAGCTCATAATTATGCATGTGCTTAGTAAACTTTAAAAAGTTTCTTGACCATGCCTGTTTAGTTTCGTTTGTGTTTGTTGGGGCGGGAGGAGGAGAGGTGGGGTGTGCGTAAAGTGTGCGCCTTGTTTGGAGTCATATTACGCACAGGCATGGAGAGCAGCGCCTGGGAGGGACGTTTTTATATGTGGAAAAAGGAATAGCCGTCTCTCTCTCTCTCTCTCTCTCTCTCTCTCTCTCTCTCTCTCTCTCTCTCTCTCTCTCTCTCTCTATTCGGGGTGTTTTTTGGGGGGCGCTTGCGGAGAGAGAGAGAGTGAGACACCTGCACTCTCTGACTTCGCCTTACTTCACAGAGCAAACAGGCGAGCCTCGAGTATTTAAGCTGTAGCCTGCACTTATATCGCTGGAGTCTCCATAAATTGTAATAATGTTAGGCAGCGGCAAGTCAGCGACCACCAGTCCCAGACAGCAGAAGAGGAAAGGGGCCGATAAGACGATGGACTCCGTCAAGAGGCTCGGTAAGAGAAACTCCAAACTTTTTACCTTGAGGTTTAAAAAAAACACCATAATTTTATTTAAGCGCTTTAATGTGTGTCTGTAGCATTATAGTGAGGATATCTTCAGTGTGCAGAGTTTTTCTCCTGTGGACAATATTCCCATAAGATCCTTGATATGAATTTATATGAGTGTGCAGTGATTTTAATACGCATTTTATCACTGTTACACTCCTATCATGTTAATATTAATTATATCCCTTCACAAGAAATTATAGGATTGCTTATTTACTTTCTGGCTACTGATGTTCTTACTAATTTGATTATTATGTGTTATAAGTTAAAGCCTGAAATATGTGTTGTTTGTTCCTGACGCTCTGTTTTTACTGTTTGGTCACGTGCTTGTGACCTAATATCCCGGTTGCACCCCAAGTAACAGTTTTATTAGAGAAAACAGCAAGACTGATTTCTAGTAGCTTTCCTTTAAAAATGACAGTTTGCTGGTAATCAGCTTATAATGACGAGCTGCTGACACATCAAACAGAGCTGTAATGGACAGTGTGTGTGTGTGTGTGTGGGTGTAGTTGCAGTGATCATGTGTTAATGAAGAGCTGGACTACTCACTAGCCCACTAGTGTGATTCAGGCTCTTCACCATCCCAGCCTACATCAGCCCTCTTAATTCTTAACTCACACCCCGCCCAAAATAGACACCTGCTGAGCAGTAACAGAGCACCTGTCAGAATCTCTGGAAAGACACTTGATGTCCGGATATCTGGCACACCCGTTGGCACATTTGCTCTTTCTTTTAAAACTGTTTGAACCTGTGCCATTTGACTATTTATTCTGCACAAATATAACATATACTTGCAGCCGGTATGGTAGTGTAAATGGGTTATATGTTCTTTATGATCTTGGGTGGATTTACAACAGCATGACATCAAGAAACGGAAAGTTGTTTATAAGATAGAAAGAAAACTTTTAAATACGTGCAAAACAATGACTACATTCACAACTTCAAAATTAAATAATGTGCAGTATTTTACCCCCAAAGTTTCTCAGAAATCCTACAAGTAATAACTTTATGAAAACTGAGAGTCTGTTCATGTTTATTATGTTCATTATGGCATTCAAGTAACTAAAATCTTGCTCTAAAACGTTACATGACTAGAAATGATTTTTAGAGCGGTGTGTGTGGTCCAGGACCCCGACCGTGTCACTGACACAGCAGACTATGTTGAAACTCTGACGCTACGTGGGCGCTTGTTTGAGCATTACTGCTGTTTGAGTAACGAAACTGTATCTCTGCGCCTGAAAACGTACCATGCAACTGTCAAAGCTATATTTGAGTGTCCTGCTAATACTGAATAATGAAGCCAACGGGGTCATCCCTCCCCCGACCCCTCACCGCCATGTGTCTCCATAAATCAGTCAAGTGGCCTTTAACCCACCGTGCCCTAACATTTTAATCCTTTCTTACATCAAGTGAAAAACACTGTGTAGTTTTGTCATTTTACAGGCTGGAATGAAGGGAGTTCAGTGGTTGTGTGTGTGTGTGTGTGTGTCATGTGGTGTCATAGGACTAGTCCTGTGTGTTTTTTCAAAGGTTTCTCTAACAGACTAGTTCACTTACTGTAAGCCTTAAGAGGTGAATGTCATCTGTGAGGCTGAGATTTGTTAGTTTTGAGATAATCTGTGTTTGAGTTAGACAAGTGCACATGGTTAAATATATGCCACAGACGTCCCAAGAGGCGGGGGGGGGGGGTTGTGGATTTGATTTCAGCGTGAGTGACCAAAGTTGTCGGCAGTGTTGTTAACTCTGGAGATCTGTGTCACTGTGACAGTAGGACGCTGCATTTAGCTTATTGAGAACAAACAGCGAGCCAGCGTATGCTCAGAAATTACACAAACAACATCCGTGATTCTTTTTTTGTTTGTTTTGTGAAGGTTTGGCCTGGAGCTGCTGTATCAGAGTTCAGAGCTTAATGTATTTTCTTTGGGAAACAGTCAACTTAAATTAAATAGTAATTGTCTTGCTAATTAAAACAACTTCAGAGGTTAAAAGTGAAATTTGTTGCAAGAAGGTGCGTTCTTATATTAGCAATAATAACTGTTTTATAATCTAGAAAAGGGCAATTCTATATTTTTATTTATTTGATTTGATTTATTGATTGGGACAGTGTGCAGTTTTAAACATTAAAGATGCACTGCACCGGAGTTAGCTCGAAGCTAATTTGAATCCGTAGTCCCCCACAATCAAAACATACAACAGCACAACAACAACCAGTACAAAGCAAAACAAACAAACAAACAAACAAACAAACAAACAAAAAAACACACAGAACACACCATACAAAATACAAAGCTACACACAACAGCACATCACATACACCCACAATGTCAATTACAAATGTAAGTAATGTAATGTAAGCTAGACTATGACTATCACCAACAAATCCCATGTAAAGAGCAAAACCAATAATGTGCATTAATTCATAATTGCAATGATTCTACTGAAATGTGTCTGTAACAGAGTATCTAACACTGTCAAGTACCAAAAGCTGATTGGATAGAGCAATTAGGGCTGCAACTAATGATTATTTTCATTATCAGTTAATCAGGTGATTATTTTCTAAGTTAATTTTGATTAAACATGGCTCAACACAAGAAGGTCGACTCCTCAGGTCAAGACTCAGCAGTTTACCTACACCTGAAAGATGAGGGACACTCTTTCAAGGACAACAGTGTACATTGGAAGTACACAACACCACTTATCCCCCCACCTACAATGCTGCCCTTTCATCCCTTCCCAAGAGGATTTAACAACCATTCACATTTGGCCTCATGTGACAAACTCCAATAACTGTGGTTTACACTTGGCCTTAGGTGGCTCCAACAACTCTAATGACGGTCATTACAGCAGCCAGGAGCATTAACAAACCAAGTGGTATCAATGACCTTGATAACGATCCCACACAGTTTAAATACCTGGGACTCCCCACCAGTTAGTCAGAACTGAAGAAGCCCCTTGGATGAGAGGCAAAACGTCTTCACGTATCTACAACCAAGTCCAGTTGCACTCGATTCAACCCTCCTTGGATAACCATGACCTGGATGAATCCTCACAGATTTCTCGATTAATTCATTAGTCATTTGGTCTATAAAATGTCATAAGATGGTGAGAAATGTTGATCACTGTTTCCCAAAGCCCATGATGCATCATCCAACAGTCCACAACCCAAAGATATTGAGTTTATTATCATAGAGGACAAACATCAGAAATTATTTACATTTAAGAAGCTGGAAGAAGAGAATTTGGGCATTTTTTCTTTAAAAATTGAATCAAAACGAATTGTTGCAGCTCTAAACTGATGCTCTGCACTCTGTGACACTTCTTACTGAAGATATATAGTTGAGAGAGAGAGACAGAGTGACATAGTGCCCCCACTCCCCCGACAGAGTACTTTAAATTAGGACCCATGGCAGACATGAACTCAGTGTGTACACACACGCACGCACACACACACACACACACACATATATATGTATGTATGTATGTATGTATGTATGTGTATATATATATATATATATAGAGAGAGAGAGAGAGAGAGAGAGAGAGAGAGAGAGAGAGAAAGAGGGAGAAAGAGGGAGAGAGACAGACAGACAGACAGAGTGCCCCTACTCCCCTGATAGTGTGATACTTTCAATTAGGACCCATGGCAGACATGCACGCACACACACAGACACCCCCCCCCCCCCCACACACACACACACACACATATCTGTGTGATAGAGTGTCCCTATATATATCTATCTATAGCCTTTATTTATATAGCAGTTTTCAATAACGAATTTACAAGCACATCACAGACATAAAAACTGAAGATACACAATGCAATTACTATTTAGAATATGTTCAGTGCAATCAAGAAATAAAAAAGACAATGAGGGAAACTTAAAAAAGAATAAATAAATTAATAATTAACTCTCATCTTACCAACATATTTAACATACAAGGGCTGCCAACTGGGGTCCCTGGGGACATCAAGAATAAACTACTGTAAGACAGTAACAGATTAATATTGTTTTAGGAAAAATACAGTTAATTTGCATATTGTGTAAAATGGAAATATATACTATTCTCAATACAAATTGCAGCTTTTATCCCAAATACAATCTTTCCACAAAGCCTTCAATATAACTGACAGAGTGCCCCGACCCCCCCCGATGGTGTGTGATACTTTAAATTAGGACCCATGGCAGACATGAACTCAACACATACTCATATATTTATTAAAACTGCATAGATGGAATTGAGTGCTGTTGACTGGGATCCCCCAGGACCCCAATACATTGTTTTTTTTTGTTTTTTTTTAAAAAAGCACTAATTAAAACAGAAACATAAAACAATGATATGAAGTCATAGTGAACAAATTGATTGACAAAGTCATGAAAAATTGAAATGATAGAACAAAGAACCTGTGAGATATGACAGAGAGTAAACCTCTGGTGTCTGCAGGTACCCCAGTCGGTGGGATTAAGGTTAATGGTTTTTGGACAACAATAGAGCTGTATGACACAGGAGAATAACAGGCTTTGACTACACAGACAATACTTGTCAGCAGGATCAACTCATTGATGGTTTTGGTCTTTTTATCGGATTTTCTTTTTACATAAAGGATATTATAGAACAAAAGCTTTATACGCTGCATGATAATATCTTGTTTATTAATGAGCAAATGCATGATGTATCATTCATTACGATAGTCAAAGAGACTGTGTGACCAAATAGTGCTTAAATTCAACTCAATACAAAGAGGCTGCATGGCTTTTATGTTCAACTGTGTGCTGTCCAAAACCATTGGCAGTAATTCTGCATTTCCAAACAACACTCAGTTTGTTTCTAATCCTTTTTCCAGGGAATCTGTTGTCAGATCAGTCAAGGCTGCTGAGCGTCTCGACTCCAAAGTGCAATCCTCTTTTTTTTTTTGTCAAGCTTTCCTCAGATCATCTTCTTTTTCTATATCCACTGATTTTTAAGGTTGAGATCTCATTTTTGTTAAAGACAGGACTTTGATTTCAGAGATGCAGAGAGCACTGCCCTACTTGCCGGCTGCCCCCTGTCTCATGAGGACAACTGTGGGACAGAATTGAGAAAACTGAACTGGCCCGTCACCCGTATATATATTGACAACACCCTAACTTGTCTATCTTTATGCAAGTGTAGAATCCTTGCTAGCCGGCTCTCGTGACAGTTGTTATGCTGAGAGAAACGTGAACCATGTCCCAGGAGGAGCTGGTATGTGGGCCTGAGTGAAGAGGACTCATGCAGACACTATTACTGACCAGCCTGGAGGCACCATCGCCACACCCACCGTCGATACACCCTTGGAGAAATATGTCTTCTGGGATTCATCTGAATGTTTATTGTTTTTTCTGCAGCTGATTCAGCAGACGCTTGTTTTCTTTTTGCTTGTGGCCACTTGTTCACACATGGAGCTGTTAGAGTTATTCACCAGGTTTTTTAGAACTTCCTTTGCTAATTCCAAGAAATGTTTTTTTTTTTTTTTCTTTGCTATGTTACATCAGCGTGGTTGCTAGCCAGTCGGCATGCAGGGCTTTGACCATCTGATGAAGTGGATGTCAACAAGATTTTCTGCGGGAGACGATGAAAAGAAAACACAATTCGGCTGTCTTGCCTCAAGGATCATGCCCATCCCTCCCTTTACATACTTATGGAGAGGCTTTCAGAAACACATAGTGGATTTAAAATGTGAATGTGCTTCTGTTGAAACAAACTGTACATAGAAAACTCTGTTGTCTGCTTGCTTCCTTGCTTGCAGACTTGTTCTCACTTGTTCCATCCTGGTTAGATATTAAAACAGTGCAGGTAGGAAAGCAAGAATGCGGTTGAGGCTGGAGAGCCGATAATAAAAGGTGAATCGGTGGGTTGAGACAGAGGCAGTTTAGGCTGTTTGGGCAGCTTAACGTAGTCAGTGACCTGCAGTTAATCAGGTCCTTGTGCTCAGCTTGTGGGAATGCCTTGCATGTGGTAACAGCTTGGAAAAACAGGGTTGTTATGGACGGAGGGCTGGCAGGGGGATTTCTTTGTGTTCGACCCCGAGAGTGGGGAGAGATCCACGGCTGCACCCACTTTGTTTATAATCGGGGGGAGGAACTGAGAGCGGTGTCTGTTGTGCCGTAGCTTCGGGGGCCCTCCGAGGATCTCTGTCAGCCATTTGGCACTGACAGCGTGAGGACCTCACTGTGATTTTAGGGAGAGAGAGAGAGAGAGAGTATGCCAACTGCGTCTGGACAGATCTTTAGAGGTGAGCAGAAGAGACGAAGAATTATTTGACAAGAGTGAGAGTTTGTTTAGTCTTCTCCTCTGAATAGTCCTGAAAGAGAAAACAGCTCAGTGAGAGGTCCTATTCATCCCAGCAAAAGAAGCAATGAGGCATAGCCGAATGTCCTTTATTAACAAGTCTACTGTAAAACTGTCTGTCATAAGAAATTACAAATACTGACCAATAAACTTGCAGAAAGCAGTTTTCTGTTACAAGGGTTGCACATTTAGAAATGACAAATGACAAATTTTACACCGTCACCGTCATGCAAAATGTGAATTTGGCCCTTCAAACCTGTTTTGAACCTGAATGTCTTATTTCAAAAATATTTGTATTTGCCCCCAGATCAAATTTGTCTGGGAGCCTTTGTCACAAGTCATCCACTCTCTCTGTCTCCGCTCATTTCCCCATATTTCCCCCCTACTGGCAAAATAAAGACAAAACACTGCTGTCAAAACACCAGATAAGACCAGATACATTGGAGAAAAAAACATCTAAAACAACTCCATCCATACCACTGCAAAATAAAGAATTATTGGGATTTGAAAAAGAAAAAAGTTGAGTGAATTTTACATGATTTGACTCTGCTTTGCTTTGCCTTTAGTCTTGTGTGCTTGTGTGAAGTGTCTATAGATACAGAAATGTCCACTCCACAGGATTGAATTGGACCATGCTTCCTTTGTGGGTCTGACATGTTTGAACCTTTGGAATGAGAGTCAGGGAAACCACTGTGTAAACACGCTCCACAGGTCCTTTCAACTTCAACCTTGCAGTCCTCAGCAGCTTTAGAGAAGAGTGAAAAACGTCCATGATGATTTCCTAGAACCCACATTGACATCTTAAAAACACTTGTTTTGTCCGACTAACAGCCCAAAACTGAAATATATTCAATTTTTAATAATAGAGAAAAGAAAAATGCAGTAAATCTTGCATTTTTTTGCTTGAAAAATGGCTTAAATATCAATTTAGAGTTACTTTATGTAAGTATGATATGATGAATACTGGTTAATCTAAGAATTTAAACAGTAAACTGTACAGTATAGTGTATATGTCATGTGCTATTATATCACTGGGCTTTAACCCACTCTGTCAACTTAAACCTGTATTGTGTGTGTTGACCATGTCTATGGATCCCTCAGGCGTCTCGCTTTCATCTGTTTTCTCCTATAACATACCTTGATTCTGTCAGTGCTCAAAACAAACAGTGACACTTGCCTTTGTCCTGAGGCTCTGCATTTCTTTAACTACTAGAGTTGTGTCAAAGTCATTCATAATTAAATTTCCATCACTGGTAACAGCTAGGGAAAAGTATGTATGAACAGCGCAGCCAGACAAGCTCTGTTATTGTTACAACAGCCACCTTCTCTGCTGCCTGGTGACCCGCTCCTGCCCCAAGAGAGAAATACATCTAACAATTATTATTATTACCTGATTCACATGCACAGCATTCAGTTTCTGTTAGCTCTCTCCTAAACTTAAGTTGTTCATTATTCTGAGGTCATAAACAGAAGGAGTGTTCCTTTCATCTTTTAGAAACTCCTCTGTGAAAACTCTGTTAAAGCATGAAGTCACCTTTCAAGACACTCCCTGACATCTTCACCTAGTTTGTTGTGCGGTTTGTATAGAAAACAGAAACTTGGGTTTAAGGTGTAAGCAGAAAAGTGTTGACTATATCTATGAGGTCAGTGTGATGAATACAGCCAACAAGGTGTGTTTTCAGGGAAATATTAGTGCTCATTTTTTCACCCACTGTCTAAGCTCTCAAAAAAGAAAAAAACAATTATGTAGTTTAGTTAAGTGGTACTTAAATAAGGCAAATGCGTCACTGCCTGCTCCCAGGAACAAAAACTCACCTGTAAAACCACAGAATTTCTTTGACTTTGAGTTTGTCAGATATTTTTATACAGTTTGTCTTTTGTTCTTTTTCATGACCCTTAATGAATTTAGCAATTTTGCATATCCTCGTTATTTGAAATGGACTTAACTGCCACTGTGGAAAAAAATAGTCAGGGAGGGAAGATGAGTAAGTGACAAGACAGTATGAACTTATGATGAACCTCCTTAGACTCATGCAAAATAAACCTGTATGTCATCACACGTGTCCAATATCTCCATAAAATTCCACAAAAGTTAAAGGGAAACTTCAGTATTTTTCAACCTGGACCTTTTTTCCCATCTTTTTGTGTCTAAGTAACTAATGGGGACAACAATTTTTGAAACGGGCTGCAATGTAATCCGACTGAAATCTTGCGAGATTTCAGAACAAGACTTCTCCTTCAGCGAGACTTGGTTAGACACAACAACAGACAGACCAGATCACTTGAAAGGTAAAAAAAAAAGTCTTATTTCTCTGTATGGTCCTTTCCATAATGTTGTCAGACACTTATAATGTCAATGTGAGCCTGTCAGTGGCAAAAACAAACGCTTTTAGTGGACTTACATTGACAGTGCACTATTGCCCAGTCAGATTACATCACAATTCATTTCACGGCTGCAGGCTGCAGCGCTCTCACTCAATACTGGACCAATTTCAAAAATTGTTGTCCCCATTAGTCACTTAGACACAAAAAAAGATGGGAACATAAGGTCCAGGTTGAAAAAATACCAAAGTTCCCCTTTATAATCGTCCTGCTAATGACAAAAGGTCAAACTGATTCACACTTCATCTCTACATTTTTTTGTTTTTTTGTGTGTTGCCCAGGGCTGCTGGACAATGAGGACATACATGTGATGATGAAGGGCTCCAACATGGTGAAAATTCGCTCTCCGAGGTGGCAAAAGAACCGAACCCTGCGGCTGCTGGAGGACGGACTCACCGTGTGGTGCGAGTCCACCAAAAGCTCCCGAAAGGCCAAAGCCCAGCAGACGTGTAAGTACAGCTTAAACCGGCCTCTGTGGTCCAGGAGAGTACAGAGAGTGTGTGTGTGTGTGTGTGTGTGTGTGTGTGTGTGTGGGCTGGCCAGAGCAGAGTACTCATCAGGAGAGAGGATTTAAGGTGGAAAAGAGGCAAAGGACCAAGAGGAAAAAGGGACTCAGTTATGAGAAGTGGTGAGGGTGAAGGAGGAAAAAAAGGAGCACTGAAAGTGAGTGCTCATGAATAAGAATTGTTCTTCTACAATGAAGGGTTTTCATCTTGCAGAGGGGAAACTTAAGCGTTATCAGATTAGGAGAAAGGGGCTTTGCCTGGAAGGAGACTTATCTACAGGGGAGTAATGTAGAAACAGATGAACGGGCCTTCCAAAAGTCCAGTAACGACTGGGATGTGAGTCACTGTGCTCATTCAGCCAGCTTATTGTTCAGAGTTGTTGAGCTGTTGTATCCTGGCTTTATCTCATGCCCTCTCCTCTACTTTGCCTCATTAAAGGGATTGCTTGTTTCCTTGGTAAGTGAGGAGACTAATCATGAGCTCTGCAGCCTGGCTAACTAATGATCATTTGATATGTATGCACCAGTTCATAAAATGGATACGTAGATTTGTTAAGAGTCAGGTAAAGTATGCTGGATCACTTCTGACATGTAAATACATGTTCAGAAGGTGAAGCTGGCATGAGTTCACTAATGCAGGCGGTTCCCACGATTCACAAAAAGTGAACTCTGGGGGGTTTATCATGTATGATTGTGTCGTGGAGATGTGGAGATGTAATATTTAATCTTTGGGTTTTGACTGCCGATGAAGAGCAAATCTGATCACAGATGAATTCGAAGACACGCAGCACAAAAGCCATCAAAGATTCAATTCACTCAAGCCAGAAAAAACAAGTCAGTCTTGATGGTTTCAGGGCTCAGCACAGAATGGAAACAGCTCTCGTCAAGGTTGTGAATGACCTTAGAATGAAAACTGATGAGAAAAAGCTCTCTGTGCTTGTCCTGTTAGATCTCAGTGTGCTGCATTCAATACTGTAGATCATAATATTCTGCTGGACAGACTTCAGTACTGGGTTGGTCTCTCTGGCGCAGAGTTAATTGGTGTTATCATCGACTCTGACCTAAATTCTGAATGTCACATTAGAAACGTGACTAAAGTGTCCTTCTGTCATCTGAGGAATATTGCCAGAGTCAGACCGTTTCTCTCCCAGGCAGACACAGAAAAGTTAACATATGCTTTTATCTTCAGCAGGCCGGACTATTGTAACGCTCTCCTGTCTGGTGTGTCTAAGAAAGCCACTGGTCAGTTACAGCTTGTGCAGAAAGCAGCAGCACGTGTTCTGACGAAAACCAGACAGAGAGCCCACATTACTCCGATTTTAATTTAATCAGGTCATTGATTACCTGTCTGTCACAGAGCTAATTTTAAAATTCCTTTATTGGGTTTTAAAACACTGAGTTTGAGTGTCTTTGCTCCGTCTTATCTGTCTGACATGGTTAAGACAGTATGAGCCTTCGAGGTCCCTTAGATCCTCTGGCTCAAACCTCTTGATTGTTCCTGAGGTCAGAGCTAAAAGGCACAGATTTTGTTAATTACGCCCCAAAACTCTGGAGCAGTCTGCCTGAGGGCCTAAGGGGCTCTAAATCTGTTGAGACTTTCAAACGAAATCTTAAGACACATCTTTTTACCATCGCTTTCTCTAATTCTATCTTTTTTTCTCCTTGTTTTTATTTTTTTATCATAAACGCTATGCTTATCTGCTTTTATGCTTTGTGTTGTATTGTATGGATGAATTGTGCTACATAAATAAAGTTTATGATGATGATTATTATTATTATTACTGTATGAAGCTGTGTAGGTAGTTCCGGTTTTATTTGCCAAGGTTTCGAAACCTACTCTGCTGAGACTCGTTCCACCACCCTGATTCAGTGGAACTGGGTGGAATTTTGTTTGTGGGTGTTTGTGACATTGGAAATTTTAACCTTAGTGTCTCTTCCCAGAAACATTGTCCAGGTTACTCAGGATAATCCACAGATGTCACTGTGAATAGTGTTAATTTAAAAGAAAATAGAGCTCTCACTAGACTTCAAAACTGATTTTAAGAAAGTGAAACTATTTGCATGGCTAAATAGGTCATAATTTGGTTGACCCGCCCTTTAAAGATACATCTACTGGTTGGTGCTGGTGCAGAGGGGAATCTCTGAGATCAGGGAGTGAAGCTTCTCACTGACAGGGGAAAATATGCGTCTGGTTATATCATGTCTACCGGAGGAAGCTTCACCTTTTTTCTTCCCGTTTGGCCTTTTATCAAATGTAAAGGAAAAGGGGAAACAATGCAACATTTTAAAAAAAATAAGTGATTTTAATGGTTTCTGTCACAGCAGGTAATGAGAAACATAAACCAAAGTAGGTAGAAATCAAAACATGGCAGGTCTTAGACAACTTGTTCAGTGGTCGTGTCAACAGTCAGGCATCCTTTAAGGTCCTATCTGTTTCACATGTGTAAACACAACTTTGCCCGCCACCTTTCACATACAAACCCAGGCCTGGCTCAAATACAAGATTACCCTTCCTGGAATAAAATCACAAACTGTTTTACTGCTGTTCTTTTTTAATAAATCAGGATTTTATGTTCTTTTTATTGGTATTGGTCTTTCTTTATTTTGGCAATTTAAAATTCTGCTTCCCAGAATATTTAAGCCATTGGATGTGATGTAAATAATTCAACTATAAATGCAGTTATTCTCAGTAAAGAAGTTGCTTAATACACATCACCTTTTACTTTCAATTGCCTTCATTTTCAAATGAACACATTGTTTTACACTGCCAGTAATGGGAGTGGGATGTTAGGTTCGAGCATGCATGGTGAACCTGCTGATCAAGTTATTCAAGGAATCAATATGAGGATGTCAGTATGTTAAGGAGGGCACAAATCTTGTTATTGCTTGCTATTACAGTATTTCAGTTACACCGGTGGCCTGACTTATAGAAACACAGATGCCTGGAAGTATAAATAAAACAAGACACACTGATTGGGCTGTTAATGATTAATAATAATATAAATTCTAAGAAGATGGTGGTTTAACAGGAACTCATCAGCTCTTTTAACCTCAGCTGAGCTGTTTCACCTGCATCATATTTTATATGTTGGTCTTAAACTGACATTAAATTTCAATTCTTGGATGTGATTCTTATCTTCGAGAAAAAAATGTAGTACTGCAAGATAGAGAGGCGTTGGCTGACATGCATGAGCTCAATCTCTCCTCCATCTTTTATTTTCTTCCTTGTTGCTTGACCTTTAGCTTTCCCGCCTCCCCTCTGTCTGTCTCCTCCTTCCTGATGTTGGAATGCAGTTTAAAGCTAACCCCCTCAAGCCTTATAGATTGGGTGGCTGGGTAGGTTTGTGGGTCAGCGGGTGGCGAAGGCCGTCTTGATTATGCTGCAGCCGCGCCAGAAATAGATGTGAGTGGTCGAGTTGCAGTGTGTAACACTCCTTACGATGATGACAACAAGCAGTGTAGCTCCCCTCCAGTTAAATCACGAGCACAAGTTGTTTTTTTGGTTAGAGGCATTTGTTTTGCACATCCATGCTGTGGAACATGCTGTGAGAACTAGATAAAATACACAAATCATAAAATGTGTCCAGTGCAATACAGAGCATCCTCATAGAGAATAACCAATAAAGGAGATATCTCACAAACACAAACTATAGCTTACATAATCAACTAACTTTGAAGGCTATAAGCTGTTAAACTGTATCACAAGAATAATGGTTCCTCTATGGAAATATTAAACAGGTCCTTTTAAACATACAGACAAATTAACAGTGACAAATTAAAGGAAAAACCAACATAAAGTGTCTTAGTAAGGTGTTGGGCCACCAGAACAGCTTCAATGCACCTTGGCATTGATTCTACAAGTCTCTACTGAAGGGATGAACACCATCCTTCCAAAAGATATTCCCTCATTTGGTGTTTGATGATGGTGGTGGAGAGTGCCATCAAACACGTCAGTCCAAAATCTCCCATAGCATAGAAACATTAGGATAAAGGTGATCACTATGTACAGCTACGTATTGATTTGCGACTCTTCCCTCTAAGGGGACAAGTGGACCCAAAGCATGCCAGCAAAAAGTCCCCCACAGCATAACAGAGCCACCGGATCCCCACACTGTTGGGGTCAAGCATTCAGACTTGTTCCGTTCGCCACACATGCACTCACCCTCTTGTCAAGAATAAGGTGAAGGATGACTCATCTGACCGTATCACTTTTTTTTTTCCAGATCTCTGTAGATCAGTGTCTATGGTTTTTGCACCAATGAATTCTCAAATGTGCATTCATCTTCATAATGAGGGGTTTATGCACTGCAACTCTACCATAATATCCCTCTCTATGTAATTGTCGATGGACTGTTCTTGCTGACACAGTCTGATCACGTCCTGCGTTGACACTCTCAGTCACCCGAGGAAGAGTTGCTCTGTTTTTCTTTACATATCGCACTAATGCACAAACATCAAGGCCATCAAATTGTCAACCGCAATTTCCAACCCTCTTTACTGATGTCTCTCCCATAGATCTAACCGCAGATGTCGCTTAACACTCTAGCCAGTTGATCAGTCTTTTTGACTGAAGCTCCTGCCATCTGTGCCCCAACCATGAACCCTCTCAAAGTCACTTAGATCTCTTGCCATTTTGATAGAAAATCAGAATCAACTGGGCCTGCTCAGCATTTTCATGCATGCTGCAGAGCTTGATTGGATGTTAACTACTTAATTGTACCACACAGGAAGCATCTGCATTCATCATGTTTCTCCACTCATTTATTCCAATTTTTCCTTTACTTTGTCACTTGTCTGTATGTTCTTATGTGTATGTTCTTAATCAAATGTATTTAATGAACTTAGACTGTATAACTATCTCTGATGGCAGCTCCAAGCAGTGTAAGGGCAGAGTGACCACTTCAGCAGGCAGATACAGATATTGCAACACCGGCAGGCTGCTGAGCACCATATCTGTGTGTGTGTCCATGTGCGGGATGAATGCTTGGCTCGGTTCCTCTTTTTCCTAGCTTCAGGTCTGGCGCTTACAGTTCAGCGCTGCGCCTTATGCTCTAAAGCACTTGGCAGATAATACAACACTTAACACTTCTGCTGTTCCGCGCACACGCGCATGACACTTTTACCATGTCTCTGGGATAATTGCAATGGAGGAATGTGGAGTAATTTTGAAGAGGTGGACAGCAGAGGCTTTATGACCTCCAGCAAGAGAATGAGGCTATTGTCAGGGCAGAGACACTTCTTATTGCCCAACTGAGTGAATACCACGCTGCAGGCATCCTAGTGCAGAAATAGACGAGCTCCAGTGCTGAATCAAGTGTGTTGTGTTAGGCTCAGCAAGGGAGTCAGTGTACGTTTGTGTTTGGCTGCCTTCGCTGGGCAGAAAGCGTCGCCCGGTTTCACCAGAGCCCTGCAAATACGAGATTTATTGAGATCATATCAAGTTGTAAATCTCAGCCTTTTCGGTGTCAGATAAGATGTTACCTCGATGAAAAACTCTGTTAGAGGATTATGTACTCGCAGAGCGGTGAAGCATTCTTTCCAACGAATGTTCTCCTTAAGCAGAAGCAGGAAGGCTGAAAACCGATCAGACAGGAAAGTCAAATATAAGAGAAAAAAACATGAAACTTACTGTAGGTACAATGAATATGAATGAGAAAGTCGTCGCATTGCAGGTTAAAATTATCCTGTCGAGATGTGTGTTAAGTATGTGTTATATTTGACAATGACGTTGCCGTGTCAATCCGCCCGGGGAAATTTATGATTCCCTAAAAAAACTTGACGCTTGACCTTTAGCTGGTTTGCTTCATGTGTTATTTTGATCTTAAGCCAATGCTGTGTTTACACAACAACACAAGAGCTTTCTTTGGCCTTAACTTTCTTTTCTTTTCCTCTCCTCTCCTAGTCGCGGTGACAGAGGTGGAGTGCGTGCGTGAAGGCTGTCAGTCCGAAGCGTTGAAGCGGCTGTCCGGGACGGTGCCCGAGAACCAGTGCTTCACGGTGGTTTTCAGAGGAGCCAGGAAGAGCCTGGACCTGCTGTGCCCCTGTGAGGATGTAGCACGGCGCTGGGTACGAGGGCTCCGCACCTTGAAGGAGCGCGTGGCCAACATGACTCAGACGGAAAAACTAGACCAATATCCTGCCCAATTTTCAATACGCTAGATTAAATATAGTGCAGCTGAGAGTGCATTGCTATGGTGACTGACTCTGGCTGTCACATGCACTATCCCACGTCCACAGCATAGCTAAGATGAACAGTAATGACTAGATAAAAAAGCCCTGTCTAAATATAGTCTGACTATCACTGTTAATTACAATCCCTCATAGCCAGAGGATTGTGAGTGTAGGTATCAGGTAGAGCATAACATTAAGATCATCTCCACTCCTATATATGTTTTTGTCTCCCTCAGTTTCTTTCTTTCTTTTCTTCGATTGATAGTTTTGTGAACATATTGTACATTATAAATCAACAGGGCAGTTATCTAGTTAATGCTATCTTCTATCTTTTGCTTTCGTTCTTTTTGTTTCATAGCTCTAAAGATGTTTATCTTAAATGGTTTATCATGTAGGTATGGACTTCCTCTCTTACAGTTTGCACAACTGCACGTGCACGGACTACAATTAGTCTTGTCGCTAACAAACTGATTGACACATTTACAAGAGATTTCATGGCAAAAGCTTAATTTTAACTAGTGTTTTTTGGACTTAACCGATCGTCATGTTAAACTATGTAAACATCAACAAAAGCTGAATCATGCTTTCAGTACAAGGGGCTTTTATTTCAGTTAACCATCATAGCCGTTTTCATGACTAAAACTGAGTGAAATTATTGTATTTAAAGGTCCTATGCTGTGAAAAAAAACACTTTTCTTGCCTGGCTGCCTGAATTTGGGTTAGTTAAAGTTAATTAATTATAGCCCTTGATCAAAGGTACATTTTCAAACAGATTTTACTGGCACACATTAAAACAATAACCCTTTCAAGTTGGCAGGGAATGTAAGAAAAACCCTTGGACAGGTACACTCTTCCAAGTCAAATAATAGGTTGCAAAAGGGCAATAACAATAAAAAGCCACAGTATGATAGAACAAAGAGTGTCTGATGTCTCTCCTATATATCAACACCCACATGATGAAGTATAATCCAACTAAGATTTGAGTTTATCTTTGCACATTATGAACTCAGAAGCTCCCCCTAACTGTATGCTTAGACATTAGTCTTTAGGTTTTTTTTCCTTAATCGTCTACACTTGGATCCGTGGCTATCTGCGGCGAGCGGATCAGAACCAGGATGGCAAGATGTGCTACGATGAAGTCAAGCATCTGCTACGGATGATCAACATTGACCTGAGTGAGCATTATGCCCGCTCTTTATTCAAGGTGAGGGCATGTGAGTTCCTAGTATCTGTATCCTGTGGTCAGTAAATATAATTCATGTGAGCTGAATCCTGAAAGCGTACGAGTGTAAGAAGAGAGGGACTAACTGCACAGGGATGATATTTTTGCTAGTTAGGGTCGTATCAGCTTACTCTGACACCCTGGAGTCTAGAGTCTGTGTTCAATTACCAAGCCAGCGGCAAGCCAACCACCAGCCCCCCTCCCTCTTATCTTCTCTACAACAAATCAAGAGCCAGTTTTTTTCTTTATTGTGGAGGATTAGTGTCTGCTATGTCCCTCAGCTCTCTATTACAGCCGAATTGTTGGTTTTATGCTCCTTCCTGGTGCAATTTCCAGTACTGACCCTCCTCAGAGAACCATATTCTTAATGTAAGTACGCACAGCTGGGTTGAATTATTACAGAGATGTTTTTCCCACAGGGAATTTGAAGCACTCCCAAAACAAAAGCATACCATGTTAGATTTGTGTCTATATTTTGCCCCGTGTGTTCGATTTTTTGTCTTTTCCACTCATCCCTCTCTCCCTGTATCCCAGAGGTGTGATCGATCCGGTGATGGTCGTCTGGATCACATAGAGATTGAGGAGTTCTGCAGAGAGCTGATGCGACGGCCCGAGCTGGACGCTGTGTTCAGACACTATTCAAGTAATGGTTGTGTGCTCTCCACTGCTGAGCTCCGTGACTTCCTGGGAGACCAGGGCGAGGACGCTTCGTTGAATCATGCTCAGAGCCTCATACTCACCTATGAGCTAAATGACTGGGGTAGGTCCTAAAAGCACTCATTAAAGGCTTTAAAGGAATAGCATACAACATTTTCACGTAAGCACCAAATGGTGATTTAGGCTAAACCTGTGAAAGTTTATGCTACTCCAAAATCTGAGGCAAAATCCTCTGCTGCACAAAAAAGTGATGCACTTTATGTTTCCAGCAGCGACAGTGGTTTGTTTACAGGAGCTAGTTAGCGTGATAGCCACCATAGATGAAACAAAGAAGAACAAAACACCACCTATAAAGGATTTCCAAGGAAATAACAGAGAGAAGAAAAAAGCCTAAAAAGGGCCCATTCATTATTACAACCTACATACTAAAAAAACAATATTCACAATGTAAATAAATATGATATACATAGGTTATATATTGTATAAAAATGAAGCAAACTTATACAACAGAGGTTAAAATATGTTTTATGTGTTTTGTAGGACATTTAGGAAGGGCAATAGATCATTTTAATCAACTGAGGGAAAAAGTTCCATAAGTTAGGATCATTTATCTTATTGAAAATTACCTCTGCTAATGAGTTTGGGAAGATGATGAAAATTAGATGTCTTCTTGATTAAGAGTGAATCTGGGAATTAGTTTGAAAGTAAAACAAGAATTGATCTGAAAGTTTCCCCATTTCTGAAATAAAGGAGCCAATGGGGTGCAAAGATTTGACAACTGTTTGCCTGCCAAGTGTTGTCAGGTATAGTAATAGCTATATAAAATAATAGTATATATATTTGTATATATACTGTATGTATTTGTACTCCTGCCAAAAAGGAGTACAAAGCCAGGCTGGAGCGTGATTCAAGCACCAACGACCGTGCAGTGGTCTGGAATACACTCAAGACAATCACAAATTACAATAAGAAAAGCCCTGCAATCACCCCTGGACCAGCTGACGAACTCAACACCGTTTACATTAGGTTTGAGAGGTCCCCTATCACACACACACTGATGGCCCATTGTCTGGGCCACCCCTTTCACCTCAGGACCATCAGCCTACCCCCCTAACCCATCCCAAAAATACAATCCAGAGCCATTAGTTGTTGACTGCCTGCCTGACACATCCAGCACATACAGTATGTTAGCTCTGTTCGTGGACTTCAGTTCAGCTTTCAATACTATCCTTCCCAACCGTCTGCACACCAAGCTACTACAAATGCAGGTACCCCGCCCCATCTATAGGTGGAAATCAGACTTCCTGACCAACAGGAAGCAACAGGAAGCAACAGGAAGCAAAAGGTGTGGCTTGGCACCCACCTATCTGCCCCCTCTCACCACCAACACTGGAGCTCCACAAGGTTGTGTCATCTCCCCATATCTTTACTCTCTGTACACCAGTGACACCTCCAGCCACCCTTCCATGAAGCTGGTCAAGTTTGCTGCATCAAGCGAGCTCACCAGAGGATTCCAGTTTTACAGAACCACCATCAAGAGTGTCCTCGCCTCCTCCATCACTGTGTGGTACCCTGCATCCTCTGCCCACACCAAATTCAGACTGGAACACATCATGCGAACAGCCAGGTGGCTCACAGGCCAGGAACAGGTGGCTGTGAGCCCCCCCCCCACCCCCCCCCCACCCCACCCCACCCACACACACACACACACATGCACTTTCACACACACACTGTATGGGATGGTACAACGTCTACTATGGGCACATACGTCCTGCCAGGACTGTGCAACATGTAGCATACTGTACCATATATTATTACTTAACTGTATATTTATTCTTGCTCCTAACTTGTATATATATTCTTATTTATGGTTATTTTATTCTATTATGTTTCTCCTCCTACTCTAATTTTTTCTTAGTGTGATTTTCTATATCTCATTCTGGTATTTTCTTCTTTCACTGTGTTGTGTAGCTAAGTCAAATTCATGTGTACATTTGGCAAATAAAGTGATTCTGATGATGAATGTCAAGTATGAGATTTTGTGAGAGGAGGTGGCTGTAATAGTACTTTTTGTTTAAAGACTTAAATTAAACCATCACCAGTTTCTCTGATAAGCCCACTAATTGATAAACAGCTTGATGAAAACATTTTGCCATTTGTTGCAGCTCAGAAGAACCTGTTTATGACCCAGAATGGTTTCGCCATGTACATGCTGTCCTGCGAGAATGATTTGGTAAACCCTGACCATAAAAGAGTCTACCAGGACATGAGCCGCCCCTTGGCCCACTACTTCATCTCCTCCTCACACAACACCTACCTAACCAAGGACCAAGTCACCAGCGCCAGCAGCACCGAGCCATACATCAGGTGTTCAGACACAAACTCATCAAACAGCACATATTTTATTTTTTCTATATCTGCTTGAAAATCTTTTATCTGCAATCATCCTGTGATGTGATATTAAGCATTCGTCTGTCACCGACAGGGCTCTGAATCAGGGCTGTCGCTGTGTGGAGCTGGACTGCTGGGATGGAGATAAAGGCGAACCTGTCATATACCACGGCCACACTCTCACCTCCAAAGTGCTGTTCAAGGAGGTCATTGAAACCATCAACCAGTACGCCTTCAAGGTAAGAGAAACCTGATTTGTTATCTTTTGCTGAAGTAAATCCTCAGCTCTGACAGTTTGCAAACTGCTCCTCCTTACTGCTAATGAATTAAGTGAGAAGTCAGTCAGTAAACACATCCAGATTCCTAACTTCTGGCCTTCACAGCTCCCTACACTTCTTGTGGTTACAGTTGCATACTTGGCACTGAGGCAACTGTGCAGTACTTTGACATGTACTATTGCATTACAGTGTACAGGCCTTGCATTGCTATTATGTGATCTAATTGCATTTTAATGGCTTGGCATAAGATTTTTTCTGCGTTCCTCCCCACAGGCGTCCCCATACCCTCTAATCCTGTCCCTGGAGAACCACTGTTCTGTGGAGCAGCAGGCTGTCATGGCCAAACACCTCCGCACCATCCTGGGAAGCAAACTGCTCACCAAGCCCCTCAGTGGCCAGCTACAGAAGAATCTGCCTTCTCCTGAGGTATAGAAAACACACACACACAGCTGGAACCTTCTTCAAAGACCTCTGGCTGTCCAGTTTTCTAATGAAGTAATTTGTTCCCATGACCTTCTTTGCAGGAGCTAAAGGGGTGTATTCTAGTAAAAGGAAAGAAACATATTCCTCACCTGGGCCAGCTGGGCAGGACGAGCAGCTTTGCCAGCTCTTCAGGCTCAGATGATGAACAAGCAAGCAGCATTAAGAACACACCCAAGAGGGTCCCTGCAAAGGTCAGTTCAAGACAACAAGTCATTATTTCTTTGCAAGCTGCCTGAGCAGCTGCTAACGTGAACTTTTTAGATAATCAACCAATTTTCCTTTTTGTTTTCCTTTGCCCCTCCCAGGTCTGTCCTAAACTGAGCCCAGAGCTATCAGAGCTGGTGGTGTACTGCAGGAGTGTCCCGTTCAGCGGGTTTGAAAATACATCTGAAAAACTGCCAAATGAAATGTCCTCCTTCTCTGAAAGTGACGCCCTCAGGCTCATCAAAGACTCTGGTACAACAGCAGACATAATTGCATCTTGACATTATAGAGAGAAAGTCAAAAAGATTTGTATAACAGAGCGTTACTGCTGCTGATTCTACAGAAAATATAATCAGCCTACAGTGTATCCTGGCATGTGATTTTCTATCTTTTCATTTGCAGGAAAGCTTTTTGTAAGACACAACAGCAGGCAGCTGAGCCGGATCTACCCCTCTGGCCAGCGCCTCCAATCATCCAACTATGATCCTCAGGATATGTGGAACGGTGGCTGCCAGATGGGTTAGTCTTCCAGATCGAAGCTAGGATGCTGTTCTCATTGTTGAAAATTAAGTCATATTATTTGAAAAACATGATGTGGTCACTCCGTAAGTTCCAAAGAAATGAAAAAAGTGACTCCCCCGAGAACACACTGCTACATCACAACACATTGATGTCACTGGAATTTACTGATTCACTGACTGTAATTCAGTGTTCACTCATGCTGAAATGTTTTCTGTTGGCGTGTCTGTAATCAGGTTTGTCATGTTACTGACTGCACTCTTCTCTGTTTGCTGTGCAGTGGCTCTGAACTTTCAGACGTCCGGGGAGCAGATGGACCTGAACCAGGGTCGCTTCCTACCCAACGGTCACTGTGGATACGTACTGAAACCCAGCTTCCTGTGCAGTGCCACGTCCAACTTTAACCCAGAGAACACGGGAGGAGGCCCCGGTCATATTCCCACCCAGCTGACTATACGAGTGAGAGGTTACTTATTGGAAACATTCTTACAGAGCATTTTGATCAGTTGACTTAATGTCATCTTAAATTATGCTCATAGTTTGATATAACACATGACAGTATGCTATTGTCTGACAATACTGCAAATTTTGACATACTTTGTTTTCCCTGATCCATATACTTCATATACTTTTGCACTCTATTTACCCAATATTGTCCTTGTGTTTCTCCATAGTGTCATTTTACTGTTGTTTATGTTGTCTCATGTTGACATATATTGCATGTCTGTCTGTTCTGGAAGAGGAATCCCTTCTCTTTTGCTCTTCCTGAAGTTTCTTCTTTTTTCTATAAAAACGTTTTTTGGGGGGGTAGTTTTTCCTTTATCCAATACAAGGGTCTAAAGATAGAGTGTGTTGCATGCTGTACAGATTGTAATACCCTTCGAGGATTTGTGTTTTGGGGCTACACAAATGAAAAATGACTTGACTTCAGTCAGAACTTGATATGCAAACTGAGTAATTACATTTCCTTTTCAGGTAATATCTGCACAGCAGCTGCCAAAAATCAACACAGAAAAGGCTAGCTCCATTGTGGACCCACAGGTGTGGGTGGAAATTCATGGGGTGGCTATTGATAACGCAAAAAACAAAACCCACCGCATTGACAACAATGGTAATGCACAATAAAGCAACGACAGTTAAGCATTAAGCTCATATTATTAGCTGTGTGGATGTTTTAAATGATTGGTTATGATTAATGATTACTGTAAAATAATGTAATGCTGTATTATTTTTTTCATTATTGTCTTATATTGTCATGATGCAAAAGCAGGAGGTAACAGATAGTACCATTTATCTTTGTGAGACCTGATTCTGTGCAGTGCATTTCTTTGACATATTTTTGTAGGAGCCTTTCCTGTCTAACGCCATGACTGGTTTGTATGAAAGGTACTGGATGATGTATTTACAGCTCTTGTGTGCCCTCTACAGGTTTCAACCCACAGTGGAACTGCACTCTGAGCTTCCCACTGCAGGTCCCTGAACTGGCCTTGGTGCGGTTTGTAGTGGAAGACCACGATCACACTTCAAAAAATGGCTTTGTGGGACAGTTCACTTTACCTTTCATAAGCCTACGCACAGGTGCTCATTAACATCCCCTCCACATATTATAAAACAGTCAAAACAGTCAGAACGTTTTTTTATAATGTGTGTGTCACATTCTCTATTCTCAGGTTATCGACATGTTCACTTACTGAAGGCGGATGGTTCCAGTCTGTCCCCTGCCACACTCTTTATCCATGTCAAAGTTACACGCAAAGGAGTTCCCATCAAAACTGTGTCAGCGTATAGCCATTGCTAAAGGCAAGGAATGACATGCATCTGAACCAGATGGAGAGCTGCATTCTTCTAACAACAAAGGTCTTTGGAAAAGGAGCTGTGATATGAGGAGAGAGAGCAACTGCTGCTGTTGCTGCTGCTGCTGCTTCGCGCCAGTCTCCCAGTCCAGACCTCAATTCGTCCAATTTACACTGAGCCACTTCCCCAATGCAAGATGTCGTTTATCAGAGATGAAGAAGCGCGTTGGCTCTCAGCAAATGAATTGCCTCGGGCTGGATAATGAATCCATGATACACTGTGGGAGTATCTGGTCTTGTCAGCGCTGAGTGCTCTAGAAACAGCAGTGAGGCACTGACGACTGGTTCATGAAACACCCTGATATGTGACGCTGTACAAAACAGTTCTTAATGTTAATTCAAATGTGTAGGAGGTTATTCCATATCTGAATGAAGTTATGTTATCTTACACTTTTGCATTTTTTATACTAAAGTATTTGGTTTTGACTTACAGAAAGATGGTAGTGTCACTACTAAGTGTTAATAATTAGATGGAATCATGAAAAGCTGTTTTGTTACAGCTAAAATTTGAAAAAAAAATATAAATATTACTGCAAATTAATGTTTCAGCACTAACTGTGATGTAATACAGATGTAATACTGTTTCAGTGGTTGCCACGGGATGTATTGTTCACAACGGTTGAACAAATTCTCAGAGTTTAATTCAGCAAGTCTTACTTGAAACTCCAGATACTCTTTGGCACTTTCAATGTCTCTTAAGAGAAAGACTTTCTTTTGAGATTTCCACAATGTGTGAATGAACTTGAAATATAAACAGTATTATGTTGCAGATAGATCTTAAAAATGTAACTTATTGTATTTGCATCAGCATCATTTCACATAATGAGTTTATTCAGTCAAATTGTGTTTGACTTTTGAGGATAACTTTTGCATGTTTGTTTGTTTCTTTTCTATTGACAAGCCTGTAACATTTCTTCGTTGTTGCCAAAATCCAGTTAACCAATTGGTGGTTAAACACTAATTGCAATAATCTAATCCAACCACCATTTATTGTAGTGTACAGGGGATCATTTAATACTTTTATAAGGATGTTCCCTGCTAATAAAATGGTGCAGTAATGACAGGTGCTGCATATAGATTACTGTAATTACAGTGTCTATGATCAGGATGAGATTCTAGCATGTAACTAACCAATGGTGAGTGAAGTATAACCTTGCAGTGTTAATGTTTATAGCCTTTGTACTGTGAATGGCTGTTGGTATTATGTGTGCAAGAGAAAATACTGTTTTCATAAAAGAACTAATAACACATCACTGTGTGAGACCTTCTGTTGTTTTTACAGAGAGATCAATATAAAGGCATACACCCATGTTTGGTTTGCATCTAACTGTTCTTTAAGTACTGAGCAGCTAAGCTCACTGCAAGTTGTTAAGCTGCAGGAGATCTAGAGGGCTGATGAACTGCATGTGGGCCAAGGCTGAGCCAAAACCATGCAGGAGGCTATTTGTAATTAGGCTGGGTTTTTTTTAATTAGTTAAACTAATGGCTTTATTAACGGCTTGTAAATAACTGACTAATTCTTTATAGATCAGTCGTAAGCCATTAATAGGAACAAATTTGGGATTTACAGGTTCTTAAAAATCCTATTGGCTTGTGTGTTTATCCTTTCTACTGGGTAATATTGCCATAAATGTTTTATAAATAAATGTTAGTAGCACATTAATAAGTGTTCATGGATTTATCGCCTTCTAATTAGCCATCAGTTGTGTAGGTATAAGTGCTAGTAAATAGATTGGATTTTGGTGCAGATCCTCTGTAACCCATTTCCAGAAGATAAGTGGTAAAACTGTCCAACCAGTCAAAGGTATTTTTCACAACCTGCCAACCAACCTGGTCATGATATTCAATAGTTTTCTTATTGTCAGAAAATCCCATGAAAACACCAAAACCAACAATGAATTGATTGAGGTTGTCTGTGTATCCTAAGCCTGATAAAGCTTATTCCTTTCTGCTGTAGGCCTCCATGTTGTCCAAAAACAATTAAAACACACCAAGGAGCTACTTTTTTTGCACTAACAACATGTTCCTTCATTACCATGAACAGGGGCATTGTAGTTTGTTTTGACTGTCCTGCTGCTGTAAATACTCGTTATTGCAGCAAATCCACAACTGCAAATAGTCCTCCCCCCAAAGCACTATTATCTCATTTCAGGAATGTTTGCTAAAAACTACAGTGGCCAGTATTATATGTAATTACTAAATTACTGGGCCTTTAAAAAAACGAAACTACATATTTGTTTGGAGTTTTTAAATATTTAAATCTTTGGGGTTGAATGCCACAAACAGGGCGGGGAAGTCAGAAAGTATTCACAAACCAATGCATTGTTGTTGTGGGATTTGTATTTACATACTGACAAACCCTTCATTCCTAATAAGTAATCTATTAAGCAACGGTACCTCATTTATCAACCATTAATAAAGTCTTAAAGTCCCCCTCCATTCAAAATATGTTTTTCTTCTTGTTCCTACAGTTGCTAGTTTGGAACCAATCATGGTTCAAATTACAGTGTGATGTGGAAACTTGAAGCCTCGAGTGCACATAATTTCATTTTCATACTATTTATTTAAAACCTCGGAAATTGCATTGAGGGAGAACCCTCATTTTCAATGGTGCCGAGGTACAGACATACAATAAATGCAGACACAACTAAAATCAAATAGCAATAAAAGAAGATTACATGGCTATATCAATTAAAAAACAAGGTAAAAATTAACAATGCCAAAAAGTAAAAGTGTAGACTGAGAGTGGACTTTACAGTAAAATAGGAGACAACTTGTATCCAGCAGGAAAACTTTAGTAATTAGAAATATTTGCAAATTCATAGATTCTGAAAGGAGTAGATGCCATATTAAGGATATAAATGAGGTAGTTATTCTTTTATTGTGGAAAAACCATATTAGACACGAATTCTTAATCCAAGTAGAGTATTTTATACAGGCTACATCTAAAAACATGTCTGGAGTGGATCTTTAAGTTACACAACCCATTTATATGGGTGTCTAATTACTAAGCGGCTCAATATTACATCATAAACATTATGTTATTATTTAAGAAATTAGTCTAGGTTGTAAACTATGCGTATCCACTCCTCACATGTTTACTGTCAAACGCCTTGCTGTTTTAATTTCCCTTTGAGCCAGATGACAGATCACATGGCTTTAATACCCATGTGTGTGAATGTGTTTGTGAATATAATAGAGATTAAATCATAACTTTTAACTTTTTATTATGAGAGTAAGACGTTTACGGCTAAAGATATGTAAAACCAAACTGTCACTTCTACTATAGAGCATGTTGTGCTTATTTTTAACTTCTTGGAAACAAGTCCAGGAACCAAATCAGTCAGACAACAGTGCAGACATCTCCATCCGCGCTCTGAGCCAATAGCATCGAGGGAGGTTTAAAGGCGTCGAGGGCACGCGGTGGGCTCCGTCCTCACTTCCTGGTTGAAGATGGCGGATGAGAATGAGACAGCACCGATGCCGGAGAAAGAAGATGTAGAGGACCACGGACACTGCAGCGACTGTGAAAATGAAGAGCACCACTCTGACGATGGGTAAGAAGGCATGCTTATCGCCACAGCGGTGCAAAATGTGTGACTGTAACATACCGCGCTGCAAAACGTGTGCAAACTAAAAAGCCTCGGCGAAGCAGTCGGGAGAGACAGCCATCGGATGGAATTGTCCCGCCCACTTGCTTTTACCCTATTGGCTAGAAACGGCGTCTGCTTGCCGGTTCTTTGATGTGATTGGCTTAGAGTGCGTTCTGTTCCTAATGTGGGCGGGCCCTCTTTGGCTTCGCTTTCCTTCAACCCTGCGTTTGCTAGCAAGGCGTTGTAGCGGGGTAGAAAACCAAAGTGCGCTTGAAAGCTAAGCTAATAGTAAAACACAACATTTATTTCCACTTTGATAACTTGCAGAAAAGGCACAATCTTTCTTTTACTAAGTTGACAGTTTGACATATCATCCGCACGCCGCTGCTGGCTGTCTGTAACTGATACAATTTATGGCAACCCCAGTTGACATTTTAGCGAGTTAGCTCGCAAGCTAACATAGCTGTCAAACCCCTATTGTCTGTGAGTGGATCTGGCTTCAGACACAGAAGTCGAATCAAAAGCGAAAGAAATAAAATCTGCATGTCGTGACACATGCAGTTTGTTAATATCTGATAGGGTTTCCCTTGTTAAACTGGCTTTTCGAGTCAGCGAGGCTTTCAGTCCACCCCCCACCTTTAATCACAGACATATGAATTATCCTAAAGCAGCCATAGCCCCGAGTTACCGAAAACGGGCTTTGATGAGTATAACAATTTGTTTGCTATCAGCTTCTGTTAATGTTTACCAAGCGGTGACAGACATGAAAGGAGCCCAAGCTTGCACATATCGAGGCGTGTCCTGCTCACAGCAAGTGCGTTTTCTTCTCATTGGAGTAAATGGAGAGATGAGGTGCTGCCTTTCTGGTCTGTGACCCTTTTTAAAAGAAACCAGTGTCTACTTGCGCCCCCTCATCACCAAGTTAGTGCGGTCATCAGCTGTCAGCTTAGATTGTCTCATTTTTAGAGATCTGGCGTATCCAGTGTGTCACAAGAAAAGGATAAATTCTAGAAAAGTCAGATTAGATAAACCTAATTTTATATATTTTTCCTTGTTTTTCCTTTAATCATCTAGTTACTCCTCAGATTTACTTTGAGACGCAGGTTGGGAAGCTCTTTCGTAAGGGGAAAGTGATGACCCCGTTTATTAAATGAAGTGAACTAAATGTGAGAGCTTCACTGGTGCTCTTTTTGAGCAACACATGCAATTCCCCCCCTGCACACACACACACACACACACTCAAACAAAGAATAGTTCTGGCTGTTAACTGGACGACTCTGGTGAAGTGGAAGCCTGTGGAACAAACTATTGAATGTTTTGTTGTCCATTGTCCCAGTCACTCACTCACTCGCTGACCCCTTGTACATACATATGTACACAAGCGTTGATACCACACACTCTTCTCTAGGGGTCATGTGATTCACCATCTGTGCTGGTGTTACAAATACAGGCCAGTACTTGGCCTCTCTCCTCTCTTGGACACTAATGAGATTATCCTCTGTAAGTATGCAGTCTCTCCCAAGCCAGGAGATGGGATAGATGGGTGGGGGTGTGTGGCTTCTCAGCTTTGAATTGATCAGAAAAGGGGGTTTCAGGAGTACCTGTGAATGGCAGTTTATACTGTATTCCTCTCTCTTGTCTCAGCACAAACGGCTGACACGGGCGATGTAAAGGGATACATACGATACATGTGTTACTAGTACTTAACTCTACCAAATTTATGTCCTGTGAGTTTTTTCTGACTTTGCGTTGTTTCTGTCTGACAAACTAAAGAGCTTGTTTCTTTACCTTTTTTCTAAAGCTACACCCTAGACCGTCAAGGTAAACAGTCGTCTGTCAGTGAGAAATCTTTCACAAATTGGATTAACTACACTAGATGAACCTTTTCCAACTTATCATGTGACTTTGTTTCACAACTGAAGTACTGAATTGTGTGAGGGAAAATGAGTGAGATTAACACTTTTTGTTTTTTGGACTTCAGTATACAGAAATCATGTATAGTTATGTTAGTAGTACACAGGTGTTCTCTTTTAACCAACCTGGCTGGTATAATTTCTTTTTCTTGGTCATCATGACACATCTTTTTGATTTAGGCTGAAAAGGCAGGTGTATGGGTAGTAGTTTGATACAAAAATATATAACACAGCCTTAACAATCCAGACTATTATGTTTTATAAGCATATCCCAGCCAAAGATTTAAAAAAAAAAAAACAACAACATTTTGACCAGAACATAGCTTTCCTCTGGAATGGTAGTCTAACTTGGATGCCTTCTATTTCTGTCTTGTGTAAGTGACAGGGGTCTGGGTGACGACACCGGCGCCAAGAAGAAGAAAAAGAAGCAGAAAAAGAAGAAGAAATCTGGTGCCACAGAAGCTGCTCAGGACCCTCTTGCCAAGGCATGAGTTAAATTATTATTTTTTATTAAGTAACGTATATGAAGTTAAACAGTAAATAAAAGTTCAGGTGTGATTTACTGAGGTTTGGAGTTATAGTTGCTATAGAGTGCAACTCAAACATAGAAAAACGACAAATAAATCATGATACAGTTGCTGATGATCATTGAAATTTTTTACTTATGTGTGGCTGTAGTGCACTGAAGAGGGTGTAAATGCACTCTCGTGGACTGCTGCATGTAGAGATTTGCATATTGTCCGCTCACAACACAGCGCTTGGTTGATTAGACACTACAGGTGTATGTCATGGTATCAAAGGCTGACACGTCTCCTTTACCCTCACAAATTATACCAGAATGTTTAGATACATTTGAGAAGACACTAGGTAGGATAAAATAATGATGACAACCCTCTTAACAGTTAAATTAAATCCTGTTTACTCTCCCAACAGGTGAATTCATTGCCAGCTGATAAGCTACAGGAGATCCAAAAGGCCATTGAACTGTTCTCTGTAGGCCAAGGCCCTGCCAAAACCATGGAGGAGGCAACTCGTAGGAGTTACCAGTTCTGGGACACACAGCCTGTGCCCAAGCTAGGTATGATATTTGACAGAGCCTTCAGTTCATGGTTGAGCTCTCTGTCATGCATCCGAGGTGTGCTTCATAACCAGAAACTGTTTTGTTTTCCTTCAGGGGAAACGGTGACATCACACGGCTCCATTGAACCTGACAAGGACCACATTCGTGAGGAGCCCTACAGCCTCCCACAGGGCTTCAGCTGGGACACCCTCGACTTGGGGAATCCTGCTGTGGTAAGAAAGTGTATAAACTCATAGTAGGGATGCACAGGAGAAATCAATATTTTCTGGTCTCTGTGGTTTTTACTCAATTTTGGTAATTTTGTCCTGTGTGATTGTTTATAAATGTTTAGATAAACTTGTGTTGTTGAACTATTAATACTGAGACCTATAAAACTTGATTTACTGGTGAAAACATAATGCAATGATTTCTTTCATTCTTTGTTAAACCAGCTCAAGGAGCTTTACACCCTTCTCAATGAGAACTATGTGGAAGATGATGACAACATGTTTCGATTTGACTACTCTCCTGAGTTCCTGCTCTGGTAATTCTTTTCATATTGGATTTTTATCTACTTTCACACCTGAGAAGGAAATGCTAAATACTATAATGGTATATTCTTGCAGCTAGTACAATGCTTTGTGGCATTTTCTTATGAGACACTTGGATTAATGTTTTTATATTAATACAGGTGATGGGAGTAGACTAATTTGTTGCATGACTGACTGACTTGTCTTTTTTTTTTCTCAGGGCCCTGCGGCCCCCTGGCTGGTTGCCTCAGTGGCATTGTGGGGTGAGGGTTAACTCTAACCAGAAGCTGGTAGGCTTCATCAGTGCCATTCCTGCCACCATCCAAATCTATGACATGTAAGTGAACACACACTTTTTCAAATTAAATCACATGCTTCATGAAATCAGACATCTCTTTTTACTGATAGTCTTATAATGTATACTTAAATTTCAATTAATTCAGTACTAGAATATAAATGCTTGTTTATTCACTGTCATTATTCTGTGTTGGTCGCAGACTTGCTCAGAAAAGTGTTTTTTTTTTCTTGTGTTTTTTAGAGAAAAGAAAATGGTTGAGATCAATTTCCTCTGCGTCCACAAGAAGCTTCGTTCCAAACGAGTCGCTCCAGTTCTGATCAGAGAGATCACCAGACGGGTCAACCTGCAGGGCATCTTTCAGGCTGTTTACACCGCTGGAGTGGTACTGCCCAAACCCGTGGGCACGTGCAGGTGGGTCTGACAGAAAACAGCCCGTTTTATACACATCCTTCTTTTCTCTTCCTTGTTTTACAATATAAGAGAATCCCAACAAACCCATTTTTTCTGCGCAGGTACTGGCATCGCTCTTTAAACCCGCGCAAACTAATCGAGGTGAAGTTCTCCCACCTGAGCAGGAACATGACTATGCAGCGCACCATGAAGTTGTACCGTCTGCCTGAGGTTGGTGAAAACAAGCAAATTTTACTCTCAATCAATGATGAATTAAATCCTTTTTGTAAATACTACATCGCTCCACCATAACTATATTTTCCTCCTCCCCGTCCTCTTTCCTCCAGGCCCCGAAGACTTCGGGTCTGCGGCCGATGACCAAGAAGGACGTGCCGGTGGTGCATCGCCTCCTCCGTGAGTACCTGAGCCAGTTCAACCTGGTGCCTGTCATGAACCAGGAAGAGGTTTCACACTGGCTGCTGCCCCGGGAGAATATTATCGACACTTACCTGGTGGAGGTAAATAAACACCACGTATCACATTGTCTTCACTTAAAATACTTCTGTTTTTAAAACCATCCTTCCAGTGTGTCGTACACCGAGAGGCTTTTTTAAAAAAAGTGTTTGTTGTTCTCTTGACAGAACGATGGCAAGGTGACTGATTTCCTGAGTTTCTACACACTGCCCTCTACCATTATGAACCACCCTGTGCACCGCAGTCTAAAAGCAGCGTACTCCTTCTACAACGTGCACACCACCACCCCCCTGCTTGACCTGATGTCTGATGCCCTCATCCTGGCCAAATCGGTGCGTTCCCTTTTGATCCATGCATCTGTGTTCTCTTTAATGCTTACCTGCAGGGAACTAATGAGGTTTTTTTCTTTTTCTTCTCATCTTTTATACAGAAAGGGTTTGACGTCTTCAATGCACTGGATCTAATGGAAAACAAGACTTTCTTGGAGAAGCTTAAGTTCGGCATCGGTGATGGGAATCTTCAGTATTATCTGTACAATTGGAAGTGTCCCAGCATGGGGTCAGAAAAGGTACATCTGGAACACATAATGGTGGTATCAAAGCTCAAAGGTTTTCCAAAAAAACTTGTCTAACACCTCCAACTTTTTCTTTCTCAGGTTGGGTTAGTGCTGCAGTGACATCCCTACATGCCATAAGCAAGTGTCACCAACAGGCCAGGAGACCGCACCATCGCACTGACCACCCGACAGATGGAGTGATGACTTCCTGCTTCAGGAAAGGAAACCCACCGCCCATTTTTACTTTTTGACCTTTTGAACTTTGACCTGCACTACCGCTGCCAGGCGGGGAGGCGGAGAGAGTCTCGGTGCTCTCCCTCCTCCCTCGATCACATGGACCTTAAGCCATTGTAGTTACCATCCCCAACAACTGTATTACATCTGAAAAGCTGTCTTGATTGTACCAAACACGCATACACACTGACAAACAGTTTGCACAGATTACTGTATACCAAACACTCGCTGTTGGCATACCAACGAAACGTACAATACGTGTAAATAATATCAGACATAACTTCAAATTATGCCGTAACACATACAGACTAGATCCTACTGTTTTATTTTATTCCTAAATGTTGGAAGTGCTTTTTGCAATTAAAATCTGTCATCCTTAAGTTTTAGAGATAAAAAAAAAAAAATTCAAAATGATCAAAAAATATTTAAAGAGGAAAAGGCTCAAAAAGATGAGGTAATAAATACCAAAAGTGGACACCAGATAAGGGCTTCTGATTTTTCTTCTCATGCTTGACCCTGTGTCTTTTTTAAATTTTTTCTCATCAAACCCTCTGTTCTACCAGTCATTAATGGTGTTGATTCAACACTGCTTTACGGAAGATGTATATGCTGGAGTTGGCATTCATGTTCTGGAGCTCTTCTCATCTGTATTAACTTTTATGACTCCTCCTCTCCAGCTTTACTGCATTAAAAGAAGAAGCCCTGTTCAGAGGAAAATGAAACACAGACTGACAATAACGGACCAGCTCTGTTTTAAGAACATAATCTGAATCATTTTGGACGAGGCTGGACTGCCGCCGCACTGAGGTTGAAGGCATTCTGGCGTGGGGGGGGGGGGGGGTTATTCGACACGTTTATCAGCAGGGATCAGATTTATTATGACACCTCTCGAGTTAACTGTGTCCCAGTTGCAATGTCCACTCTTGCGGACTCTCAGACTTTTGACTTTGGTGTTATCAATTAAGTCTGTGAGGGAATTGGAAAGTTCTTGAGTGCTTTGACCTTTTTTTTTTTTTTTTTTTTTTTTTTTTTCTTGAGACTTTCATTTATCTGCAATTACGCAGAGGGAATCACACAGGAAGTCTTAAATAGTCATTAAAAATTAAGATAAAACACAAAATACAAGTTTACATGCACATAGCAAGCACTGTGTCAGGCTCTCTGCTGTATCGATGGTTTGGTTTTGTCTCATTTGAAATATGATTACTAATAGTATGCTTCAAACATGCAGTTTTACTAACGTGTATGAAACGTGAGCTTTGCAGGTAACATTTCACAAAGTGCTGTCCTCTTCCTCATACAGTATTCAGAGCGTTACGCAAATCATGCAGGTGTCTTCGGTTTAAAGTCTGTGAAAGTTCAGGGTGGATGTTGGAGCTGGGCCTGTGAGTTGCAGTCTGGACAGCTGTGGGTGGGTGGTGATGATGACTGGGGGGTGGGGTGGGGTGGGGGGGGAGGGGATGCCCCACTTTAAAGTGTTTCTTATGTAAAATGTTGATTGTGCTTGCAAACAGATGTAAAAGAATTAATGGGTCTCATGGTGTTATGATGCAGGGAAAGAATGTGAAGATGCAGGTGATTTTTTTTTTTTTCTTTGTTTTTGTTTTTTGTTTTTTGAGCAAAAAATAAAATCTAGAAGTTGCTGTGAGGTTTTTTTTTGCATGTTTTCTGTCAATTGGAGGGGGGAGGGGGGGTTCATGTCGAAGGTTGTGTTTACACAGAATATCCTGAATCTGAACTTCAAATCAAGGCACCACTGTGCTGAACTGCAGTATAAAATTGACAGAAAAAAATCTCCACTTACCAGCTTTTTCCTGCAACTTTAAACTGCATCTAAGTGGAAAGAGTTTGTGTTTAGGAGAGCAGTGTAAAAAGCTAATAAGTGGACCTTCAGTTAAGTTGTTTTTTTGGGTTTTTTTTGTGAAACTAATGTCCAAAGTCAGGATGAATTTTCATGCTAAACTGCTGAAACTGTTTTCTAATGGCATGTGTAAAGTGATACCTTGTGCTTTTGGTTCAGCTGACACTGCTTGCAGTTTTTGTTAATATACGGTGAAGCACAAATCATCAGAGGTGTTTGAAAGGCAGATAACATGGAGGATTCTTAATCAGATGCATCAAATTCCAACAAACTAGATCAGATGCATAGTTTAAAGATGCAAATACACAACAAACAAGTGCTGTTTGTTGGTTTTGTATACTTCTACTACTACCTTTTAGTAGTAATTTTGTTTTTTAAATTGATCTATTTTTAAAAAAATCTAAAATCCATCGATAGATAAATACTTTTTTGATCCCAAAGAGAAATTAAAATGCCACCACAGCCACCCAACATGAATCAAAAATACGAAAATAATGAGGTAAAAAGGTAAAAGAAACAAATGCAATTAAAAGCTAAAAATTTATCTATACAGCACTTTTCCAAACAAGGTTACAAGGTGCTTCACATCTGTTATCAAGATTAAAACAGTTCAGGACTTGATTAAATAAAATCAGGCAATTAAAAGTATAGAAAAATGGATCAGAAATACATATTAAAAAGAATAATATTAAAAAGAGTGAAATAAACAAATAAAGAAAACGTTAGACATGTAAGATTTGTAAAAATGTAAATGGCATTGTTTAAGAAAAATAAGGAACACAAGGCTTTGATTTTAAAAGAGGCTTTTAGAGTTGATTAAAAGATTATTCTGAAGGCCTCAGATATTAATAATCTTAATAATCGTCAGTAATCGTCGTAATGTTAGATTTATAGTTGTTATGTAATTGTTTACTCTTTACAATGGACAGTGAGGTCAAACAGACCTTTTGTTTTCTGTTATGAAACACAGCAGGGGCGTGATTTTCGTCTCTTTTCTTTTTTTTTTTCCAAGAAGATGCGTCGCTCTCACACTGAACTTGACGCTGATTGGTCGAAATCTCTTGACGCGTCCTAAAGAAAGTCTCTAATTGGCTGATATCATTAACTGTCAGTTATGCTGGGCGGTATTTTATAGGGGCCCTAACGCGGAAGTGAAAGCACACTGAACGGAGCAGTTGACATTAGGTCGATACACACAGTAACCATGTGGATCAGTGTGGCGATTATTTGTGTGGCTTTGGTCATATTTATATTGAAATATGTCTTCGGCAGCTCCGGGCCCAATCCGTTTGAGACGGACACCCGTGAACCGCTGAAAAAAATGGTTCACGACATGAAAGAGAAGAAAAAAGTGCTGAAACAAGGTGAGTGAAAGTGAAATGACCGAGGTCGTAATTTATGTTTAATTTCATTTCTTAAGTCGCAAAAGCTGAATTTAAAGTCATGCAAATTATATCGTGTGCAGTTTTCTTACTTACACGTAGGTTTTCCCTTCAGTTTCAGTTTTAGATTAACTGTTAAGATAATGTGGAGAATGGAATGACTGTAGTCAAGTTTCACTGTGAGTGTGGCTGCAGAGGAATGACTGGTTCTGTGCAGAAATACTGCATAACCTTTACTGGAAATCGTTGGAGACTTTTCTATGATTTTTAACCGAACTGAAATATAAAATGTCTTGTTTGAAGCAAATCTTAAAAGTAAGAGGTTATAGCTCTAAATAAATGACTGTCTTAACAGATTTATTTTAAAGCTGAAAAAAGTGTTAGATTAATAGATTAATAAAAGTAATCAATTGACAGAAAATTAATCACCAACAATTTTTATAATTGCTTAATTGTTTACATAGTTTCATAAAGCAAAAATGTGAAGTGTTTTATGTCACTGTAAATATAAAATTGTGAGGGACATTTTTCACAATTTTCTGACATTTTATCGATTTACGCAAAACAAAAAATCAAAAACATAATTTGACAGATTGATTTTAATATGAAAATAATTGTCAGAGGCAGCCCTAAATTAGTTCATACACTTCTTCATCCAAACCTGTCATTACAACAAATAAAATTAAAACTATGCAGAAAATGCAATTCTTTAGTAAAGTTAACTAAAAATGCAAAAAAGGATTCTTATTGATTCTTTTGACTAATTTTTCTTAAATATCAAAGGTGACAAAAGCTTATCAGAAGCTCCCAGAGCTCACACTTATGTCGTCTAATTTGTGGATGACCAACAGTCTAAAAACCCAAATTTATTCAATTAACAGTCACATTTAAAAGGAGAAAAGCAGCAAATTTTCACATTTGAGTAGCTAGAACCAACTGGAATCAACTGAAAGATTTATTGCTGTTGTGTCAAACATGCAATATGTTTTGTTGTCTCTTCCTCAGGTTTTCTGGAAAGTAAAGTACCTGAAAACCTGGATGCCATCATCATCGGCAGTGGGATTGGTGGGCTTGGACTTGCGGTGCTTCTGGCCAAAGTTGGAAAGAAAGTCCTGGTTCTGGAGCAGCACGATCGGGCCGGAGGATGCTGCCACACCTTCACTGAGAAGGGCTTTGAGTTTGATGTTGGTGAGAAGAGTCTCTTTTCTGTATTTTTCAATTAATAAAATGCTATGAAGGCTTCATTTCATGACCACACTGTACCTAACACAAGAGTTTGGGCAAGTAGAAATGATGCAAATATGTCTGTATGAGATGGGAATATTTCCACATCAAAGCAAAAAAAACAGTCTTTGTCTAACATAAAACCCTGTTGCATCCTTCTTGATGTTTTGTCTCCTTTCCTCCCTCAGGAATCCACTACATCGGTGACCTGTTGGAGCACAAGCCGTTCCGCTGCATGCTGGACCAGATGACCAATGGACAGCTGCAGTGGGAGCCTCTGGAAAATCCGTTTGACCAGGTTGTACTGGGACCGCCAGAAAACCGCCGCCAGTACCCCATCTACAGCGGCAGGAACCGTTTCCCCGATGAGCTGAAGAAGTGCTTCCCTGGAGAGGAGAAGGCCATTGATGAGTACATGAGGCTGGTCAAGGTAAGATCATTTCTCACTACAGACTATGATCCAGTGCTTTAAAAAGTGTCAGGTCAAAATATGATCTGTAGCTTCAATACATAGACTTGTATTAGCATTTAAAAAACCTATATTGTATCTCACAAGTTACTGGAAGAAGTTAAGGGTAAGTGATTATCTGGCCACTTTATTTTCTTCTGTTGACCTTTACCTTCATTTTAATCTGCAAATGCCTTTTCTCCCAATGTACTGTTGGTTCAGAGCTGCACTTTAGCACAAGCGTGGCTTCATTAAGCATATTTCTGTTGTTGCTGTCACTGGTATTTCTCAAAGGCTCAAGGGTTATTAAGTCAAAGGTTAGAGTAACTGGCGAAGCCTCTTTAAAAGTTTAGATATTGCATCATTTTACCCAGACTGAGTTGTGATATATTTTTGCTTTGGCACACAGATGACAGAATTTCATTTTCTTTATCTTTTTGGAGTCAATTTAGTGCAACTGAAACCATACTTCATTATTATGGAATCATTACACACAAGTCTTTGATTACACAGTTTGTGTGTCTTGCATGTTTTGTCTTCAGAAAGCCGGACGAGGCATTTGGCTCCTCGCTGTGCTGAAGCTCTGCCCCGTCCCCTTGGCTAAGTTCCTGGTCTACACCGGCTTAGTCAAACATCTGTCATTCTTCTTCAAAATCGCCCCACGCAGCCTGACAGAAGTGGTCAATGAACTGACAGAGAACAAGGACCTCAGGGCTGTCTTCACCTACATCTTTGGCACCTACGGTAGGTCATATCAGGCTGCAGTTCTGTTGGTGTAATCAGGCTCGCCGTTATCTCTTGACTAAGCTGCTCATAGTTTCCCTCTCTGATCTGCAGGTAACATGCCGAAAGACTCCAGTTTTGCCATGCACAGTTTGCTGGTCACTCACTACCTGAATGGGGCCTGGTACCCTAAAGGCGGAGCCAGTGAAATTGCCTACCACATGATCCCCATTATCGAGAAGGCGGGGGGTGCTGTTCTAGTTCGTGCTCCGGTCAACCGTATCTTGTTCAATGACGCCAAGGAAGCTTATGGTGAGTGTGATTTCCTCTAATACACAGTCACACCACGCAGCACTGGCAGACATGACGATTCACTGCTTTTGTTTGTTTTTTATGGTTTCAGGTGTGAGTGTTATGAAAGGTCAAGAGGAAATACACATCCGAGCCCCTATGGTCATCTCTAACGCTGGCATCTTCAACACCTACCAGAAGCTGCTGCCCACAGAGCTCCAGGCCATGCCAGGTTAGGAAGGAATTATTGGTGCAACTAATGACTACTTATCAATTAAATGCTAAGTCTATAATATTAAAATATAGTAGAAAAGTTCCCATCACAATTTCCAAAAAGCCAAAGTGGCCGCTTTATATGGCTTTTGTTGTCTTACACTATACATGCCTATACTTACACTATGAAGTTAGTTTTCATGTAGCTTTTTATCAGTGAGCTGTTAGTAAAGTTGTACCGTATGATGTGACTCTCTCGCCTCGCAGCTATCCAGAAGCAGCTGAGCTTGATGAAGAACGGTGAAGGTGGCCTGAGTATCTTCCTGGGCCTGGATGGAACAAAGGAGGAACTGGGCCTGAAAGCAGACAACTACTGGATCTTTACCGAGAACAATTTTGATGAGCTGTATGTTGTCTTGTATCTGTTGACTGATAAAGTTACATAAAAATGGCTGTTTAGCTTATAAGGTCAGTTTTTATCTGTTTTTGTGCCAACATTCAGGGTTAGGGTTACTATTTTGCTCATGAAAGCTGAGATTTTGGTTAATCTGCATGCTATAGAAATGTAGTCCTTTTGGTTCAAGTAGTTTAACTAAAGACCGTATTCCATCTGTTTCAGCTGTTTTGTATGTCTGAAAATTCACCAAAATTACCTGTGTTTCTTTTGTAGAGTGGAAAATTATATAAATGGAAAGAGGGAAGAGTCTGCTAAAAGTGTGCCTCTCCTGTTCGTCGCTTCTCCATCAGCTAAGGATTCAACCTGGCAGGAAAGATCACCAGGTACTCACACATCAGATGCAGCACAACAGTATCTCCTCCCTTTGTTCTTATGGTGAAACTCATTTCATGCATGAGTTTCGTTGTAAATTGCCGTATAGAAAGTCAACGCTACTGACTCCAGACCAAAGTGTCCTGTTTTTTTGTGGGTTTTTGTCGTTCAGCTCCAATGGTCTCCTTATTTTTTTTTTCCTAACTGTAGGCAAGTCCACCTTGAGTCTGGTCAGTTTTGCCAAGTACGAGTGGTTCGAGGATTGGAAGGATGGCAAAGTGACAAACAGAGGGCCTGACTACAAAGAGCTGAAACAGATTTTCATTGACTCTATTGTGGATGTGGTCATGGATGTTTTCCCCAAGATCACCAGAGACAAGGTGAAGTTTCTTAATCTGCTGTCTAACATGGCCAATAAACGTGGTCAGTAACTCCCTGGCCATATTTTAGAAACTCGATAGTTCTAACTTTTCAGGTGTCTCTGTTTGTGTAGATTGAGTACATCGACGCTGGAACCCCCATCACAAACACGCACTACATCGGAGCCCCCAAAGGTGAGATCTACGGAGCGGATCACGGCGTCGCCCGGTTCAGCCCTGAACTCAACGCTACAGTGAGACCTCAGACTCCGTTGAAGAACCTCTACCTGACAGGTCAGTCCATCTTGAGATTGCCTAAATTTCCAGACCAGACTTTAAAGTATCCCCTGCATTCAGTACATTTTGTTTTTTGTTTTTTTCGTGTTGCAGGTCAGGATGTGTTTGTATGTGGCTTCGCTGGCGCCCTGGCCGGAGCCCTCACCTGCGGCTCGGTCATTCTCAACCGCAACCTCCATCTGGATGCCATCGCCTTGGCGAAGAAAATGAGATTTGTTAACAGCAAATTGAAAGGGGAGTAGATGCATGCATACAGTAATATGCAATAATATTTAAAACACTGTGTTAGGAGGCTTTAAGTGGCTCAGCACAAAGAGCGCCTCGTGGTGGTTTAATGCACACATCTCATCTAAAAAAATTTAAAAATGCCAAAGTGGAAAGATTAATTTTACACACCAACACTGTCTCTATTTTGAAATATGCATACCTACACTAATTCATGTTTGCCTACTTGAGGTTTGGTGAAATAGGGGTAACATAAGATGTGGGATGTTACATGTCTGAGTAATGAGGCTGCTGAGGTTTAAGTAGTCAACCTGTACTTATCCAAACTAACATGACCTCAACTGTTGATGTAAATGCTTTTGTAAAAATTCACATTCACCATGTGTGCCATTTTATCCCAAACATCTAAGTCTGTGCCTAATTATGCTATGGGTTTGGTTTACTGATAATGTAGTAACAGGTTTTAAAGGCTGCTTCCTTTTTATATTAAAACATACGAACAAAAAATTGGTTGCTGTTTGGTCTCTGGTTTACCATGTTGGTTTTACCACAATATTTGCTCATTATCTACCTGCATCAGTTGACATCTACCTTGCCTATTCTCTTTAGAGCTGTACAATCAATGGAAATATAATCGAAATCACAATATGTGTCCACAAATCATATTCTCCAGAAGTAAGGGAACATACTTGTTTGGTGCAGGCCCCAGCAAAAATCACATCATCATCATTTTTATATATTTTTCATTGAAAATGAAATGCAAAAATGACCATTCCCAGTAAAACTGTGACCCATATCGCAACATCTGTCAAAATAATCGCAATATGTTTGGTCTTTTTGCAAATTGCTCAGCCCTAATTCTCTTCAACCACCTAAATGTCTGAAACACTTCTGCAACTCAAGTGAGATAAAGCATGTTGTCAGGATAGTAACAACCACCAATATAAACAATCATCTATTTGTTTATCCTTTAAATCTCAATATTATTAAATAGAATCACTTTGCTAGTAATAACTATCATGTAAACGCAAATTGAACTTACCAGTCGTAAACATTTACTTTTTGGTTCAGGTAAATGCTGGGAAACCACATACTTTCTTATTATTTGTTTATTTGTTTATTTATATCGGTTATGTGCACTGACCTCATTGCACCTGAACGCAGCATGTGTTTGACAGTGACACTGACAGCAGCGGGAACACGTGTACAAGGAGTGGGCTTACCAAAAATGTACATTTGGAGCTTTCTGATTAGTTGGCGAATAAAAGGGGTGTGATTTTCTCATAATTTTCTTGATGCTACAGTTAATGCTGCGACATTTCCACGCAGCCAACGGCATGGAGGCAAAAATGCGGTAAGCAGTCTGAGGTAAAGTAAAAAAAAAACACCACAAACTGTAGCAAGATGTAAGATAAACACTTATTAATTGCATCAAAACAATCTTATTACAGGTGGTTTGTGGCTTTACTCTGTAACAGGTGATAATTACCGGCTAGCTAACCTGAAAACCCAACTTATTTAGGGGAAACCTTGTTAGCTAGCTCCCTCTCTGACCTAAAGTGATGGCGGCTGGTAAATACCACTTATCTAATTGATGTCACCCTAAAAGTGGACATTTCTCTGAGAAGCTCAGGTTAATTTATCCTGAATTTTGGAGGACCATGGATGACAGCACTAAACCTCTGTGCTACGAGCTCCTGGCAGAAGTAGGGGAAGGCTCCTATGGTAAGGTGTATAAAGCCAGAGAGGTCGGGGAGAAACAGCGTCTCCTGGCGGTGAAGAAATTCAACATCCGCGGAGACACGTCAGAGACCGGGATCCCTGCCTTCATGATCCGCGAGGTGGCGCTGCTGCGTAAGATGAAGTACTTCAACCATCCCAACATTATCAAGTTAGTTTGTGTCTTATATGTTCTACATATACATCAAAATTTAACAGAGATGCGTTGAAAAAATACCTGGTGAAACACAGTCAGCTGTTTTACCCACATACACACATACTGAGATCTAGAGCTGCAACAATTAGTCAATTAATCAATTAGTTCCCAACTATTAAATTGATCTCCATCTATTTTCATGATCCTTATATCATTTTGAGTCATTTTTTTAGGGCAAAAAAGTAGCTTCAGCTTATCAAATTTGAATATTTTCTGGTTTCTTTAGTCTTCTAGGATAGTAAACTTGAATATCTCTGGTTTGTGGACTGTTGGTCAGGACAAAACAAGACATTTAAGGATGTCAGCTTTGGGAAATAGTGAGCCACATTTTTCACCATTTTCTGACATGTTATGGATCAAACAACTAATCGATTAATTGAAAAAAATAATCATTAGTTGCAGCCCTACTGGGAACATTGTGAGGTAAACCATGTTTGTAATACGGTGTGTTGTTTTTGGTTATACCCTTATTTGTTGCTGTTAAGTCAATTTTTATTTATGCAGCCCAATATCACAAATTGCAGATTTACCCTCAGGGGGCTTTAAAATCTGCACAGCAATAAAACATCCTCAGAAAAACGCCCCCTAAAAAACCTTTGACAGGGAAAAAAACGGAAGAAACCTGTGGAAGAGCAACAGAGGAAGGGATCCCTCCTCCAGGACAGACAGACATGCAATAGATTATGCGTGCACAGAATAGACCAACATAGCAAAATTACAGTATGGAAAAACAGGAGGACAAATTATAGATACATTGATATGAAGAATACAATCATGAGGAAAGTCCAGGTGACACCAGACAGATAAATGATGTAGAGCTGCAACGAAAATGTAAGCAAAGATCCCAAATATTAGCTGGTCCCAGCTTCTTAAATGTGATGATTTAATGCTTTTCTTTGTCATGCATGATAGTAATCTGAATATTTTTGGACTCTGGACTGTTGATCAGGCAAAACAAGAAATTTGAAGACATCACAGTGAGCTCTACATAACTATAACAGTCAATTTTTTTTTTTTTTTTACAGTTTTCTGACATTTTAGACAAAATGATTAATCAATAATGAAAAAAGTGGTTAGTTACAGCCCCAAAATGTTGCATCAGCTTATGTCATCTTAGAAAAGACATATTGTCCTATTGGCAGCAGATACTACAGTCAAAAAATATGACTTTATATTGGAAACCCAGTGGGTTAACACTTTTCTGTATCTCTTCATCAGTTTGGAGCGATCTGTGGCAAGGATGCATGGTGCAAAAACCATGAGACCATTCTACCTTGGCAGTTTTATTGTTATAATTGTATAATTATCTCTTATTATACTGTATATAATTATTATTATATAATTATTCTCTGCAGATTTCAGTGAGATCCTAGTTGGGTTTTTGATTTGTGGGGGCGGGGGTGGTGGATGGGTGTCGTTATGGGGGCAGTTATTTCTCTACTTCTCTATTTCTGTATATTTTCTGTCCTTTTTTGATTTTAGGAATTATTGCATAAGTAAAACAGTCACAAAAATAACAAGGTTGTACATATTTGTTTGTTAGCGCGTGTGTTTTCTTATCCCATGCTGATTGAACTATCCAGGCTGTTGGATGCATCTGCCGTACCAGTGGGCCAGAGTTTAGACCTCACTCTGGTGTTGGAATACATTGACCAGGATCTGTCTACCTACCTCTCTAAGGTTCCTGCTTCTGGACTGAACCAGGACTGTATTAAGGTATGGACTCCTAATTTATCGTAGCATAACATCATGTATTGTATGTATTTGAGTCGTCACAAAGCACTGAAATAAACCCTACTACAGTTTACACCAACCATTAAATGTATACAGTCATACAAGAAATACAAGGATTTAATTTACCAGTGTTCTTTTTAAAATTTGTTTTGTGTTTCTTCTGTTTGACTTAGTAGCAAGGTGATGCAGGTTTTAAAATGGACACCTTGACACCCTGTTTGGGCTTTAAATTTTCATCTGGGATTACTGGTTAGTCAGATTGTGTTCGCTGTGGAGCATCAGTAATAATCCTCATTGATGTTTTGTTTACCTAGATTATTCTAATCTGGGTAAACGTGAACCATATATAGACCATAAATCTTAGTGAACATCCATATTTCTCTGCTCCTTACTCACCACAAAGTTAGTTTAAATATGTTTTAAATTACACTCAACAACCGTAAATCTTTAACTGTAACAAAGTTGGACTAACCGTCAGCTGCATCAACACATAACACAGAAACCAAATCTTTCATTTTTACACTTATGGAAAACAACTCCCTGACAGAAAGCAGGAAACTGTGAGTCTGCCACTGCACAAGCAGTAATTACTTCTCAGCATGATTGGCTCTTGTTCTTGGAAGGATGCAACCTACAAAGATGCTCAGCAACAAGTTGCTAGGCCAACATTAGCCTAAATATATCCATACATCTATTTTGCTATCGTAATGAACGCAAGCGACATTAACGACCTTTATATTATTTAAAAAAATCTCCTAGCACAGCTACAGTAACAAGAATAAACTGCCCGGCAACAGCTTTTATATGGATTTTTCTGATGAAAACCTGATTGTAAACATCTGGTAAATAACACTGTGGTTATGTAATGTTTAATGACTTTAGTGATGAAAATCCCCTGAACGCATTGTTGAACAAGGGACTATACACAATGTATTTTTTTTAGACACAGAGAACAACACAGACTACTTCATTTTTCAGCACCTTTTCACCTGGTCAACACATTATTCAGTTTGGAAATGCAGACACTGAAGGAAACAGTGTCTGGATTTGGACAGAATAGTAAGTGCTGCCGTGCTGCTCTCTGTCTGTGCAGGATGTGATGCTGCAGTTGCTGCGGGGATTGGACTTCTTGCACACAAACATGGTGCTGCATCGTGACCTAAAACCAGAAAACATCTTGGTCAGCAGCCACGGTGAAATCAAGATTGCAGACTTTGGTCTGGCACGCATCTACACCTTTAATATCGCTCTCACTCCGGGTGTAAGTGAGGCCACACATGCTCATGCTTCAAATTATAACACAGTTGTAAACTATTTGGTACACTATTTTCCTCTTGAGCCTCTGTGGAGCCTGTTTTTTTTTTTCCTATATTTGGCACAGTATTCTGGCTCTTCTGATGGCCTGAGGTGAAAAATGTTCTTTTGCCACTCCGTCCAACCTCTGCCTGTGTGTCTTTATTTTGTACATTTTCTCTTCATACGTCTCTTTTTGCAGGTGGTGACGCTGTGGTATCGAGCTCCGGAGGTGCTGCTGAACTCGGTTTACATGTCCTCGGTGGACATGTGGAGTGCCGGCTGCATCTTCGCTGAGCTCTTCCTTTTGAGGTAAGGATAGCTGAGTATGTGTCTGGTCCCCCTAGCTAGAGGAGATGTGTGACACTGGAGCGTGAATAATGAAAATATTCTACACAGTCGTCAAAGTCGAGATATAGCTGTCATATCACATTGGTTGTGCCCTGTTCTTGTATTCCACAGGCCACTGTTTCAGGGATACACAGAGGTACAGCAGCTGCAAAAAATCTTTGAGTGAGTATTTTTTTTCTTTCTGTGTATCTGTAATTGAGATAAATATCTGCCTGTTTACTGCAATTTGCTTAAATTATAAAATCAGACGGGGATTTTAGGTCTGGCAACTTCTGAATTCAATAGTTGCTCAACAGCCATGGAAATTGAGATATCAAATACTCTAATTTAATGCAATTTAAAGATGATTTACAAGACACATCTTTCCCCTAAACAAGTAAATATGTACATTAAAAAGAATCTTGAAACTTAAAGTCTTCATATCACTGTTTGAAAACGTCTGGCAGTTGACCAGCAGGTTACTTTACCTATTTGATGTCAGATTAGCTTTTATGTTTTGGCCTTGGTGGGTTATCAGTATTATTATAAACTTTTATTTAATCAGGTAGCTTCAGTGAGATAAAGATCTCTTTTGCAAGAGAGACCTGAGGACAGCAGGAGACATAGAACAGAGATAAGACAAACACAAACATCAGAAGCAATCACAAAAGTCACCTTTACAAAGGTCAAAAGATTAAATTAATCCAATGAGATGATCCTTTCAAGTTTAAATGTCCTTTGATATACTGAAATGGTGTTTATATAGTGGAAAGAGCTGGACGTCAGTTCTTTACTCGAGGGGTATCAAGAGTTAAACAGTCCTGGTCTGGTGAACAGCAGTTTTGAGTCTGAGAAGAGATGTGATAAACTGAAGCCGCTTTACTCACAAACATGTATAAACAAAAATGGTAGTGAACTACTTTTTCATACAGTACACATAGTTGTTGCTGCCGCTCAGCATTGCTTCATGTTCGTCAGGGTTATTGGTTTGCCCAGTGACGAGGAGTGGCCCAAAGACAGCCCCGTCTCCTACTCAGTCAACTGGGGACCTAAAGGCCCCTGCACCAAGCTGCTGCCCAACCTGGGCCCAGATGAGAACGACCTACTATCTGTGAGCAGATTTTATACCGTAGATGATTAATTGCTTTTTTTCCAAATAGATTAAATTAAATGAATCCATATCAAGAAGGATTACAGTAGCAGTACTCAGTAGTTTAACAAAACTCTCCACCAGATAATTCATAAAGTGCTACGTTTTCTTACCCGCAGCAATGTTTGGCATTCAGACCCAGCAATCGCATCTCAGCCGCAAAAGCCCTGGCTCATCCTTTCTTCATGAAGCGCTGAGGATGTCAGTCGAATGACGAGCGGAGAGGGGAGAAAAAAAAACTGGTCGGAGCATCCACAATCTGCAGTCAGCCTTACTAACAAGTCGTGTGCCATAAAGTGAATCGTACGCTTTGTTGAGAGCATTTGAAAAGCTTTTAACGTCAGTTCATCAGCATCATGAGAGACTGTGGTCAGGTTTGAGGGAATACAACTTTTATACCGATAAAAAGAACATCATACCTGACTTGTAGGACATGACTCTTATGGCACAAAGATCTTTAGCTTTAGGTGAGAGTGTATGTTTTGATAAAATGTCTAAATATGTATTTGGTTTGCAATGGAACAGTTTTATTTACTTAGTTGTATTAATTTCTAAATTTAACCTGCCTTTATAAAAACTGTATTCTTTGATTTAGATTTTCCGCTACCACAAAAATATGGTGTTGCCAATCCTATTTTGTTGTTGTTTAGTGTTACTATTGAAGATACGGATGCTGTTTGGCTGTAAACTGCTGACAACACTTATTATGAGCACCTTACAGTTGATGAGTTGGTTTATGTTGTTTAACCAGGACCTTTCTGTTCTACACTTGTATACATCTGAGGAGATGCACTGCTTTCTTTTTGTTATTTTTGTGAAGATATTTATGGTGTAATCGCTGGATTATGTTACACCTGTATTTATGTTTGTATTTACACAGATTGTGCAAGATATTTTTCTACCAATGCATGAGTTTCACTGTTCATTCAAGAAGCATTTCTATAAATAATTGTCTCTCAAATGTCTCCGCCATCAGTAACACTTTTCCTCAATGATTCATTTATGAAATATTTGTTGTTTTTGGCTCGATGACTGAAAACCAGTAAGTTTGAAGAGAGACATCTGCTGTTTACTTCTGTTTAATGTTTTCTGGTGTTGTGTTTGTGTGAACTGAGCCCTTAATAGAGATCCCTTTCCTTGTAATATCACAGTCTGAACAGACGATGGCAGTGCTGAAATATTTCTCACACCAAGAGGGGAGGACCAGTTGGATAAAAGTTCCTCACCTTGTAAATGTCTCAGGACCCTCAAATTTAACTTCAGTCAACTGGAACAGAGAGATAATTTGATTACTTCCCACTTAAAGGGCCAGTTCACCCAAATTACAAAAACATTTTCCACACATCTTTAGAGGTGCAGACAGTTTTAAGGTATGTCAATGTGAGATGTGAGATATGGGAAATGTTGAATCTGAGATGGATTATGATACAGAATAGCAGGTTTAAAATCCCTCTTAAAATGAATTAAGCAAAAATAATTTTGTTAATATCAATGCACCGTTTAAAGACAGAATTATTAATTGCAGTTTTTTATTGTCCTTAATTTTCCTTTTTTTTAAAAAATGCATAATTTAAATGAATAATTACTCTAATGGCACATGCCTGTATAACCCACTGCTCAGCTGCTTCATTATATGGCCAGAAACCAACCAGTTCTCCCAGCCTGTCAATTAGTTTGTGACACTTTGACTTTATTTAAGAATATGCACCATGTAAAAACAATATAAACTAAAATAATTAAAGTCCTAAAAGTAGATTTTAACACACGACCCCTCTGCAAGACAGGGGCCACAAGATTGGATGAAAATGCAGGACCCTCCTTTGTGAATATTGTACATTAATGGTGCAAAATCCAAGGGAAATTAGCAAATTATCATATTGCCAAAAAAATGTCATACAGGGGACTGGGGTTTAGGGGCTTTTCTGAGGCTTTATCCTCGCCTCCTGTGATCGCCACACTAGCGCGTGAGACCTCAGCTCGACGAGAGAAGCGCCTCACAGTTGCCATATTGTCGTCCGCTTACTGGAGAGTGGAGAAATCGCCCCACGGGTTGCCCATCTATTTATATTCTCCCCCCTTAATACGGAGTGCCCTCCGCAGCTGCGAGTGTGACTACATTTGGACAGACACTCCGTAGAGAAGGGCCAGTGGGGAGGGGACCGCCGGTCTGAGGAAGGGCAGCGGCGCACTCATGCCCACTTCGCCCGGCGCGCAGTGCATGTAAGTACACATGTGGGACTTCATTCTTTACAAAAAGAGCTTCACTGTCATTGTCTCCAACAACGGATTTACAGCTGAAAATCCAATTTAGCGTAATCGATAGTATGGTCACTCATCTGTATACGAGGTATTTGCTATATCTGACTTGCCAAACGTAAACTTCGGGAAGTTAGGGCTGTGAAGTGGACATAGTGTAGTATGACTGTGGTTATGTTTTTCAGTCACTTTGTGAGTAAAACGTTTTCTGTGTAAGAGTGGTCTAAAGGCAGTGACGATTTAGTGTTTTAGGGCGCCAGAACATGTTTTACGCACAATTTACGCACGAATTACGCATGTTACTCCTATTTTATCTCAGTCGGTTTAAAAGTTGCTTTTGCCTTCAGGTTGAATATGTTATCTTTGTTCACCATGGCTTACTATCAATAGGCTAGTTTGATAGGTCATGAAGTACTTTGGCCACTTTAGACTACAGAATATCTTTTATTAGGCTATTTGTCGTTGTATAACCATGTGTCTATAGTCCTTTAAGGAAAGTTGTTTCTAACTATCAATTTACCCAATCCACATAATAGGAGTTTGATATTTTGCATACTGTTTGGATATTTGTTGGACAAATAAATCTAATTTATACATGTGATAGAGGAATTACCTGTTAATGTGTCACATCCCACTGGGAGCCATGGATTATGGTGGGTGCATAACGAGAAAGCCGCTCTTACTCTCTGCCCTCCGGCCACATGCCTTTGATACAGAGATCAGTCAAAGGAATGACAGTGAAGCTGCTGATCAATTTCACACATCTCCGTCTTACTTTCTGGACAATGCAAGGCTGTGTGAACCCATCCACAGTCATGATTTATCACAGTACATGACACTTGTAGTTTGAAGTAAAGGCTTCTGGGACTTTGTCCTTGAATTATGGTGTTCCAAGGGGGGCTTTAGTGCAGGTACCTCAGTCAGGACAGGTGTAATTGGTCATAGGCTTATTCTTGGCCAGCCTTCTAATCTGGTTTACTGTGCTGCTGCTGGACAGACAGACACTGTTGTTATGTAATGTCTGACATGTCTGCACCTCTCTGTCAAGTGAGTAAAGTTGGAACCAACAATAAGAACAACAGCATGCAAAATATATTCAATCCGGGGCCATAATAGTGTATTGAAAGCTCTATTGTGGAAGATTTGAATTAATATCCCCTTTCTTTGAGCCTCTGGACATGTTCATTTGAATATTTCAGTGTTTTACAGATAAGAGACTTGGCAGGGTAGGTTGAGAATGGGTCCTGTGTGCTCATCTGCAGGCTTTATTTCAAGCTAGTGTCAACTGGTGTCACTGGATTAGAAGCCCATGATCCCTGTTGAGCCTCCATGGCATTCTCCCCTCCAATCGACAATCCTCCAGCATGTCACATGACTTTTGCTCTATACAGAAGTGTGGCCACTCTCAACTCTTACTCATGTTCTGCCGGCAAAAACATAAAGGAGTGTGGCGTCAGTGAAACTGGGGATGCTTGTGGCTTACTCTCTCTGCGTCTGGACAGGGAGGTGAGTTCTCCTCTGCTCTGGGCTGGCTGACTGTTTTTGTTCGAAGCACATGTACACCTGTAATGAGATGCCGACACAGATGCAACACACACACACACACACCCTAATCTCGTTGTCTCACACAAGGATCACTGCATCTTACAGTTCAGCTCATTAAAGCTCTCTGTGACGTTGTCATTTTGGATCTGCACTCCCCTGCTGATAATGTGGCCCTCGGTTTGATAATAATTTGAGTGTTTCTGACACATGAAAGGCAGATCTGACCAGTAGTTGTGTAGACTTCGACATTTATTCTCTGTATCACGTGTAATCTGCGTCAGGGTTCTGTTTCGTCTTCTCCGACAGTCTGAGAGCAGCAGCGAAAATATAAAAATAAATTTAAAAGCCGCATCTATAACAAAATATTTTGTGAACTCGACTGCCACCAGAACCATTCAGCCCTGCAGCAAATCTATCTGGTGTACTAAGTCCGCGGCTCACGTCTCTTTGTTCTGGCTCCATTGTGCTTCCTGTGTGGGGGTAACACATGAGGAATGCTGACATCCACAGTTTTGGATAGCGCACACACACATATATGCAAACACACATTTATGTTTGTACACAGTTGTGAACACACACTCAAGCATTTGCCAACCTAGCTGATGGTTCGCTGCTGTCTTTAAATGTAAATCTGTGTTATATCATTACTATTTATACGTGGTTAATAGCCTCAGATGTTGCTAGCGTTGTGTATTCACTTCCAGGCAACCATGTAGCCAACAGGGACTATCTGTGTGTGCATATTGCCTGGGAACATGTCATCATTTAAATAGTTCATTATATGTGTATTTAAACAAATGGGAAACCATATCTGATCTGACTTCGCCTGTGTTTCTTACAGATAACACGCTCTATGTTGACATACAACAGTGAGACTGGCTATGCGGCTTGTTAGATAACATTTGAACAAGAAACAGCGGCTGTTCAGCTTAAGTTACTACCAGGGGTTGTGGAAAAGACCAGGAAGCCAGCGGACTCAGTGCCATCAAGGCCTGGACCCAGAGCGGAGCTGAGCTGCTGAGGTGTTGGGTTTCAGTGCAAGGGGATATTCCTGCATGGCACTGCAGGCTGATACAGGTCATCTTACACGAACTTGAGCGAGGAAGAGAAGAGAGGATGTACTTGTAAATTGTTTTTAATAATGAAGGCAGCAGTTTATGGATTGTTGTCATGGACTTTCTAAGAGGACTTCAGAGTCGTGAAGAGCATATAAGTCATGTGAATTTGTCGTGTAAGTGATGAATGCACGTTTCTTATTTTCTTTCTTTTTGTTTGTTTGTTCCTCTTTTAGGAGAAACACCTCACCCGCTGATGTACAGATCGTTTTGCAACTTCTGATTGATGGACTCTACAAGCGCAGCAAAGCAAGAAGTCTTTAGGTCCGATGGAATCTGAGAATTTTACTGGAAGAAAGTTTGGCCTCATTGTCTTGCCTTAGCTGAAAAGTGGAGAAACAGCCCATCTGCTTTTTGTTCCTAAATGCTTTGCACTTATCCGAGGAGCAGAAAATCACCTGAATCCTTCTGAGGGACATGGATGCCATGGAGAACCCAGTCCTGGAGCCCAGGTCAGAGCGGATCGCTCGCTACAAGGCTGAGAGGAGGCGGGAACTGGCTGAACGCTTCGGCAACATGGAGGAACTACCTTCCAAGTGGGTGAGGAGGGATGGGAAAGAGGTGCACGACCCGGCGACCCAACCCCACAAAGAGATGTCGAACTCAGAGGGCACGATGTCCCTCAGTGAAAGGATTAACGGCAGGACACGCAAGGTTACAAATGGATTAGAGGCAGAGACTTCTGCAGAATCCGACTACTTGAGAAGGTGAGTCATGTCTGGAGTCAGTGATGACTTGAATTAGTGCGTCATGTGGAACAAGCGCAGTAATGCAAAACTCTGTAATCTACAACCATGGTTCATTATTACTGGCTTTAATTAAAATATCATATGCATGATATTATCAGTGTTTATCCAAGGTGATCAATGTCTTCTTGCAGGAAACATGAAATCTGTGTAAAAATCAGCTGAAACTGTAAAAAACTGTGTAGCAAGTGCTTCAGGACATGACACAGCCATAAAAACAACAAACGAACAGCATTATCAATAACAAATAAGATTTTGTCACTAACTAGTAAATTGAGTTGTGATTGGGTAATGCTGTAGTGTAGATGGTACATACAGCATAGTGATGGTGTCTGATGTAGAGGACAGCAGGTGTTTTGGGCCTAATTTGTCCCAAACACCAATAAAGCACCCGTCACCTGCTTCAACTTTTTCCATTCTGGACATCAACAAATAGTCTACTGTGCTAAAATAGCACAACAGATTGTTGGTATTTTGGTAACTGCTAATTACAGTGTGTACTATCATATAAATACAATCACTGAGGACCAAGTGACCAGAGAGAAAAAGAATTTCATGTAGTTATACATTCTTATAGCATACATACTATATGTACTGGATATTTGTGGGACATCACTACATGATCTTATGTATGTAAATATTGAAGAATATAGATATGAGGAGCGGGCTGTTTTCTTTAGAGCCATGGAAACAGTTACTGACAGAAGTTAGTAAAGGAAAGAGTTTACAACCACATGGATTTACAAAACATATACATTAAATTTATAATTTTTTTGCATTTGACAGTAGAAAACTTGAAACTTTCCTTAAGTTTACCATGTAAATCCTACTCATTTGTAAATCTAAGCAGGTTATACTATCAGTTTTTAAACTAGGTCTGGCCAGCAACACTAGATCCTTGACTTTGCAGTTGCTTTGCAGCTTTTGTTACTAATTAAAACTGAGAGGTCTAAATCAGTGGGTCCCAGCAGGGAGTTTTAAAGCCAGGCTGATTCTTCCCCTCCATTTGGTTGGTAGTCTCCCAGCTTGACACTTTTCCTATCATGTGATCTGGGTGCTTCTTCCTGGAGCTGGCATTATGGAACAAGGACTGGCGTGATCTTTACTCTCAGAAAAAAGGAACAATATTGCACCTTTCACCCCCAGAGCTGCATATTTTAGCGAAATTTTACGGAAAGGTTCAATATTGTACTTTGTTTCTGAGCTGGTTTCTTAGTCTACAATCCCCGTTCCTGCATCCTCACCTCCTTCCCCTCACTCCCGCCCCCTTCAGGCAGGGTTCCCGGGACTCTGCCAGCATGCTGAGTGGGGAGGGGCACCTCGTCCCTCATGGACTCGATGCCCCGCAGCTCCACACTCGAGTATCAGTGGGCCAGTTGAGAAGTGCCCTTCTGCAGCAGACCGGGAGTGGAGCGCAGCCAGAGAAAGTGTAGGGTCACCTGCATGTGTGTGATCCAGACTGTCACTATCAGCCTGTGTACCTCTGTGACAGTATATGTCTTCACTTCAACATCTTCTTCCCTTTCCTCCTACTCTATGTGTGTTTGGAAACTAGCTGCTCTGATGCCGGGCGAGCTACGTCCTCTCTGGACCTGGCAGTGAAGCCGGGCCCTGAGGGGGGCCGGCGACGCACCCGGCGTTACCTCCCCGGAGGGTCAGGCGGTGGTCGCAAGACCAGCGAACGCTTCAGGACACAGCCAATCACAGCCAATGAGATGGAGGAGAGCAGCGGGTAGGGGCTGTTTGCTGTGGTCATGAAGATAAAAAAGAATCCAAGCTCTGTGCTGATGAAGCACCTGGCTTGTGTTACAAAGAAGATGCTGTTTGCAGTGATCGTTTTTTGCATTTTTTATACAATGTATACAATGCAATGTGTACATTTGCCAGCAAAACTTCTAAACCTGCTCACATTAACTTGACTGACATAACCTTATAACTTACCGCATGCTAGTCTTCAAAATGTCAACTTGTGTTTTTAGACGTGACTTTCAAGTTGCCGATAGTGTGTGTTTGATCATTGTTTTTCACTAAAAAACATGCACTCACACTTTGGCTGAGGTGTGGCCAGTGCTGCTCCTTTACATAAATGGACGGTGTGGTTTGCATGCGTTTGTCCTCATTCGTGACCTCCACAGTGTTGCTTTCCGGAGCATGCAAATATGACACAGTATCTTCACTGTGTGCGCTGCACATTGAAGCACAAAGACATGTATTGTAAGCTCAAGGCAGGATCTGAGGAGCCAAAGCATAAAGTCAACATCATTTTCCTATTATGCCTTCACATCTCACCTGGTGACCTCATCGTTTGTCTTCTTTCACTCCTCTAGGCTGTTGGACGAAGAGGAAGAGGAGAACAGTAAAGGTAAAGCTGTCTTCACGCCTGACTACGATCTCACAGTTTGTTGTTGTGTTTAGAGACGAACAGATGAACTTTTATGACGCAGAGAGGGAGAAGGTCACACACTGGCACAATACTGGTCTCCATTGACACCAGAGAAACACAACAGCGAAAACATGAGGGCAAAGGCCAAATGTGACATCTCTTGAATCAAGGAAATAAATCAGGTTATATTTTTAGGCTCACAATGTTTAATATGCTCAGCGATGACAGATTTATGTGTCATAAAACCATGTGAGCAGCAGAGTGCTGCTAAGTCAGTCCCACTCCTAACCCCACCATAAAAAGATTACAAGCACATCTTTGGCTTACTGAGAATTTACAACACAACTGCAGAAACAAGTAGCCTTTGTAAATCTAGTTTTCATTACTGTTGGGACTATGTATTTTAGGCTCTATGTCTTGTATCTTTACGATTTGTATCAAGCTCAAGATTCTGAAGAATTTATTTATCTATTTTTACTACAAACTGGTAGTACTTAGAGGTAGAGTTTCGTTTTCTACCTGACTGTTAGTGTAGCTCCTCCACATTAGAGGTGGCAGTGTGGTGCTTCGGTGTGATGCCGGGTGTGAGACGGCCTGTGGCCTCACACGAAGGGATCAGTCTCAAGGCTCTGCCTCAATGTGTCCTGATAGCTTGTTTGCTCTGTATGCTAGTTATCTACAGCCCTGCTTTCATAGGAAGAAACGTACACAATATAATTTTTCATCTCTCAGTATATAAGTTAGGGAGATAAAAGGTGTTTTTCAGAGATAGTTTGTTATGGTGGAATCAGTAACCAATATTGCTTTTTAACAAGCCACAAGAAAGCCACAGTTTAAATGGCCAGTAGAAATGAATCTTACTAATCAAAGCCTAATTTTTCTAGCATTTGTGTGGTAGTTAGTGTTTATGTTTTATCACTGGCACCTTTCTTTACTGACGATAACTGTCAAATATAATTTCTGTAGTGTGTGAAAAGACACTAATTGTTGTCACGTTTATTTGAAAATCTTTTACTGACTTCATGACTCATCTCTTTATCTCACAGCGGATGTGAAAACCGATGACAGAGCCAAAATGAGCGTGGCAGCCAAGATGTCTTTGTTTAAAGTGAGTGTATGTTAGCCTCAGCACTGAAACAAGATCCTTAATGCTGTTCATGACCCGCTTATTTTCTCTGTCGTGTGCTGTCTGTCCTTACGGCTGTGGCTAAAAATGATTCTGTGTGGAGATCATAGCTATTCACTGTTACATCTGATGAGACAGCATCTACATGCATTCATGCACTGTCACAGCCACATATAAAAGGTATTCTGAAAATGTATTTATTACAATTAAGCTGTTCAGGATGCCAGATCCTAAATTAACTCTAACCAGAGGTGTAACCTGAAATCTACCCATTAATAAAGCTTGACCATGTGGTGCCCCTTACTGGATTAAAAGATAATATCATGTAGAGGTGATAAGTTGTCGAGAAATATATCGAACAGCTAAAGACAGTCCTTCATCGGTCATCACCTCAGCTTCTAATCTTACAGTCTGAGGCGTATGGTGAGTCAGTGCTGAGCACGCTGAACAGAAACTGATCATGTTGAGGGATATGAATGGTCAAACAGGTGCTGACCTTGGATCCACTGTTTAGTTCGATGTGAGAGTTTGTACTTATTAAAAGAAAGACTAAATTTATAGTGTGGATATCCAAAACAGTGCTGAAACTCTCAGAGTTCATGCAGAAGATGAAACACACTGTCTGCATTAGCAAAACAACATTTCACCTGCTGCACAGCTTTAGTCATGAAGCATCAGGTGAAAATGTGCTAGACACTGTATTGCCATTAACAACCATAGCAGCTGTGTTATAATTAGCCTGCTGCTCTGCGGAGGCAGGCGGGGAGGTAACTTAAGCCGGCAGGTCTCTGGTTACACTGTGACCTGTTGGGCTGGCATCCTATCCATGTAGCCAAAATGCTCCACCTTACAGCTAGCTGCTTTATTCACCAGCTATCCAACCCGCTTCCCCTTCCCTCCCCCCCTTCTGTCCATACAAATAGAACAGGAGCCATCAGACCATTTTTGTGGTCTTACTTATTTAGCAGGTGGGGGCTGCTGATGTTGGGTCCACCTGTGTCAAAAGCCCCGCCGAACCAAATGTGATGGTCAGATGTCATGTGTCCATATTAACGACTCTGATGCCTCCTCTGTAGGAGCTGGAGAAGTCTGCTGCCCCCGAGGCCTCGGACTTCCTGAAGCCTCGCTCAGGGAGTGTCTCTCATGAACGCAGAGTGCGCCGTGGCAACGAGCATCGCTTTCTTACTCAGCCAATCACCTGTGAGGAAATGGTGGCTATCAGGTGGGCTGTGCCGACAACCTTGTGGCCCCCCAGTGGGTCCGATATTAGCTTCAGTGCCCCGGAACACATATATAGAAGTATATTATTAGATTAATAGGGATTTGTTTGGATTCTGAACAGTTTTATATACAATACAAACTGATATTGGCATTACACTACTTTTTTAGCATCAGTTATGTCCTTTATTTGGTTAAAAGACAACAAATAATATGTTTGTAATGCATACTAACAACGGATCATGAATATGTAATTTCATTTCTTTTAAAAAGGTTAGTAATTTCCTGAAACAACTGGGCACTGTGACTCAGTATTATCCTTTAATTATAAGCCTGTTTTATAACATATGTGTTCATGTTTGCCTGCAGCGCCCCTACCCCTAACCCAGCACCACCAGTTGAGGCCCAGTCTGAGCAGTCTGAGCAGGCTGAGTCAGCGGAGGACGGTGATGAGAACTGCAAGCTGAGCATGAGTGAGAAGCTGGCCCTCTTCAACAAACTGTCTCTGCCTGGAAGGCAGGGGGGTGGCCATACCGATGGACCCCCAGAGAGACGGAGGCAGAAGGGGGCTCGGTACCGCACGCAGCCCATCACTGTGGAGGAGGTCAGCCTGGTGAGTAGACGAACCAAGACTATATAGTCAAGTCAAACTGTATTTTTGTTGTTTCATACACAAGAAAACTCAGTGTTTTATATAAAAAACAGCAGACATGATGCTAAATCAAGTACATTTTAAATAATTATCTTGAACTGTATCTCTGTTCAGCTCCAGAAAGGCCCCGTACAGCTTCCTGCGTTCTGTTTGTCCCCTCATCTGTCCGACAGACAGCAGGCCTCGTCTGTCAACCTAAAACCTAGTGAGGTACGCCTTTCCCAGCCAAGACCTGATACCGGTCCCGGCCCTGGGGAGCCCAGTCCTACCCAGCAAGGCTTGCAGCGTTATGACTCGGAGCCAGGCTTGAGAGGAATCCTGAAGAAGAGCCGCTCTGGGGGACCAGAGTGGAGCATGACAGAGAGCAGTAAGATGGATGCACCTTTCAGCCATGAACAGAATGGTGGAGGCTGTGGCGAGGCAGAGATTCAGGAGAGGATGGAGGGCAGCGAGAGGCAGGAAATATCTGCAGCACCGCGGAGAGAGAGACGAGAGGCTTCAGGTGTGGAGGGAGGCTCGCTGACTGCCGCCCCCTGGAGGCAGAGGGCTCGAGCCAGGAGGGAAACCATCGCCTGTACACCAATTAGAGCCTCGTCAGAGCAGGACGCTCCTAAGGAGGAGAGGTCCTGTCGGGTCAAGACAGAGGAACAGCCAGTTTCCTCTGTGGAACACAGCTCGGATTTGACTGGGAGAGTCCAGTAAGTATCTGAAATTAAATTAGATGGGCTGAGACGTGCATCGTAATAGGTGAAAGTTGGCATGTTACTTGTCTTGATTCTAATACAACATTTTGAAGTATGCATGAATATGCTTTGATGATAATAATCTGGGGGAAACACTAAATACTTCTGATTTTTAGGGCTACAATAATTGTCAAATTTACTGATGTCATTGGTACAAATATCAGCTATGAGCATTTTTAGGATGGAAATTGAACAGGGAAACAGCTTTTTGTAGTATTTTGATAAGTTCTACGGTTTATATTCAATGTGATCCATCTCAAAAGGCAAGAGGAGGAGCAAGAGAGTGCATGGATGAGGAATGAAGAAACCACCAAATCCACGGGACATGTTCAGGTCACCCTGATGGATGGCACTACTAAACTGCATGAGACAACCAATAGCAGCAGTAACAAGGTAAGAAACAGAGACATATCACTCTGTTACTGTAAAAGTCTGCACCACATCATGGGCTTAAAGAGTGTCTCTAATGCAGAATCAAAACCTAGTGGGTAACACTTGCCATTATTTGCCCCTCCATAATCTTTAATCCTCTGTGAGTCTTGTTTGGATCCAGTGGACCGTCAGCAGAGATCGATGAAGTTTAATGGCAGAGGCAGACGGTTGACAGTGCAGCAGTAGAGTCGACCCAGCAAGGAGTGTCCATGTTTAAAGAGTCATATAGTCTCATATAAATCCTGCAAGGGCAGAGCCAAGGATTAGATCGTGTTTTTTTTAAGCTGGCCATCACATTCGCCACCAAAAACAGCGCTGCCATTTGGATCACCCTTTTCTGAATACTATACCATACCTGCAGCTAAGTAAGCTAGCCAACATTTGATGCATTGCGCAGGAATTACATTCAACAAGTTTAAGCTGAGCCCAAGTTTTTGCACATGCACGATCTTGATGTAGTGTACTTTAGTCTGAAATTCCCAGTTTTCTAATTATTAGCTTATTTATTTCAAACAGGGAAATTTGTCACATCATTTCTGCCCACTAAGACTATTAAAATATACCCAAACACTGGCTGTAAGCAAGCATCCTCTAACCTCTGCTAATTGTCTAAAAGTCACAGGTCACTCCACTGGGATCAAGAAAATTACTTTTGGTTTAAGAACATTGTTAAAACATACTGAATCATATAAGAAACGAGTCAAATAATCTCAGATTTTTGCAGCGTGTCAATCTAAATTCTGTGATAAAGCAGCTCAAACTGAGGAAGAAAACTCAATATTGCAGTTTGAGGTTGCTGGGTTCGCTCTTCCTGTCATCTTTAAATCCAGAGAGAGAGAAAAAGCCTGTGGTTAGATCGAAGTATTTGTCATTCCAGTGAAACCAGATATAGCATCTCTTAGCAACAGCACTCTAGATTTGGTTGTGCTAAATGTCTTAGGATCAGACTTGAGTTACTGGGGAATATATGCAGGCTAGTTGGGGTGTGACTGGCCCAGAATGTGGCGAGGAATGTAAACACACCAATTATTCTGGTGGTTAAATGTTGACCCTTTTATGACCCTGTGATCTCAGCTGCACCATGTTGACAGTATGTGTGTGTACATGTATGTGAGCGCATTGATTTTTCTGCTTCCATTACACCTTTGATATTTGGCCCTCTTCCCTTCTTTATTGATTTATCTCCCTGTTTTTCCCCATACTGCCCTCTGTAGGAAGAGACAGAAACCTCTCACGTGGAGAGTATCGACCTTCAGTGCTGGGTAAGTCTTCAAAATGCATAAATCATCTTACATCTCCAACATGGAGACTTCAACTATTTTTAAATAGCTTTAGCCAACCCCTCTCTCTCTTTCTAATGCCTCTCCTCTCCTAGGAACCTGTCTTTGCCTCTGTCTATTCTAGCAGTACGCCCCAATATGTCATGTGTTTCAATCAGGTAATTGTTGAAACCGGTGCATGGCAGATTAATTGTTGCTTACGGTTTGCAGTTTTCCTGTCTGCAGTGAAGAATTTTTTTTTTTTTTTGTCATTGCACACATTCAGGTGGCTGTGATTTTTATTTCTGATGTGTGAAGTTTCACTCACACTAACGAGTCACCTGCACGGTGTTTTATAACACTGTTTCTGTTACTTCTGCACTCTTATTCTTCCAGTTCTCCACCTTCACAAGTGGTACCCAAACTTTCTTTCTGTCATGCCCCTTCCTTTGGGAACCAGAAAAATGTCATGCCTCCCCCTACCTCCCTCCCTGATGTGTAAATTGTGTAAAGAACTGCTAACAATACTGGGAAGCTAGTAACAAAAGGAGCAAAGTTGAGCTTTATTGAAATAATATCATTATTAACATTACCAAGAACATGAAACTGCCACACTCTATCCAAAGATGCTTCTTCGCATTTTTCGACTTGACTGCTGTGGTTGCTCGATGACAATTGCCTGTTTACCGTGTCAAGATATCTGTGCATTTTGTACTTCCCATGTTGTTTTCTGTCTGCTAACCTGAAACTTGACAGCCTTGCCATCATCCCGGCACTGTTTTTTTTTTTGTAGATCTTTGTCAAATGAATCAGATTCATTCAACTTTTTCAACCGCTCTAAACTATTACCCCTGGTCATGCGCTACTCTCCTGCAAATCCACAACATCCCTCCTGGGTGCTTCCGACTTTCCTACATTGAGGAAGTCACATGTGATCTTATTATTCCTACATTTTTTCATTACATCCACAGACCAGCCTGTCCTTTGAGGCACAAGAAGTCTGCTCTCCTACCAAGAACCAGAATCAGCCTCAGTGGAGACAAAAGGTGACATATGATGGCATTTTCATCTTTGGATTTCTTCTGTATTTTTGATATTTAAATCCACAGAGGAGCCCATCTGTATCTTAACAGACTATCTCTCTGGCTATGTAGGCTAAGGAGGTGGAGGATGAGCAGCCTCAGATGGTTGAAACTGAAGAAACGAACACACAGCAGGAAATGAAAGAGCAGGAGACTGAATGCATGGCCAAGAGAAGTGAGTTTACTCGCTTTTGCTTACTCTCTTGCATTCTCATACTCTCTCATAGCCTCTCTGACTCTTTCCCTTTGTGTTTACGACCTGTTAGGTCTTGGGTCTCCAGAATCAGACAGAAATGACACCTCCCATAGCAAGAGACACTTCACTGAAGCTCCAACATGCACAGATGATGGTTAGAGCAGTTCATATAATATTAACTGTATTCAGACTTTCCCTTATGTGTCTCTCTAAACTCTTTGTTTTGTCTGCTTAACAGAGATCTCTGTGCATCCAGTGATGGAGTTTGAAGGTAAAATATAAACTAAGCTTGGAAGTCATCATTCAAAGGCTAATTGATACTTTTACAATCTTTTAAGTTTCCTGTCCCGTCCTCCCCAGCTGCTCCGCAGAGCGCTCCACTCTCTGTAGAAACACAGGAAGTGAAGGAGGTGACGCCTGCGGATGAATCAAACACGTACGATGGAGGTCTCGACAGCGAGCAGTCGCCTCCCTCCACCTGCGCACCCCCACCCTGCAGAGATGCCGCCGCCACAGAGAATGAGCAGGACCTGGATGTCCTCTGCCAGACCAACACACACATGTGAGCCTGATTTTACCAAAGATTTTATGATTATTAGCCTTTGATATCGCTGTATCATGAATATCTAAAATATTCAGGGAGGTGGTGGAGAAAAGATGCACCCACCTCACTGACAGACACAGGGCTAGTATGCTTCATATTTGTAAGAAATTATCTTAAGAACGGTCCTAATCTTTGACTAATGAGCCAAAGATGTCTTAACAAAATCTAGGACTTAGGAGTTTTGAAGCTAAAAGTAACTTTTTTAAAGTTTAAGTTTGGACTGGAGTGACTCCTAAGTGTTGTAAAATAACTTCAATTACTTATTATTAATATAGACTGCAATAATTAATTTGCCGGTCCAAAAACCCTCCTTGAATGCTGAATCAGCCAATTGCAAGACTCCAAAGGCGATGTGTCAGGGCCATGTTATGATTAAACCCCTTTGAGAGACTTCTATAATAAGATATAAGATATGATTATAGTTATATCAGAAACATTTGATATGATATGTTGTTTATATTCATACAAATAAAAATCATAAATGAGTTAAAGAAGCACAGATTAACAATTTAAAGAGAACCATCAATGGGGGTATAACAGTGTAATTAGTCATTTCTATGTTTTCTTTTTAATTGTTGCTAAAATTCATCACATTTTTTGTATTTCATGGCTCACCCACTATAATAATTATTCCACTTTTTATAATTGATTTAGATATAGAACATGTGAGCATTTGATTATATTCAAGCAGAATCTATAATATCATAAATCGGATGACTTAAACTTATCGATGTTGTACAAGTTTTGGCACAAATCTTCTTTATCAACTTGTCATCATACTTTTCCAAACTATCTTTTACTCTTTGGAGTGTGTGTGTCCTAATTTCGTAACTGTCTTGAAAATGATGATGACTCTTACTGTAATTTTAATTAAAAAAGCAAAATGACTTCATTTTTGTGCATTTAACACCACATTTAATACATACTAGCCCTGATAACAGTGACCTCAAGTAGTAATTTATTTTATTGTGTATGCATAATCATTTGTTTTTAAATATAGTAACTAATATTTAAAGTGGATCTCTGTGGAGACTGTCCATACTGTCTGTGTGAAAGCTCATTTATCATCTGTTGTGTGTGCAGACTGACATCAGCAGTAGCAGAGCACAGGCGGTCGGTGCGTCCGTCCCGTCGGACTCAGGGCTCCAGAAACCCTCTGCGGGCTCTGGCAGCCAGAGAGGACATCACGCAGGACTACATGGGGGAGAGGGGCAACACTGAGGAAAGGATCCAAGCAGAGAAGAGTCAGTTTGAATATTTCTCTCCTTTCTTTTCTCTCACTTTGTCTTTCCTCTCGGTTAGCCTCATCTTGCGTTTGTTCCTCCCTGCAGAGTCTAAGAACTCCTCCGTGGCAGATCCACATCTCGCCAGGTCAGAAGACTCAGATGCTGCCCAGTCTTACCCTCCCTTCAGCAGCCTGATGCTCATGCATATCAAAGGTCAGAAAAGATTTGGTTCATCCGTGTCCGCGTGACGTTCTCTTTGTGCTCAGGTGTTTATATTAACTAGCGCCTGTGGTGACAGGTAGGCGGCATGTCCAGGTCCGTCTGGTGGAGCCCTCGGTGCGGTCGCTGAACAGCGGAGACTGCTTCCTGCTGGTCACTCCGGAGCTTTGCATCGTGTGGAGCGGAGAGTTTGCCAGCGAGCAAGAAAAATCCAAGGTACCAGGGAGGACAGAAACATACTGTGATGATCTAGTTTTTATTCATGACAGTCTTGTTAGAATAAAATTACACCAGGGTTTAAATTTAGTGTCACATGCCAATGTGCCATGAAATTTACATAAAACCCTGGAGAAGATTCTCTCTAGAGATTTGAACTGGTGAAGATATTGTAATTATTTCATAAATATGCCGTTTTTTAATTTCATGCCACAAAATTGATAAAATGGCATCAAATATGACACTCGATTCCGCAAGGAGTACTGTGTGCATGAAATTCATTTTGAGTAGCAGTATAATACATTTTTTCCGGAGGTAATACGGCTGGTACTGATATTTTGTGATGTTTTCTGCTCTCAGTTCATACAATCAACAACATCTTTGTCCGTCCTCTGTTACAAACGCAGGGTTTGATACGTTTTGTTACGATGGATTACCTAAACTCTGCATGTTCTCACTACTTCCACCTCACTGTGTTCTGATCACTTTGTCATGTTGGAGGAATAAAGTTTAGATGAAAAATGGTTTCAGTATTTTACAAATTTGTTTCAGGTTTGTACAGAAACATATTTTTCTTCTATGACACATTCAATGAAGATATACAACACCTATTTAAAGTGCATTCTGGGATTCATGAATTCACTTTAAAAGAATTCTCTGGTAGTAAAACTCTCTTTTCCCTTGAAGTTCCTGTAGTCAGAATACATTTTTAGTGACACTATTTCAAGTATTCTATTTCCACTCAATCCCATATGACTGTTTTGCAGCAGTATTATAACTTGAGGTTTTGTTTTTCAGGCCTCGGAGCTGGCGTCGTTTATCCAGAGCCAGAAGGACCTGGGCTGTCAGGCCTCCCAGGTGGTCCACCTAGAGGAAGGGCTGAACTCTGACAGCAGCCTGGCTGAAGACTTCTGGAGCCTTCTGGGAGGAAGGACACAATACAGAGGTCAGAGGTTAAAATGTCTACTTTGTAAATGTCTCCCAGAAAGTAGATTGTCCTCTGACACAAAAGAAGTGGACAAATGATAAAAGACCCAAGTGACCACAAATCAGAGCAGCCATCCATTAGTACATTTACTATTTTGTTAATATTTGTTGAATTTAGCTGATGTTTTTATTCACTAAATGTTATTTATAATGTCTGTTTTCTGCTCCCCACAGGAGCGGGTGCACCAGAGGAGGATGAGCTCTATGAGCGCGGTGTGGTGGAGTCTAACTGTGTGTACAGACTGGTGGAGAACAGACTGGTGCCCCATGAACAGGCCTGGGCCTCCATCCCCAGCATCTCCCTGCTGGGATCCAGTGAGGTATGTGGTCTCTTCTGGATTCTCCTGTTGCTTGATCATTTTTTACTGCAGGCTTTGTGTCGTTTCTCTCCTGCAGGATTGTAATACACACACATTGAAGAAGTCCTAAAGGTGTGCATTTACTGTGTGTATTTTTGGGTCCAGGCTCTGGTGTTTGATTTCGGCAGTGAAGTGTACCTGTGGCATGGACAGGATGTCTCCCTCAGCAGGAAGAACATTGCTCTCCAGCTGACTCACCAAGTGTGGGTCGGAGCGTATGACTACAGCAACTGTCGAGTCAACCCACTGGATCCCACACAATGTAACCCGAGCATACAGCTGTAAGTCCACACTGCAGGCAATGAAACGATTAAAGCTTTCAGCCTGTACTAAACAAGGAAAAATAACAACAGATACTGTAGATATTAATCCACATTACAGAAATGACAGAGTGCAGCTGTGAATGCTCTCCAAATATATTTAACATTTGGCTAGTAAAATCAAAGCGATGGATGTAATTCCTCACTAGACACAAGCGAACCCTAGGATACAACATTAAGTTTACTGTGCATGCAGCAAAAACCCCAGACGTCTGCTGCAGGTCTTTAGTGCACACTGTAAAACCAAAGCAAATGCCTTGTAACTCCATGCTGCACACGGAGAAACCCCAGCATACAGCATTGTGTCCAAACTGCTGTAAAATCTGTAATTCTGTAAAATGCTGTAAAATCCCAGCATGATTTTGGAAATCCACACGACGCAGTCAGAGTTAGAACTAACATTAAGGTCTACTCTACGCCTGTAATCTGCAATACCCATATGTGATTGTTCAATATGTGATTGTTCAATATGTCTTCTTCTGGTTTTATGACATTTTGATAACTTACCTTTTTATTTGGTCCGCAGGAGGGGAGAGGGGCGTCCCAGCTGGGCGCTGTTGGGCTGCATCGTAGAGCACAACGAGACGGCTCTGTTCAAAGAGAAGTTCCTGGATTGGACGGGCAGAAGTGGAGACATGGAGGAAACTGTCCCAGTGAAGGATGAGACACAGGTTCATTTCACTATTTAATGGCTCAAAGTCATGCTGCTGCACGAATAATTTTCAGAGATGGATGCACACAGTAATTATAATTTATCTGAGTGTTGATTGGCTCGTTGATTGATACCGGTGACTAAGCAGTTATTCCATCACGTCTGGATATATCTGGATTTGAAAATTCACCTCCCAGACATTACTCTGTTTTGGAACATTGAAGAAATGTGACTGGCATAAAATTCGTCTTGGAAAGCCAGTAGCGTGTGTAGAAGAAGTTTGATTGACACTTCTTACTTTTTGCAATACAGATCAGCTAGCAAGGTCAAATATTGGAATGGCACATTGCATCTCGGAGAACATTTGTTTTTCTTTTTCTCTCACTCTGGTTGTAAACAATGCAATCTCACTCCAAGATATTTCCCCTGCAGCTTAAGTAGCAGAGACTTTTTCCACAGTCTAAACATTAGCAGTTAATGTCAGGTTTTTCTGTCAGTTACTCAAAAACACAATTTTTTTAGGGTACTTTATATTGATGGTCAAAACCCAAACAAGGAGAAACCCATTGCAGAGAAGCTGTTTCTTCACTGGGAGTAAACAAAATAGACCAGAATGCAGTGCAACCATAAGACATGTTGTGTTTTGAAGAACAGAGTCTAACTGAAAGTCTCCTCTCACCCTTTGTCCGCTGTCTGTCTCTGCACAGCTCATCCCAGTTCAGTCTTCCCCGCCTGTCTCCCCGTCATCAGACCTTCTGAGCCCCTGCGACGCCAAGGTTCTAGTGTCCAGCCAGTCGCAGGAAGGGGACGGCTTGGTCCATAACGTGCTGGCCGGCGTCGATGTCCAGAGGGGTCACGGGGTCATCACCCTGGAGGAGGGACATCAGATCAAGCTTGAGACGGCTGCTGTGGACACATGGCACGTCCAGGAGTTTGATGACAGTGAAATTCCTGTAGAGAGCACAGGACAACTTTACGAGGGAGACTCTTACGTCATCCGCTGGACATACAGCATCAGCACTGTTGGTCAGTGACATTCTCACATCATCATCATCATCACATCATACCCTACCATCCCAATGAAAGCTTATTCTAAATCTAAATGTAAATTGATGTTTCTTATGATGATTTGTTTTTTCTTATCTGCTGTAGATAAGATAAACAGCCCTGATGATTGTAGCAAGGACCCTGGACAAAAAGAAAACACTGTTTTCTTCCTTTGGCGAGGCCGTCACTCCACTGTCAGTGGGCGGGACACCGCTGCTTTTCTGTCCATTGGGATGAACAACCATGAAGAGTCCCAGGTAAGCGCATCACCTTCAAAATGGATCATCAGCTCTTACTGTACAAACAAGTACAGCCTGAAGTAATAACACTCTAAAACAAACATTTTTCATATCAATAATTTGTTACCATTTCCACAGACCGTGCAGACTCCAAGTACAATAAAATAGAGAAAAATTACACGGACATGAAAAATTAGAATATTGAAAAGTTCATATTTAGGCCAAAGAAAATAAGCAAAACAAAGGGCAAAAGTATGTACAATGCTGTAAGTAGTAGAATTTAAGTAAGTCATTAAAAAGTGGATACAGAACATTAGACACAGAGCAATATGATACATGAAAAAACCAAATGAAGTGTGAAAAAGGATATTGTAAAGAATAAAAGTATAAAGGAAAAACAGCGTGCAGTGTAAAGTTGCTCTGAGACTTTGTAAGTCCTCTCATCTTTTTCCTTTTACAGCTGAACCATCTAAAACATCTTACAGCTTATTGCAACAATAACATAACACTCAAAGGAACCATTCTTTAAAATAAGAACTCTCACTTGAGTACACTTTTTTTTCTGTGAATGTATGTCCATGCTTCTGTAAAAATGTTGAATGGAGGACTTTTATTGATACTTTTACTGAGAGAATGGATTTTTATGCTTTTGTCCATAGCTGAGTTATAAAACCTAGAACTTTATACTGACATTTTCAGTGCTTCTCTAGCAGGACTGGTGTTATTTACAGCCTGTGTGTTTGTTTTGTTGTTCCTGAAGGTGGTGGTTCCTCAGGGAAAGGAACCTGCTTGTTTCCTGCAGCTTTTCCAGGGAGGCCTGGTCATTCACAAGGGCAAGCGAGAGGAGGCCTCTACTAATGCAGGCACAGGTATGGTGTTTTTTTCCCCTCTTCTTGCATCTAATTTTCCTCCTTTTTTCATGTAAGTTCTTTCAAATATTCCTATGTTTCTGCTGAGCAGAGTGGCGGTTGTTCTGTGTGCGAGGGGAGCTCCCAGAAGAGGGCTCACTGTTAGAAGTGGATTGCTGTTGTGCAGGTCTGAGGTCCAGGGGCTCTGTTGTCCTGCTCAACAGCCAGCAGGAGGTGCTGTACCTCTGGACTGGCTGTAAAGCTCAGAGTAGCTCTAAAGAGGTTGCCAAGAGGGTAGTGGAGCATCTTACTGAAATGTAAGTTTCATATTCTGGATGGCATTTCAACAGACTTTAGCATCCAGTGATAATTTCAGCATTCAAGGATGAAATAATTTCCCAGCCTGTGAAATTGTGCATGTGGTGTGTGTTTGTGTGTGTGTGTGTTAGGTGTCCACCAGAGTTGGGTCTCAGTAAAAGCAGCCCTGTGAAGGTGCAGGTAGTTGAGGAAGGTTCAGAGCCTGCAGACTTCTGGACAGCACTGGGACAGATGGACAGGAAAGCCTATGACTGCATGCTGCAAGGTACACGACTACACACACTTTTAGTTCTGTCCACACAGGATACTTTCAACAAGCCTGTGAAGTTTAAGCTCATAGTAAAAAGCTACACATCTGTCCTCCGTCAGATCCAGGTAAATATAACTTCACACCTCGTCTCTTCCATCTGAGTGCCTCCTCTGGGAGCTTCAAGGCCGAGGAGCTGCAGAGTCTAACACGGCTGCCGGGGCTCGTGATGGCAATGCCCTTTGTCCAGGAGAGCCTGTACGATGTACCACAGCCAGGTGAGAGCAGAATCAGTACTAGCAGTTTACTAGCAGTAAACCTTTCTGCTTTTCAATTTATAAAGACTGCACATGAAAATGTATGAAAAATAAAATTTAGAGACATTTGAGAATTTGTCTCAGAAAGTAAATTTTGGCTTTTAAGAAGTGATTTAAAAAGACTGAATTGTACATTAGGGGCTATACTTCAACATATCAAAGAACATGCAGTAATACATTGCATGTTTTTTCATATTTTCACTGAAAAACTTTTCATACTTTCATACTACAGACCCAAAACATTTTTCTTTGCTGTATTCTTTTCTATATTCGACATTTACTTTGCCTTATCCTGTTTTATTCCTTCTGCTAGAACCCAAATATCCCACAGGAACTATAAAGTCAAACTGAATCTAATGTTAATTTAATCCAGCTCCACTTATTGTCTAATATATCCCCAATCTTTCTTCTCTGTCCGCACAGCCTTGTTCCTGCTTGACAACCGTCTAGAGGTCTATCTGTGGCAGAGGGGTCAGCCTGAGCAGACAGAGAGCTCTGCTTCGGCCTGGAGCCGCTGGCATAACGAGAGGCGGTGTGCCATGCAAACGGCGCTGCAGTACTGCAAAGGTAAAAAGGAGGCTGTTGGTTTGGAAATTAAGGCATTGCTGGTTTGCTGATATGTTTAAAATTGTGCTGTTTTCTCTCTGTATCCCAGAGATGAACCCACGACGCCCACCGCAGGCCTACCTCATCTTTGAGGGGTCTGAACCTCTCACCTTCACTAATGTCTTCCCTTGCTGGGAGAGGAGCCTGGGACCCCACACACAGGTAGAGCACGAGCAGCGTCAGTTTATTATTTAACACAAGGCTAGATGTTGTGTAGTCCTGTTGCATATGTGTGTGTGTGTGCACATGAGAAACAACACTCGGAGAGTCACAACATCACAGACAGATATTCTTTTACAAGTATTTATTAATATTTGCTCACCATATCAGCATGATAGATGTTCCTCACTGGCCACAGCTGCATACATTTTATTTTTTATGAACTAATTCTTCATCTGAATGCAGGAATGTATCCCAGATTTACCCTTATCACTAAATAGGTACAAGGCATCACCGTGGTCTAAAGGGCATTTACTCCTAAAAGAGTTTCATTAGTCTAGATTAAGGCTGCGACATTGAAAATAATTCAACTTGTCTGCCAGAAAACCTGAAGTGGAGTTGTCATGCTCTCAGATGGATCATATTTTTTAGAGAGAGTTTGTAAGAGTTGGCAAGAATAAAAGTCTGGGTGGACTCACTTAATCTTTGTCAGGTCATTTTTTGGAATACTGATACCAAATAGTAGCAATAAGTCTATGATACGTGGAATATTTCCCGTTTTGCAGTCCAATAATCAATACAATCACATCTGACTCTACCCTGTGTGTGTGTGTGTCTCAGGGCGACGCAGGGCGGGTGAAGCTGACCTTGGTGCAGGACGCCCTGGCCCAGCTCATGAAGACCCAGTACCCTCTGGAGGAGCTGCTGCGAAGCCCCTTGCCTGAAGGAGTGGACCCCCAGCACCTGGAGGTCTACCTGTCTGACCAGGACTTCCAGGTAGACTTGATAGGATCAGCAGCATGCAGTGGCGTCTTTCATCCAACAGGCCGCAGTGTTCACCAGATTTTACTAATGAAAACTGATACGTTTATAATCTGAAGATAATTTATGAGAATAAGTTTTGTCTAAACTTTCATATTAACATTTTTATTCTATTTATGAATTCATTCCTACATCGTGTCCTCCGTAAATAAATCACTGCAATTATGTTTCAGACTATTTTGGAAATGAAGAGAGATGAATATGCCTCCCTCCCAGACTGGAAGCAGATTGATCTGAAGAAAAGCAAAGGGCTGCTTTTCTAGACAGCGATAACAAGCGGAGGCTGACTGACGCGCTGTAGCAGGGACTTCCTCCTCCTCTGCCAAGAAGGGATAACGGCAGGGGGATATTAGCACCATGCTGTTGCACAAAGGACTGCTCACAACGTAATAAAAAGAAGAAAAATTCACTTTTATTTATGTCAAATTAGTATGAGTGTGTGGACTTTTTAATCGGACATGGATTTCTCCGTAGCTATTGTTCAGAGCAAAAAAAAAAAACAAAAAAAAAAACACAAAGCACATTTTCCTATGAAACATTTTCTCTGTACAAATCAGTGAAAGATATAAAGAAAAGGTGTGTGGGAAAAAAAGGAAGAACGTCAGTAACAAACTGTGGGATAAGGGATGAGAACATAAGAGTGCTTACAAAAAAAAAGAGATCAATTCTAATAAACAATGTAAACAAGAAAAAAAAAATAAAAGGCTAACCACTTTCTAAATGTTTCCTCCTCGATCGATATATTTCCATCGAAACATCTTTAAACTTTGACAGAAAAAGAAAAACTGCTGCTTTGCCAAAATCTTAAAACAAGCGTGTTTGACGGCAAAAATCTATGCTGTGTATTTTACAGTCGTGTGTCATATGATGTTATGATGTGTTTATTTGTCTGCCAGCCTTGTGTGCCATGGTCAATGTAGCTGGAGCCCATGTGTTCACTCTGACTGTGGTTAATGCCTTATTAGGACTCCTTGGAGGTTTACTATTAGCTATGCATGGGGGAGCAGGTAGACATGCTCCAATAACATCCCTCTGGCCCAAAACAACACGCTAATTCTGCTTCACCTCAACCAACACACTGTTCAAAACATCCTCCTGACACGCCAATATACAAAGACATAATGTACTCTCAAATAGTGACTCTCTGACAGGAAATCAACTGTGTAACACGAATATTCTTAACAGCTAATGGTGATGTACTTAAAATGTCTTGGTCTACTTTGATATTGGTGTATTTTTCATATTCCTGGCATCATGTAGATAGAAACAGCAGCTACAGTTGAATTTCTTAGGAAAATTTTCTTTTTTTCTAAACCTTTTGGTGTCAGAATTAAAGCACAAGCGTCTCTTTCTTGACTCAACAAGTCTCACAGGGGGAAAAACAAGCTTTTAAGAGGAAGAGATACCATTGATAACAGCCTCAGTCAATCATAACATAATGCATAAATGAGAAAAAAAAAGGCAGTACTCAACTGGATGTTAACTTTACTGCTGATGCGCTAAAACTACAGCTGTTGCTCTCTTGAGCTGCACTAAACACCTCACACACAGGTGATTTCTAACAGTGTAAGAGTAACCGAAGGAGGCTTTTAAACAACCCCAAGTCATGCTGACCCCCCACAAATTGTAAATAAGTCAGGTTAGTCTTCCATTGGTCCACTGAGTTGGAGCCCCTTTGGACTCGCTGGCTAACTGGGTGTTATTTTCCTCAGAATGGATTAGCTGACTAAGCCTCCATGTGACTGTGCAGTGCCGGTGAGATTGGATTTAGGCCCACCGCTGGGTGATGGTGCACTCGGGAAGAAATTTCCAAAGACCTTTTCGCTCGCAGGCAGCTTACACCTTAAACAGACCAACTCTAAAAAAAAAAAAAAAAAAAAATCTGTATGGGTAAAGCCACCTGGATCTGAGTGTGTGACATCTACTTTGCAGTTATTACTATACAGCTAGTGAATGCACAGACTTTTTGTAATCAGACAAGATTAAATTACGTGGCCTTTTCTCGATGTGCGATGTGAAAATGAGAAATTGAGTCCCCGCATCCATCAACACATCCATTTACAGCTCGGAAGTGACTGGATGATGAGTTTGGGAAGCGTGCGTGACTTGCAGAACGTATCAATTGAATACAGAACTTTGAAAAGAAGCAGCTCAATGATAATATGGACACATTTTCACACCCTGCTGCTGCTGTTTGTTTGTGTCTGAGTCTGTGTCTGCCCTAAATGGCTTGCTCTCTCTGTACGTCGGCTCCAGGTATGCTTCGGTCCGGTTCAGAGGCCAGCGCCGCCTCACGCAAAACCACCATGTGATCTTCGGCCGCGTGGAGCGACTGGTCGATCCAGTCCATACTGCCGGACATGTGACAGGCGTTGCGGGTGACCAGCACCAGGTGGCTGACTGAAAGGAGGAGAGCAGTGGCCCTGAGGGAGAAGAATATAACAAATGGGTTTAATTTAAACTAGCTTTCTTGCTGCTGCTGCTGCTGCTGCTGGATGAAAAAGTGAAAAAGCACTTATTTCCAAAAACACTTTTTTCTAAAGTAAGCAACAACACACTGGTGACAGCATACAACGGGTACAGAAAGAGCACGAAAGTAACACAACACATGACGAATTGCATAAACTTTAAATTCAATTTGATTAAATGATGAAAAACACCAATTTTTGAGCTTTCTGAGAGTTTTCCTGGAAGCATCAATTTCCTGTGACACTTGAGAATGTGCATAACGGTCCCTATCATATGTCTGTAAATCTCAAAGGTTATTAAATTATGGATAAATCAAAGTCATGTGGTCGCTCCTCTCCAGCTTCTTCAGACGCCAAATCAATCGGCAGAGCGGTAGGTCTTTGCATTAAGCTTTCGCAGTCATGCAAAAGGCCCATTTAAGTAATGGAGAAAGGGATGCGATTACCTGGCATCGAGCAGAATTGGATCCAGAGGCGGGTACATGGATCTGACCACGTCGTCCACCCTGCGAGACAGGTCAATGAGGATGTGAGGAGGCGGGTTTGCCTGAATCAGTTATATGAAGTTGTGGTGAATCGTGCACGTTACCTCGGGCTGATGCGTTTGGCTACAGTGATGATGTCACTCAGGCTGGCTGGGGCTTTGACCTTTGCCCCTGAGCCCATTGTCATGGCGACCAACTTTTCAGTCAAAGTGTGGCAGATCTGAGTGTGGGATTAACTGTGTTAGTATCAGTAAATCACTGAATATACTTATAAAAAATGGACTAAAGGAGCAAGTACACTTCAGTTACCTTTAGGATAGAGATGCAGTGAGAAACCAAACCACTGTTGGAGAAATAAAACACAGAATTAGTTTTGACACTGATAAAACATAAACATTTACAGCAGTGACATTAACTAAAAACTCCAAAATCTCTTTACGGTATCACTAAAATTCTGCCGGGCAGTATTTGCAGTTTATGTCATGCCAACAAGTGCTACTGCTAAGACGTACGAGGCGTCTTCTATCCAGTCTTCGTTCTCTAAGATGGCCTCGATGTGAGGGTTGGTGATGACCACGTCGTCCAGCTCCAGCTCCGACGGCTCGCTCTGGGTCTCCATGGCTCCGATCAGATCGACTGTGGGTCTGAGGGACAGGACAGGAACAGCAGAGGAAGGTAAGCTGGATTCTGATGACGAATAACTTATATTGATTTAATATTAATTTTCTGTGCCTGGATTGAATTTAATGAGAACAATTCAAAAAAATGCTTGAAAACAAAAATCTGTGAATATATGGTTTTAAATCACAAGTTGCCACAACATCAAACTCCATTCACAGACTCTCATTAAATTATAAAACCTTTTCTCTCCAAACCAGAGGTGAGAAAAGAGACAACCTACAGTATGTAAGTTAAAACAAGAACTTTTTACCTCTTATTTAATCTGGTAGATGTTATATTGAATTGTTTGAGTGTTTAATGGATTATTTTCTACTGGATTTATATTATATTCCTATTTTTAGTAAGGCCTGAAGAGGAAACTGAATCCCAAACTTATGGATGCATATTAATTGATGTAAATGACTTGTGATGACCTAATTTCCTTTTATAATTCACTTCTTTGTTTGCTTCTAGCGTTCTTATTTGAAATATTTTCTTTGTAATATCTCCTTTTCATGAATAAATACATTGTTGGAAAGGCTTTAGGATCCCATGAGCCAATGTTATTATTGTCATTTTTTTCCCCAAACGGTAACTAATCAAAAGTTGTGAATCAGTAGTATGAAAAGGCAGTGGACAGAATAGTCGGCCACATGATACAGAAAGTTTTAAGACTCTGAAGGAAACACAGAAATGAAAACTCCTGTCTGTTACAGATTTAGAGGTTTTGTATTGTTTCACTGACTTGGAGTCAAAGTGGTGCAGCAGGTCGTGTGGGTGGCAGTAGCGGTGTCTGCACACCACCACCAGGGCAATGAAGGAGGCCAGGAAAATGGTGGCCAACACCCCAATGGCCACGATCACCACTGTCTCCATGGCGACTCCTGCTCCCACAGCGGCTACAGGCAGCAACTCGTCGAGAGGAGAAAAAAAAAAAAAAGAGTCCAATCAGGGTCGGCTGATTGTCCGAGCTCGATTACGGATGGGCGCTCATCTGTTGAGAGGAGAATAATTGGTGGTTTCAGTCTGATTGGGTGTAACATCAAACCGGAGAAGAATGACATTATCTCCATACTTGAGGATATCTATGTAAGAAATTTCCATTTCTGTTGAAACACTATGCACATCTGAATCCACAGAGTAAAGAATACAATCAGCAGCGTTTTTCTCTGTTTCTAAAAGTGGCGCACCTTCAATGCACACATAAAACTGACCTTTATCTGAGTACATACAAAGCTGAAGTGTGGTTGCCCTTTGTTTGCACTTTATACAGTGTAATGAGAACAATGTGTCTGGTAAACAGAGACCGGTAACACTTTATAATAAAGGTACACAAAGTTTTGATCAGTTAGCAGGCAACAAATGATGAATGAATGAGGAAACTTACTGCTAGTAAACCATTAGTTAGCCGGCAGTTCTTGAATAACTCCAAATCAAATTTAATAGAGAGGCAAATAATAAGTTAATGATTAGTTAATTGAGAAACGAGTGAGGAACAGATGAGGAATGACCTGATAATTGATGAATCGTTAACATGTACTTCCCCAATAATTCCTAAAGGAAGACTATCTAGTAGATACTGATGAGAACAGACTGTGAGATCCTGTATTAATGAATTATTAGGTAATGATTAGTTCATGAATATGTGTCAATCGATCATACTGACCACTTTCTTCATGAGTCGCTGCTGATTATCTCTGAAGCAGCTGCTAGTAACGACTCATTATTAATTAAACATTAGTTACTGTTTTTGTGCACCCCGAGAAAAGTGATACATAACACTGATCAGTTACTAAGTAGTCCCTCATTACTTCATCATTATCTAACAGTTAATTACCCTTTTCTGTGCCCCCTCAAGTAAAGTGGGGTACAAAAAGGCACATCAATCAGGAAAACTACAAACCACAGCTGATATTATATGAATTCTATTCAACTTTAATCAGCAGCCACAAAGTCAACAACTTACTGTCACACATTGTGTGGAGATATCTGGTTTTTAACAACAAAGACAAGCTAAACCCACAAAACTTGACGACAAAACTCTCATAAACTTTGACCTCTTACCATCTGATGTTTTCAGTCCTGGCGGAAGTATTTTTGGATTGTCTGCAGGTTTATTTTAGGTGACATGTTCCGACATTTAGCGTCTCTCTGGAAGTGTAAAGTATACCTGCCCTCTGCCCAGTTTAGTCACTCATTAACCCGTCCTGTCCCACACCTGAGTGCTCATGTGTGAGTGAGTGTAAACTCTCTAAAGGGAGGCTGTCATTAAGAACAAGGCAGCTCCCTGGATAGTGTTTAATTGATTTATAATTAGGCATCACATTTTTTTAAAAGCAGAGATACGGTTTTGTCCGCTGTTAGAAGCACAGATTTCCACAGGGAAGCTGAACTTTCAGCATTACAACATTGTAAACCTGCATTTTTGCCCGGATGATTGTGTGAGATTCTGCCATGGAATGCTGTAATTCTTTAATCTGATTAATTTGTGTTACACTAGCCGTATCATACAGAGCTTTCTCCCGTCTTTCTCCTGCCTGAGAGCTTTTCTGACTCATTTTTTCTTTTCACAGGCCAGTGGTATCTTGAAATCTTAAAATACCACTGCTAAAAGGAAACACATATAAAAGGTAAACGGGGTGATTTGAAGTACTTTAGGGTACAGATTATCATTCAATTCAATTAAAAATATATCTCCATATTCCTCAGTGTGTCTTATAGTGCGATCTGTGTGATTAGGAGGAACACCACAGATTTCTAAACAGGTTTGCTCTTTGCGTTCAAACCCAATTTAAGGAAATTGTTTGGAAAAATAAATGCAAATTGCTTCTATGGAGCATTAACTTTTCCCCTAAAGCCTAACCAAAATGATTTTACTGCAAATTCAGAACCAACGGGTACACATACACACATAACCAGTTGTGGTAAGTAACTAAGTGTATTTACAAAAGTATAATTCGGACATACTTGTACTTTACTTAAGTATTTCGGCCCTACATTTCAGAGGGAAATGTTGCATTTTTTGCTCCGCTATATTTACAGATATAGTTACATCATTACTTACATCAGAATCAGATTTTATATAAAAATACACAATCTGCTTCCAAGATATGATCCATTGCTCCAGACAAGACTAAGCAACAGTATATAAAGTACATGCATCTGCAATGACAGTCCCTTAACATAATATATAATAACATTATGAAACAAACCATTCTGCATAACAAATACCTTTACTTTTGATACTTTACATAAGTTTTGCTGATAATACTTCTGTACTTAAGTAAGTGCAGGACTTGTACTTGAACTATACTGTGGTATTACTACTTTTAAGTACAGTAAGTAAAGGATCTGATTACTTTTTCCACCACTGCAAATAACATACGCAACAGTTTCTGAGAGGATTAACCACAACAAGACATTAAAAAACAATAAAAATACCACTAAAATCATTCCTTTTGTTGGTGTGTGTGCTTTGCATTTACAAAACACCTGTACACTGTATCTCTGCTGGGTGTCTCACCCAAAAACTCATCAAAAGGGGAGTCTGAGACTCAATTTAAGTCAGGCCTGTTATGCCTGTATAACAATGTGGCGGAGATAAACAAAACATACAACACATCAAACTTGTATAGTTAAATAATATTTCACCATATTCAGTATTTTTCCTTATTTGATAGATAAATAGATACATAGAAACACACACAGGCGCGCGCTCACAGCAACCCACATGCACACATAAAAGCAAAGTTTTTTCCGATTTCTTCGTTTTTCACAAATACAGACAGACACATCATAGTCATAAAATACATCCGGTATACCAAAGCCTGGTAAACATTTCTAATGTTAAACTACAACATTCCTACCTTTAATGGACCAAACAAACACTCTTTTATATAGTTACTCACCCAAACATTTTGTGCTTTTAGTTCGATTCCTTTTAGAAGACAAAATACTTTCCCCTCCGCCACCAGGAGCGCGGAGACGGCACCGACATCTCCAAACCTGGTGCGTGAACGCGCCGGAGCTGGCGGTGAATGACTGATGAGCAAACTTTTTCTCTTTAAACTTTGCAGCGCGAGCGCGCGCGCGCCCAGCTGCAGCTATATCTGCGCGTGGACAGATTCGGCCACGCGCCTGTTATGAGAGGGGCTGTTGGAGCGGTGTGCGTAAAACCCCTCTCTGCCCTGTTTTTAATGAGGAAAAGCTACAGTACTGCTAATATGAAACACAAGTAGGGACTTTAAACGCTAGGTGGCGTGCCCTAACCAGTTATTAATACACATTGAGACCTGCCAACAGTTGATATGGCGGCGTTGAAGTCACATTTGAGAAAAGGTGAGGCCAAATGTGACTATTTTAAGTGTTTCTGTGGTGCTCTGGAGTTGTAGGTGTAGTCTGCTGCTACATGCCACGTGATTTGTTTTAAATTGAATAACCTTGTTGTACTTTTTATTTCTCTATAAAGCACTTTAGTGTTAGTTTTAGATGTGCTCAACAAATAAATTGACCTGTTCATAAACTCTTAGCTGTGTTAGCCAGGGAAGACATTTTGACTTGTCATGACAGGAAAAGCACAGGTGTAGCTAGGCTAATAGGATTAATTAACGATGGTCCCATTACATTTAAGTGTTCCAGTAAGCAAACATGCACTATAGTAGGGCCCTGGAGGTAGAAAGCCTAAATTGAATGCAGCCATCTTTAATGTAATTAGTTACACCTGTGCTTTCTCTGCTATGAAGTTAGTCAACCACACAGTTTGTTGTCAAAATCACCATGAATAGTAAGAGTTAACTAATTTATGCTAATAGTACGATTCAAAGTTCATTTTTGACTTTGGAAACAGCAGTTGACATAACAAAATCATGTCAAGGACCAATTAGAAGCTGTTGCAGAGCTTTCAATCATATCTTATGATCTTCATCGGCAGATGGAGTTTGATCAGTTGAAATTGTTTCCTGAAAATTTCTCAAATGGTCAAATTTTTTATTTCACTTTAAGGATTTCTCATAGTTTCATAGATATCAAACTTGGAAACAGAAGTTGACACAAGGTCCTTTTAGTAGGTGTTCTGAAGCTCAATCATTTAATTGATCAATGACGAGGATATTGTTGAAAGCTCCAGTACAGCTACTTACTGGAGATTGTGAGATTGTTGTTGCCGTTTTCAAGGTAAAGAGTAAACGCTGAGAGCTAACATTGACAATCAGTCCTTTTAAACTGCTAAAAAAAAAAACATCTATAATTCCATGAATGATTTATGATTCAACAGACTTTATTCGGTCAAGTTTAAAAAAAAAACAAAAAAAAAAACCCAGAACAATAAATGAAATAATAAAGAGTTGCAGTGTCTGAGAGAAAGTAGCAAGGTCTAGGAGAAAAACTCTGATAATGACATGTTTGAAAAGCTACTAAATAGACCTTGAGGTGAGCTTGTTTCGTCAGCTACTGTGACTATTCCTCATATAGATATAAAATCATATTGGTTGTTTTCATCTACAATGACAGAAATCACTTCACAGTCATTAGAAAGAGATAAATGTGAAAAAATGTAAATGCTGTTTGTCTGGCATACAAATGGTGATCCAATAAGTCCTATCAGTCTCATGATAATATAATGTTCCTTCATGTTTGCAGAGCTTTGAGCTATCAGTAAACAGATGGATGAGGTGCTGAGGTCTGCTTCCCACCACAAACATGCAAAGGAACTAACAGCATGCAACACTATAAAGGTACGACCATCGTTTAACTCTGTATACTCTCTGTTAGCTCGTTCGACATAACTCATATTCCCCCGCATTAACACCCAGTTTCCGTGCATGTTCCACTTTACTGGAGCAGCTCCGTACCACCAGCAGAGATAATTATACCCTCTTCAACTGAATCCAGAATGCAGCATAAAAGCAAAGTGCATCAGCGCAGAGCCTGCAAAAGCTAGTTAATGTTTGAGCAATCCTGTCAATCACCGCGATGCATCATTAGGTGTGTCTCTGTGATGCGTTCTGGTACGGGCGCACATCTTTTGAAGTCTCTTTCAGTACAAGAATGGATCTCAGACTGAGAGAGCAGACCGGGCCCCGACTCTCAGCTCATAAAATATATATTTATTTAACATCAGTTTGGATTAAAAAAAAAAAAGGAATAAAGTTTACAGCAGGGGCACCACCGTAAAAATAAATCCTCTCTGCAGACAAACACAAACATTCATCCACCTTGCTTGAGGATATTTAGTTATCTTTCTCATTGTGTAAGACGAGTGCTCCAGCATCCCCTCTACTGGTCTCTGCTCAGCCATGTAGGTCTTATTGTTCATCACTGGCCAGCGAGCTTCACAGTGGCGCCGGGTTAACAAGCAGGCGGGTGTTACCCAGTAGCTGTATTGAACAGCGGCGGAGCTAATCAGCCGGTAACAGTCGATTCCTCCTGAGAGTGTACCTGCCAAACGGTAATTGAACTATTAACCGTCCTGGATGCGGCCGAGGTGGCCGTCTGGATGCAGGGGTCTTAAAGGAATGCCTTTACTTTATCCAGAGTACACTGTTTATTTAAAAAAAGATGGGTGCTGTAGTATTCCTTGACTTTACAGTATAAGGATGGTAAAACATGGTTAAACACTGTAAACATGGTCAAAGTTCCAAAACTTGAGGTGAACGTTTGTAAAAATGCTCCCTGCAAGTCAAAGACCAGGGCTTCAATCTCATCTGAACGCTCCATTTGTTACCTTTACTTCCTCCATGTGATGACGTCAGATTGTTCCCGCATGCCCACAAATGACTGTCTGTTCTGTAGCCTTTTTTCTTAAGGTTGTTCCACGTGTTGCTCACGTTGTCCACTCGCATATTTCGGATCAGATGGATCGGATCGGACTTTTACGGATGCATTTGAGAAGTTTCCATTTCGAGTGAAAAACGAGAAGAAGAAGTGAAATCCTACTACTACTGTTTGTTGGCATATTTACCCCCAAAGCTGTCATTAAAGAAGAAATAATGAAGCATCTGGTGTTACATCATCAGAGACACATAATTGAAAATTAAAACAATTTTTATCTTTTTTTTTTTGTCACTTGCTCTCGGCATTATCCTCCATCATCGAGGAACTGTAATTATCAGGAATATTTATCATCTATCATTTGAACGATAAAATTTAATAAATCAATTTAAGCAACTAAGTTTTGCAACTAATCTGACTTTTCACAAATTCCAACAAAAGCTTTTTTGGGCATGAAATTTGTGCAGAAGGTTTTGTTTTTTTTAGATTTATTTGTAAGTTACCTGTGATGTTTCAACCAACCTTTATTTGCAAATGAGGAAGATGCAGTGTTGTCTGTCCTCTGGTTAGGAAACAGCTGGAGTTTTTTGTCTTTACGTCTTGAATCTCTGATATTACTCCAGGAGGAGGATATATATATATATATATATATATATATACTTTTAATGTTTACAGAAGCAGCCATCACTCTGCCATTAGTGTGTATGCAGGTTTCCCCTGCCGTCAATGATCAGAGTCAATGGATTGTATCGTAACAGAAATTGCCACCTGTTGTTTCCTCCTCAACCTGCGATAGACAAACTGTTGTGCCAGCTGCTGAGCCCCGCAGTCGACAAGAGGTAGTAAATGACGCATGATTTCCTTGCAACTCCTCTTGGTGTTTTATTTCTCATTATACCAACTCAGGCATGCTTCTCTCAGCATGGATGGATTAATGACTGAGGAGAGAGACTGCCTGTCTTTGATTTTTGTTCTTAAACCCTAAACACAAATTGACATTACTCAGGGTTTTATGCTGTTTTTTTTTTTCTTACAGTCATCAGAATAGAGGCTCATCACAGGTGCTTAGACTGTCTGCCTTTGACTGATCGATGGGGAGCGAGGACATGGGTTGTTTACAGTCCCCGTGGCCTATCATGACATCTGTGGCCCTGTGCAGCTCTGCAGGCAACAACAGGGAGGAGCATTAAATGTGTGTATCTGGGAAAAAAAAGGGGGGGGGGGGAGTCTTCCGTCAACAGATGGCTGAGGGTGGCCTCTGAGAAGCTGAGGATCTAGAGCAGCACTCTGATGATTTATCTATTGCTTGCTGTCTCTTAATCAGAAACAGTGGGAAACATTCTTCACTGTCAATGCTTGACAACAGTCTTTGTGTTTGATGCCTGTTGTTGACAGAGTGGCAGGCTATACAAATATACCCCCCCCCCTCAGCCTCTCTGGCAGGTGTGGCCGTTAAGGCGGAAAATCAATCAACTTTGGCAATTTCTTGCTCTGTTATTTCACATCATTTTTATGACTAGGTTTTTGATTAAATTCAGTGCCTTCATAAACAGCTATATATAAAAGTAATGTTTTCACCCTTCAGTAATCAAGTTTTTTTTCTTTGCCTTGGTTAGCTTTATTCTCTCCCTCATATTTTCACACATGAGTTAAAGCTTTGCTTTATGATAGCCGAGACTGGAATATAGTGAAAATATGTTTGCTTGAAAATAAAGATGGAGATTATTGTTGCAACAATATACTGGAAAATATTACCAGCCAGTCTGCAGGGAGATTGTTCTTGAAGTCCATATTCCCCCTATTGTATTTTCTTTGTCCATTTTATGTGTTTTTGCGGGGGTGGTAATGCTTCCCAGATTTAAAAAAAAAAAAAAAAAAAAAAAAAAAAGATGTTTTTGTTTTCTCTGTTTTTATCAGCACTTTGAAGCTGGAGGCAAACCATGACAACACCATCTATATCAGACATGCAGGAGAAGCACAGAGACAACTCAGAAATATTTGGTAAAGAGGCTTTAATCTAAAAGATGTGATCCAAGGCGAAAGGTAAGATAAAAGAACAAACCCCTATTAATGGAAAGTGGTCTTTATTTTGTGCATCAGAGGTTTGGTTTGTTTTAGACTTAAACTCCGACACAACCACCATCACCACAACCTGAAGTGGTCTGAGAGTGTTGGTTTGTGGTTTGTTACACGAGATTGATTTTCACCGTGTGCATATCAAACATCCTCCTGCTCGCTTTGTTCTACATGTGCACTTTTACACCTTGAAGTTTGCCATACATCGATTTTGTGCAGCTGCATTCAGCTTGAATGAGTTCGCATGGATAGAAACAAACATGTTGTTGTGTTATTAGTAATCAAATAAATGTTACAGGTCAGGTGGTATGAGGTTTTCAGTCCACCCGTTGTCAGTACAAAGAGGAACGAGGTTTATTTGCAGCTGGTTATGAGTGTTGTGACGCTGTAAAGTTAGTCCAACTTTACAGTCAGTCAAGTTTAGTTTCTCATGCAAGTCAATTTGTATGAGACTGGATCCAGTCTGGGGACCCAGGACCTAAACCTCAGCCATTGTTATGAGCTCTGGGTAGTGCCTGACAAAATGAGATCATGGATGCCAAATTCAATTTCCTTTTAGGTGGGCTCACCTGAAGGGAGATGATGAGAAGCTTTAACCAGAACCACAAAGGAGTCACTTAAGGTGGTTTGGTTATCTAATCAGAATGCTATTTTGACATCTCCCTGTGGATGTAGGAGACCATGGGGCCAAACTGTAAATTCCTGAGGGATTACATATCCCATCTGGCCTAGAGGGCACTTCAGAATCCCTCCCGGAGGAGCTGCAGGAAGTGAGTGGGAGGGAAATTTATGCTCTACCTCACGCTGCTGCCACCAAATCCAGATAAGTGTCAGAAATGGATAGAAACTGAACAATTTAGACAACTTTTCATGGTATAATAAGCTACATAAAATAATGGGCTGGCCCAATCCTTTTTGGGACATTAACATAATCTCTGAATTTGGTATAATGCCCCTAAAACTTTGCTACAGTGCTGCCTAATCCCCAAATTTGTCCCAGTGCTCCCAAAGTTTACTTTTTATAATCCCAAAATTTGTTAAAGCACAACTGGTGCTTGAAATTGCCTCCAAGTTGACATTTTCAGATATTACGATATAAGACAATAAGGGTTTATGTCTTTTAAATAGATAAATTATAACAAAAATCAACAAAGGAACCCATAGGGAATTCACAATTTCCTTTTAATTGGTAGCTCCGGGGCCACCAAGGGATCTATGATCCTGTTATGTTGTCAAGAGATTTGCAGTTTCTGAAAATTAATTAGAGGCAGCGGTTCTGCCTAACTTGCCACATTTAGTCTGGCCATACCCCAAAATTATTTGGCACTAGAAGACTGAAAAGTTCAGACCAGAAGCAAAAAGATCAGTGTGAGAGTGTGAGAACAAATAGAAACCATCCATTGACAAACTTTTGAATCTTGTGTTACCTTGACAAAACAATACATTGCAAAGCTTTACCTGGATGAAGAGGATAAGGGAGGCGATGACGTCACTGAAGTCTCTGTTATAACACCCACAGCATGTATCTGACGGCCGTGGTTGAAAAGGCCTCATATGTGGAGAACATGAATAGATTAAATGGTCTGTTCATTGTAAGTTTCCCTGCATGTGGCAACAATACAGCACACAGAATTGTATTGTATTATATCTTTAGGTATATTTGAGTTTATGATGTAAACCGGCAGCATTGAATCACTGGCATATTTCATTATGTTTCTGAATAGATCAGCCTTTGAATACACTTTCTGAAACCTTTGTGCATACAGAATAGTTCCTGTTCTTAGTGCCACTTACAATATAGTTTCCTTTTAATGACCCTGTTTTATAAGACCTGCGCTCCTCGTATGGTTCTCAACTTTTCAAAAAGCCCATTTTCTGTGAAGAGCGACTTAAAAATCTCTCGACTTTCAGAATGGGGCTCAGCAAAAAAAGTCCAAAAGCAAAACTAGAGAGTTTTTCTGAATGTTCCCAGCTTTACTCCAGGGATCTCCAATCCCTGCAGCTCCAAAGGCTTACATGGCTTCCTATTCTATAAGCAGTTGAGCTGGAATTGCGGGAAGCTCTCTGAGACTGAGAGTGATACAATGGAGCTGGGCGGGGTGGGCTCAGATAAAGGGTGGAGGACTCAGCGGAGTATAGGACATAGAAATGTCCTTGAGAATCAGAGAATCCAGCAGGCTTTTAGCCAAACAGCTCTGCTTCTTTATTTTTTGCCGTCCTAGTCTCTTCAGGGCTGCTGAAATCCTTTTCTTGGCAGGCAAACAGAGGAAAAACAGAAAATGTTTTTCTTTTGTTGCTTTTGCTGGAGATTACAGAATGGTGTAGGCTAGAGCAGCATCCTAGTATGAGTGCTAGGAGGTGTGGGTTATGTGTATAGTTCTTTTTAGAAATACAATCATCTGATCTTTAGAAAAATCTCAAACATGCTTATAATACAAAGTAATTGGTTTGTCATCTCTTTATATGGTTACAGTTTAGTGATAATGTGATTATATTTGCCCACATTTTGATCAAATCATAAGAATTCAACTATGTACAAACATTTGAGAGTGGAAAATCCACATGTACATAGTTTTAATACACCAGTAACTTTCTGCATAGTTTGGATTTCTTTCCTTTTTTCCAGTTTGTTAAATTTGATTTGAATAAACATAATTTCCAATCTATCTGCATCAGGTTTGCTGAAAGTATCCATCACATTAATCTCTTTTTTTGCTATCTAGATAGCTATTTCTCTCTAATTTGGTTAGTTTGAGTAGACCTCCTCTACATGTCACTTCCAAGCATCTATGGTTCTTTTGTTATGATGTGAAACTGACCAAATCAGTAATGTTATTTAAAACAATACTGTAAGTATTCAGTCTTGGAAACAACTAGTTCATATTGTCGTCCAACCACGTTGGAAGGCAAAAGTGTTTATAGCTGTTCTGAGCGGCCACAGTTGTCGTCAAGGTGAAAACTCGGCCGTCATATGTCATGATAATTGCTTAAATATGGGGATAACGGCGCACACGTTTGGACAGTCTTTCTTGGAAGGCATTCATAGTGTTGTACTTAATTGTACACGTGGAAGTAAATATGTAAAGAAACAAAAATAGCGAGCTTAGGAAAGAATTTCAAGCCAAGTGAAGTGGGAGTGAAGTTTGGATGGAAAGGCACTGGAAGGACTGGATGGCACCTTTCCAGTTGACATTGGAAAGCTGTGGGAGGAGGGGGTTTCACACCATCAGACAAGCACTTCTGTAGGAGTATTCTGACGCCTTTTGCTACTGTTGTACCTGTGTCTTTTCTTTAAATTGACTTGTTTTGTTTGTTAGATTGAGATCTAAAAAGCTTGCCCTCTGATCAGAGGGGAGTGCAGTTACCTCATTATATGTATTGGATTTATACTTTGAATAAATTTCAGTGGCATGCTCATGTTCAATCCCTCATTAAGCTGTAAAGATCATCACACACTGCTCCATTATGCACCGTCGCCATCAATGCAGCCACATGGATAAAAATACTAAAATAAACTTTGCTTTACGTCAGTGTAAGAAGTCAATCTCATTTCTTCTAAATGTTTTATAAGTCATCTGTCACTAACCCAAGAAAAGCCATAATGTGCTCAAATGTGGCACCCGGTATCTCCTGAAAAGTAAATTAAATAATGATAATAAAGTACAAAGTGCTTTCCAGAGAGACAGTGTAAAAGACAATCACAGCATAAAAACAACAGCAAAATACTGTTACACAAAAAAAAAGACTATAGCATAAAAGACATTTAGAAATATAAAGATAAAACACAACAGAGCCGTATTATGCAAACAAATAAGTTTAGTTGTCAGACAAGAAGTCGAGTCTATAAAAATATGTGATAAGACGGGGTTTAAAAACTGAGACGGTGTCGGCAGACTGAATACTAACTAGAAGACTATTCTAAAGCTGAGGAGCCAGTACAGCAAAAGTTTGATAACCTTTTGACCTTAACCTGGACCCAGGAACAGCTAACAGGCACCAAGCAGATCTAAGAGGCCTTCTTGGACAGTAAGGAGATTAAAAGTTCACTGATGTCCTCAGGTACCTGGCCATGTAAGGCTTTTGTAAGTCATGAGTAGGATTTCAAAATGGATTCTGCAAGAAATTGGTAACCGGTGGCTGCCGAGTTCTGCACAGTCTGAAGATGAGCTAAAGCACGAGCATTAAGGCAGGTAAACAGAGCGTCACAATAACCCAGGTGTGAAGATATAAAAGTGTGTATTACTAAAAGACATTTAACTTTTCCTCATTGTATTAGCTGATAATGTGAGCAGTGAAGGTGTTGATGACTCTTTATGTTCGACTTGTGTCTCCCCACATAAATTCAGGCTTTACGCTCTGTTCACTTGCCTGAGACAGAGCCTGCTGCGCCTCAACATAACCAGTTAAAAAAAAAACCCCACTTCATATTTATACAACTTGCGCACCAGATAATTTCCTTGTCAGAGTAGGTTTCTTTAAAATAGCGCTTGATTGTAGGCTTCATGGGATTCTCTTCAACATGATCACGGGACACAGTGTTTCTGTTTCTGTAAGCCAGAGGCAACATTTTGAGTTTCAAATCTAAACTACGCCAGAACTCCCATAACCACAGTCCTGAAAATCATACATAAATGTTATTAAGGGCAGAAAAATTATAGAGTGAAGTCACCCTGAAAATGAACTTTTGTTCAGCATCCGATACTGCCTCTGGCTGTTTTCAGCTGTCCATGTGCTCCACCCTTGCGCTTTGTTCCTCCTGACTTCACATGAGCATACTGGCTCGCCGACAGAAGGGATTTATTTCATGTTAACAAACGGATACAACATCTTTCTACAGTTTTTCACCAATTAGCGAATTATTACTGTGATTCCTCGGAACATTTTGCTCCAGAAGTTTTACTTTGCTGATGTTTAGAGTAGTTTACCTGCGAACTGACACAGATGACGAGCGAATATTCTCCACTTCCATCTGTGTACTCTGCTTCTCGATTTGCATTTCTCTTCGCCTTCTAACTGCATTTCTCTCTGTCCATCATTGCTAATGACGTTGCCTCGATTTTTGTATTCCTCCCAACATTTCTAATTTAATTGAATGAAATTTGATTTTAGGGATTACTCCCCTCTCGATTTCTTATCACTGCATCATAGAGCTGAGAAATTGCTTCCTCCTTTTTAGATTCTGCTCCTAATCTTTGAGCAATTTCATGCAACCCAAAAGCCTAGGGGAAAGTGAGAAGATGTGAGAAAGCCGACACTTTAATCTTTGTCGCAGGTAAATTGATAGATCCACTGTTACTGTGAAAACATTCATATAGAACGGTGAAGTGGATGGCCGTCTCACACAGATGGATAAATTAGACTGAATTAACACAACAAGGAGAGTTAGTCCAGCACCCTTTTAATATTGGGAAAAAGAGATCTTTAAACTGGAGTTTTAGTATTTCTTGGGGGCAAAGGAGAAAGTTTTAATAACCACAGTTTTCCTAACTAAGTAGACTAAAGCTTTATGAGAGGTCAAGGGCTAATAAGGTGGAAAATAAAGTAAAAAACTCAAAACCAGTTGTACAAAGCAATCAAAATATCAAAGTTAAGCCTAGCATGGCATTTAACGTTCGACTTGATGCTGTAAGCCCATGTTCGATATTTATGTACGTAAGGTAGTTAAGAGAGCCTGCTGACCTTCCAGTATAATGTCATAAATAAATCAAATAAGTCATTGACATTTGTTTTTTTTTTATTTATGTTTTGACCACAGTTGCTTCTTTGCCATTCAAATTTGCTAAAAAGCTTTTTGTAGCTCTGCCCGTTGAGATTTTCCTCAAAGTGACTGATGAATTTCTGTCTCTGTGTAAATGTTTGTATTATGAAAATTACAACCTGCCATCTGTCAAGTGTGAAACAAAAATACTGAAAATGTGTCTGAGTGTGTCCTGGTGGCTCAGTTAGTATTGTGTACCCAAATGGACCTGGAGCTTTTGTTTCCCAACTCCCCCACCACCACCACCACCCCACTGTCTCTTTCTACCATCAATTACCACATAATGCCAAATGTGTGTGTGTGTGTGTTCACTTGTGCATGTTACTTTCTTGGGAAACTGTCAGTGGTGGACAGTTCCAGTCAGCTGTGTTTCTGATGAGGATAAATGTCCACAGTGACCTTGGTGTTTTGTAAAATGATTCAAATCTTGACTTGCTATCAGATGGCCTAATCAACCATGTAGGGTCAGTCAGTCCTGCGTATAGAGGACACGCTGCCATCATAAACACCCCCTAATCCCTTTTAATCAGATTCTATTACTGGACAGACCTTCCTTGATTATATCACTCCACTCTCGGTCGACTGCCCCGGTTTCAACCGAGCCGACCACGAAGCTCGGTTGAAGTGAAAGGCTGCGTGGAAGCGGTGTGTGTGTGTGTGTGTATACCAAAACCTTGCTCCGCAACGCTGATGAAATCCACTCTGTGGTCTATTGATCTGGCCTGCAGTTTGATTGATGCTGTCTTTAAAAATTCATTAGTTTGAGGCATGGGGGAGCTGCAGGGCGGCAGGCGTTCCTGTAGGGCACATTTGTCTATGTTTACAGAACCAAGAGCATTCAGTCAGCAGCGAGAAAAGAGGCCTGACGGGGCCACCCAGCACCCAATGAGTCACACTGTCACTCTGTACGAGATGCACTCAGAAACACACACATACATAGTCCCACAAGGTTAGAAAAGAAGCTAATATTTTGCACATTCTCATGCACCTACATGCCTATCTTTGGTTATTATTGATTGCCCGGTGTGAAGCACCTCATCCTTCCCCGTGTGCTTATTTCAGACCGGCTGAAAACAAGGCTCTTGTTCTGCAGCAGCAGCACCACAAATCCTTCATCTTAACAGATGTAAAATACATACACTTCATTTAGAGGCTGTGGTTGTTCAATTATCTCTGTGAGTTCTGGGTCATAAATCAGCTGTAGGGAGATTTTATGGAATATTATTAATAATGTATTGAGACCATAATAACATTATTTTATATTAAACAATTTTCATACATTCAGATAATCCCAAGATCTTTTGAAAAAGGTGAAAATGAATCACAGTGAAAGACTTTTTTTTTTTTTTTTTTTTTTTTAATATTTAATCTTTATCTTAACTTTGTTGTGGCAAAACTTTTCTAATTAGCTCTTGGATGTGACAAACGCTCTCACAGGCTGCAGAGCAGAAGCACTTTCTCTATCCTGCACCTTTCCAAATGTGTTTACGAGGCACCAAGAAGCAACATTTTAGAAACAGCGGTGAGTGCTGCCAGAGCAGTTCACTGTAAGATCTACAGCCCACCGGTGCCATGTCAGTTGATAATAACTCGTTACATCACAGGGGTGATTAATACTGTTTGGACAAAAAGAGAGTCGGGGAAATGATAATAGATTAGTTCAATTAAAACAAATGGAGGGAAAATGGAAATGTTAATAGAAAAATGATTCCCCCTTTTAACTTCTTGTTTAATATTGTTAAATTTATTTGTGTGTTTAAGTGTTTGTTCCTCTTATGTAACTGTACTGTCAAACAGATTCATAAACTCCATTGTTTATGATTTAATTCCAATCATAATTGATGGTCTATTGGGGTTTTTCTTTTTGTAATTATATAATGAATCTTTTATTTTATTATCTAATTTCACACCCATTAATGATTTATTACATTTGCAAGTTTCTGCATAGCAGGTTTCTTACTGGTAGGTCTGCAGTGTTTCCCTGCATGCTGGGGGATGCTACAGACTTAATGACCCTGAATAAGAATAAAGTGAAACTGAGATGAGGCTTATTGAACAATAAACCAAAAAATATTATGTCTAATTGTTTGTATGTACACATTTTTTATACAGATAGTTCTTACAGTTTTATTAATACAATATTTTTATAACGCGGTAGCACAATTTATACTTTATTTTTGTTGCTTCCACAGCTTATTGGTGTATGGAAGCCCATCTCTGCCAAGAAAAGAGAAAAAGAAAGAAATGATACTAAGTCAAAAGTTTTGACTTTTTAGGTCAACATTATGACCAAAAAAGGAAAATAATAAATAATAAATAAATAAATAAATCAGAATTAAGAGATACTAAGTCAAAGTTTGACTTTTAAGACAAATTTATAAAATAGTATCAATTCTGTGATATGTCAATATATTGACTTGCCATTAGTATTTTCATTTTTGTCATTGCTAAAGTCCAAATTCTCTCTCTCATCTTAGAAAGGACAACATTGTGAACGTCCCTACAGATACAGAATACCACTCAAAAGTTTGCACACCTTCCCGTTCACTTGAATGAGGAAGTGTACGACCACACTTGTGACCGGTACTGTTCATTTTAAATGTTGATCTCTGTCCCTATACCGTGTGTCCCAAATGTATTTAATGTAATCACTGTGAGCATGTGAAATATTGATCCTCAATGTCCTTTCTGAATGTGCAGCTCCTAACTGTGATCATAAATCATGGAGCTACTACAGGGGATTCACCCTAATCGATGTTTCCTCGTGCGTTTGGGAACAGCAGCGGCCGACCCATCGAGGACCGGCAGCAAATGAGGAGTTAATTACGTCACGTGCTGGAGAATACCCCTGACTTGATAAGCAGGGCCATCACGATGTGTCAATTAATGCTTGTTGTTAGTTATAGCTGTGTTCTTCAATTAGTGCTGATTGGAGGCATGTCCAGTCAGTACTTAATGGTGAACAATGGGTCAACAAGACAGAGCTCTCGTAGCGATGATAAGTGAGGAAAGGAGGGTGAATGAGGGAGCCTGTAAATAACTGTGAGGAAGAAAGATATTAATGTGAAGAGAGAGAATAAAAAGGAGTGAAACAGGCAGAGTAAAATGGGAAGGAAAGGCTTTTGTCAGCCTAATCATACTCCTGCTGTAATTGCACTTGTAGCGAGTATCACATTGACTATGTTTACATGCACAATATTCCTACTAAGCTGTTTACATGGCTAATGAAAATGAATATTCCACTAATATTCCTATTTACATGCAGCCGTGCATACTCCGTTTATCACATCAAAAAATGGAAAAGTGCTATTTTGCTTCTTTGCATGAAAATAGCATATTTCTATTTTTATAGAGTTTTCCACTGGTGGCAGACTTGTTCGACCATGCGAACGCAGCCTCCCTCTTTCATTCATATAGCCATCTTCTTGAAAAGGTCGGCGTTGCGATATTTGCACATATCCAAAAACCTGTTGATATCTGAGTCTTTAAGAATGTTTAAAAGTAGGTGTCTTGTCAACACACAGAGCTGACTGTAACCAGGCAAGAGGCCGTGTGTCGCAAACTGTAGTAAATTGAGACACATATTCCAAGTGCGCTTGTATACACGTCCAAAGAATACTCCTAAAACCTGAAAAATTTCAGTATATCCCACATGTCTTAATTGGAAAAATCTACAAAAACCTAATTTGGAATATCCAAGCGGAATATGCTGTTTACCTGTATCAATTGGGAATATTGTCATATTGAGAGTAATAGTGGAATATCAGCGTGCGTGTGAACGTAGTCATTGAAACCCTACACCCACTCAGCAAACCACCACAGACAAATGTCCACAACGCTCTCACTTCCACATGAAAAGCAGAGACTGAACAGAAGGCGATCCCTGCAGTCTGAGCTCGCAGCTCCCCCGCAGTGGATTCTGGGTCAGGTTGTATTCACCAGCAGAGCGGAGGGAAAGCCTCGGCTGCCAGGACATAAAACACTACAGAGCTGCCGGCTTTTTGAAGCAGGGAAATGAGAACTTGCCTCTGCCTGAGCTTACATCACCCCTACTCCTCGCCCACTCCCACCGTGGAGTAGGGAAGAGTTCAGAAACACCGTTCCACTCTTGGCTTTGTCAGCACAGACCAGAGCCCACGCTTTGTTTGTGTGTGGATGTACGAGTGATAGACATTTCTAACGTGAAGTTATACCACAGAGGATGTTTGTTTTATTTGTGTGTTGCAGCTCTGACATACTATATCACAGCGCGTGTGCTTGTTTAAGTGATGAATCTGCCTGCATGTGCATACGTTACATGTGAGAGGCTGCCCCCCCTGGCTAACATCATCACAATACTGTTTTCATCTTCATGACTCAGTGGAATAAAATAGCACCTCTGGCTTCAACGTGTTACACAAGAGGCTTGTGTGAGAACATAGAACGGTAATGACTTCTCTCTTCTGCAAATAGGAACGTGCATATCGTACCAGCCTGAAACTCTCAAAGGTAACACAAGCGTCCTCGGGTAGAATAAGTCTGTATGATGCACATGTATAAACACTGATTAGGCGAGGAGGATCTGTGGCAGCGCTGTCTCGCACAGGTTGGAATAATGAGATCAGAGAACGACTCCAGTCCTGACTATAATCTAACTTTATGCTACTGAGCACCGATTCATTTTTCCTGTCGTGGTAATTAGACACCAGTGGGCATTGCAGGCTTGAAACAATGTTTATAGCTGTCACCTGTCGTATCTGTACTCCCTCCAACACCTACTAATATTATGCATCAACATTTTTCCCCCAAAACCATGATCTCATTGGAGGGTTTTTTTTTTTGTATAAATGTGTTGCAGAGGTAAATTGTGCATGAAGCCTTCATCTGAGGGCTGTACTGCTCAAAAAACTCATTCTTTCTGTAGCCGTACAGTATGTAACGAATGACGCAGGAGCATTTCCGTCTTTGATCTCCATTCTCTCACCTTGTGGCTTTGTGTTCTCTCAAAGACACATTCACCGCAGTAGATTGGTGACGCACATTAAAAACAGCCAGAAACTTGGCTTGATTGTAGAAAAGGACCCAAGGTTTCATTTTGCCGGAGCTGTTGCCCATTGATTCCCAGGAAAACTAATGAAGGCTGGAGTGTAAGGGTGATTAGCCGACAGCATCACAGGCCCCCTTTAGCTCTTTTGTTTCAAAGAGAAGAGAGAACAACTTGCATCGCTTTCTGTAGCCTCGACCAGCTTTCATATTTAATGTGAATCCCCATATTTATTCTCTCTGTGTTACAGATGCCTTCTACCAAATCTTTAGCGGAGCAGGTAGAAGTTTTGACAGTTTTACACATGCCTTTCTTTCTCTCAGCCTCTCTCGTTTTGTCTTACTTTCTCTTTGCAAATTAAACAAATGTGCTTAATTTTTGAGAGATTGGTCCATTGGTGGGCTTACTCTCTAAGGGATGAGAACATAGACACCACAATTAATGATGTTTCCTCCGTCTATCCTCAGGTGATCCGCATCGGATCTTTAGCATTCATTATAGTGAGTCATAAGAGGCGTTTGGCCATATCCAAAGAATGCAAACAGACCTTTTAGTTATCAATACACAGTAAAAATGTACCAAAGTTGGGTGAGCATTTCTATGAAAGCCCACTAGTAATACAATGCCTAATGCCTAATATAATGGTCCATCTTAAAATAAGACAAATTGTTGTTTGTATCATTGTGTGTGTGTGTGTTTGCACATTTAACCTTATTTGGTTTCATTTTCATTTATTCTTGACTTGACTCTTTTATTCTTGTAATCTCCAGTTTTGTTTCTAAATAAATAAATTTTACACATTCCTGCGAAGCATCTCATAAAGATCATTGTTCAAAGGTTAGAACATCTGCATCACTGCATGTTTTTGTCCGTGTCATTATGTGAGTAGACGCTCGGAGGTTCGTTGAGGGTTGTGAATATGAAGCTGAGTGCAGCTCAGACAGAGGTGTTGCAGGGAGAGGACAGAGGTGGGTGGGCTGCTTGAGAGGCGTGCCCTGATAAATCACTTCTGTTCTGGAGACGTGAGCCTGATGCCTGAACTCAAGCGTGACCAAGTGGTGAGGGGAAGAAGAGCTGATCAAAAGAGGGAGAAGAGAGGCGGAAAATTGAAACTTAGACTGCTGGCTCCACCTCCTCCTCCTCTTTCTCTTTTCTCTCTCTCTCTCTCTCTGTGTGTGTGTTAGTGTTGCATCTTTGCAGACAGGAAGCTACTGTAACTACCTTTTTTTAAGGTGTGTATGTATGGATAAATTAATGCTGTTATGTAGAGTATAGCAGAGGCGAACAAACTGCTGTTCTAATATTGACTGTCATCCCAAATGCTATGAGTGTAGTTTAGTGAAACATGACAGGATACTGGGAGTGTGTATACTGGATACTGTGTGGAGTAGTGTGGAGTAACTATCCATGTAGACATAGTGTGAACTTTATGTGATTGCCGGCTCAAAATATATGAATTACACACCTTCACCGCAACAATAGGGCAGTTTCTGGTTCAATCTAACACCTGTTTTAATGATGCTGGCTTGTGACTCCATAGGGCATATAATACTTAATATAAGATGCCACCAGGGGTTCAGGTAAGGTTTCTTGGGGTGTTGTGGCATTCCTTTTTTTTTTTTGTTATTGCTCTAGATGTGGCGGTGGCTTGTGTTAAAGCCACGGCTTAATTACCATACTTGTCAGGCTCCCTGAGCCATAACGCCTAAATTACCAGAATTACCTGCCTGTGGTGTCACATTAATTGTGAGGCAAACACCTGTCATTATAAAAGATAATTAAAAAAATAATCTATTTGAAAGATAAAGAGAGTGGGAGGGAGTGTTTGGATGCAAGAGGGGGCAGTCTGCCCGAGGCGTTTGCAGACCCATGAGAGTTAAATGTGCCTGAACTCTTTAATGGTGCCGCCGTGCATCGAATTTCTAATCAGGCTGCCAACAAAGAACCTGTGCTGTTTGTGCTAACAGGTGAGGCTGCACCGCTGTCTGTCAGCCAGATGTTGAATTATCTATTAAAATAACAACAACATCAAGAACAAGAGATGGCAGCTGAAACATTAAAGCAGGTAAACACCGGATGGAAAGCTAAAAAGACAAGCAATACGCATGTTGTACAAGTGTCAGAATGACAATAAGCCAAGCAAACGGGAACAGAAAGGGGAAGGCATGTCGATGAACAGCGCGGTTGCTTTTGTTTATATAAAGAAGAATTTGTGTTCCAGGTTTGGGAAGCTCTTGCTGTAAAGGCTGCCAGACCTGGATATATAACCACAGAGGCAGGGAAGATGTGCAGTGTAAGATGGAGTGTGTTGTATCCTTCATGGTGACTGTGTTGTTTGTTCTGCGCACTCAACCGTGATAATTAAAAGACTCCCTCCCCCCCTTTTTCCCCCCAGAGTGCTCACTGTTTCCTACACAACTGAAAGAACAGCTTCTCTGCATTACCTAACATCCAGAGACAGACATGAAGAGACACACATTGTACATTTCTCGCTACAAATCCAGTGAAATCCACTTTGACTGAAAATGGAATCATTATTATTTTTTATAAACCCCATGTCTGCTGCAGGGATGCTCCTCTGGTCTGTTTGGTAATTTCACCTCACAACTATTATTGTATTATAAGTTCTGAGGACAATAACTATGAATTGGTGATTTGTGACTAGAAGGAACATCTCACCAAGTTTTGTTCAGGCTCCACAGCTTATTTAAAAAAAGATGTAATACATCATATCCATCTGTTGCACTTTCCATAAATACTTTCTCAAGCTGCATATTTTTGCTGTGTGGTGTCATCATTTTTAGGACACACACTGCTATCGCACCAGCACAAAATTCCCTCATGCGTAAAGTCGTAATACAGTTCAGTTAATGGATTAAACAACAAATCAATTTTCTTTTAACATCCTAATACCTCGACTTTGGGTTTTCTGTAAATGCAGATTCCCGATCCAATACCTGTGCTCTCTATTTTTTCTTTTCTAAATTTAAAATCCATTCACCGCACTGTGTGAGCTGGCAGCTTGCTGTGACTGAATGAAAACATAGTTATGACATTGATGCAGAAACTGTATTTAACCGTGGATCAGTCACATCTGGCCCGATCCGCGAAATAATGTCAGTATTGAGACCTGATACTGATCCGGCAGATCTGATTGGAGCATTGCTACTAATTATCTCAACTAGACGTATACTTGCTTAAACTTTATTTATTTGCATTAGTTGCTGAATAGATGTCTGAAATGGCAATATTTTTAACCTGTTACAAAAACTGTATGTTAAGAATAATCAGCATCTGTATGCCCTAATTTTTTTTTTAAATGCAGGATTGCATGTGGTCAAGGATCTTGTTTTCCATTCAGCTTGACTCCAACTGACGTCCCTCTCCATTTTCCACATCTGAGGCCTCGACTGGGGCTGTTTCCAAATAAGAATTCATTTATTCATCCTTCCTGGAAAGACAGATGATATTGGAGGAAATCTGACCTGCAGGAACAGAATGACATCTGAATATTCACCATATACTGCAGGAAGCGTACTTGTTACTGTGAGATCCACTATACAATGCACTGAATTAAATTGGTAGCCATATGGCATGCATTCAGCAAATCTATTTCCTGATCGTTTAAGTGTAAGCTGATACCGTCTATGGGGAAATAAAATGTCGTAGAATTCATATTAACCTCTCGCATAAAAAATAGGAATGACTGAGATTGAGTTGAAGACAGACGGTGAAGGTAACAGTTGGTGACAGAAAGGCAGGCGAGGAAAAGCGTCAAGCTGCAGCATTTCCTCTGAGGGACGGCGCTAATCTTGACGTTTTCCTCCATGCAGCTTAAATCCATCTGATTCCATTTGCATATACACACTTTCTCATGTCAATTACAAGACCTCTGACAAAGCCGCGCCCACGTCGACTGTAGTTTACATCTGCTGCACTGTGTGGAGAAGGACAAGGGAGCAAGAGCTTTACACCACAACACATGATTTTAAGAATGTATCCCAGTGCCCAGAGTGGTGTTTGACCCTTTCAGCCCGAGGCTACAAGCTCAGTTTTTGTAGTTCTTCCATCATATTGCACATTTACTTTTTCAGAAGAACTAGGGATGTTTGAGAACAAAGAATCATTTCATGTTATATAGTTTCATTCAAGATGTAGAATTTTGTTTGCGTAGAAAAAAATCCAGTAATCAGAATGAGTTACATTTATTTACATTTATATTACAGAACAGTAATCCAACTAATTAGTTAATTCTGTGTAGCTTTTGGTGAAGCTAACTGCAGCTATGCATAAGCAATAGCATCATAACCAACAGATGTCATAGGCAAAAAAGAGCAACAACTAACCTTTATTCAAATAAATGTTTACTTGACTTTTATTTACTTTATATCTTTATTGAATTTTCAGAACATAAATCAGCAAGCAAACCATTCTGACAGATTCATGTGTTGCAAGAACAGTAGAAACATTGACATAAGCCTGCCCGATAAAAAAATGGGGGAAAAAAGGGAAATAATACCTTTTTACATTGTACTGATTAAAGGAATAGTTTGATATTTTGGGAATTATGCTGATTTACTTTCTTGCCAATGAAGAGAAAAATGATAACACTCATAGTTATACAGAAATGAAGTAGCCAGCTAGGTTAGCATAACATAAAGACTGGAAACAAACAAGATTTTCATCAAACAAGATCCAAGTTTTGAAAATAAAAGTTTGCCAGATCTCTTAAAACTTTCCAGTTGAGCAATGAGTTGTATGTTTCAACTTGCATTAACTGATTTTCTGTCCACTTGGGGAACACGACACTGACATATCATCACCTCTTAAGTTGTTATGTCGAACTTGCTAACAAGCGGTTGTTTATTTACATGTCCAGCAATTAGGGAGCAACATTAAGAGCTGAGTTTCTGTCCGCTTGGTTAATGTAAGTCCAACATTCACTCTCTTTTAGCTCTTTTTGTCTCTGCCAACTCCTGAGGGAAATATCTAGCTCTTAATTTGGTCGCTAAATGCTCCACTATGTTCACCAGCTAGTCGCTAACTGTCTGTTCGCCATTTGTTGCTGAGCGGCTGCCCGCTGCAGGCGAAAATGACACTATGAGGGCAGTGAGAATGAACCAAAACAGTAAGGTTGCAGCCAGACAGCCAAACAATGAGCTTAACTCTATAAAGCCGAAGGGAACTGCAGAGTCGCTGATAATTCTCTGTCGGTTCATCGCTACTAGCGACACCTCTGACATTACACATTGTCATTTGACACATGACAAATTTGTTATTGTGAAAAATATTGATTATAGCCGGTTGAAGTTGTTTGAGTGTGAGGACTATTATCTCCTCAAACCAGCGTTTATGAGACGCTGGTACAGTAGAATCATTCAGCTTTTGCTTCAGGGTTAAATGGGTTAAAACCTAAAGGTGAATTTACAAAAACATCAAAACTATTACATATTACAGACTTATTGTTTTTACAACCTCTTCCCCCACCTCAGGGGAGTCGCCAAAAAGGGAAACCAAGTGTGATAGCTAATTTTGCTCTTATAGAACATAATATGTTGACTGACAAGTGAGATATTCCAGTTGAATCGTGTACAGTATGAGCTTCAACAGTAGGTGAAACTGTGAGGGTTAAACACAGCTTGTAATAAAATGAGTTCACCCATTACAAGCAGTTTCTTTGTGTTTATGTATTCCGCTTGTGTCTCAGGGGTGTCTGGCGTGGAGAAGCAAACACACATATCGATGCGTACGAAATGATTTTTTTCCATAATGACTTTTCTGGTTTATTCTTCTCTTATGATTCAGCTTCAAAAAAATCAATATACACCAGCAGCCTTCCTCTTTTCATACTATCGCAATTTATCATCACAAAATACATCCACACATAGACAAATGCATAATGTAACACTTATTCCCACAGTGATCTGGGCTATTCATGGTGACTCATGCTTGCCACAGTAATGAGTGAGATGCCACATAAACAGGAAGAGATAAGCACGCAGGCCTCTCAGCCATCATCAGGCTCATCCTCTGCTCCGCGGTCCGCTCAGCATGGATATTTCAGCGCCCCAACTTAATGCTTTTGTTGGTGGGAGCTAAGTGGTTGTGACACACACCTGAAGATACAGACTAGCAGTCATACTAGATGTCAAAACAGAGGAAATGGTTTAAGCACATACTGCTGCGCTGTTCTTTTAATGCGCATCATCCCGTTCTTTTGATCTCCTCGGATCATCAGTGATGTCAACCGCTTGTTGGTTGCTGATCTGACTGTACTGCACGGATGAGAGGAAGCCTGCAGGAAAGCAGCGGATTTTGCTTTTTGGAAGAGAGCCCGCATGACAGGGTTCACTGTGTCCTGTGTTGTTGTTGTCCATAGGTCGGCAGTGTGAGAGAGGTAATAAAAGGTAGATAAAACCCACTTTCCCCCTCGGAGGGATAAGAGATCAGATTTTGCCGCAGCTTTTTCCTGGAAGATCCATCTCTCCAACAGAGCATCCAGGCGAGAGGCCTGAGACTCAGGTGCATAGCGTCCAGCGAAGCAGAGATGAGCTCTGACTGTGTGTCACTTTGACAGAAATTTTCTGTTTCTGTCTTTGTGCTTCAATGGATGTGTGACTATATATATATTTGTGGTTTTTTTTGAGCTGTATGACCAAAACTGTATAGTTGAGTGCAGAAAAATGCTGCTTCAAAGGCTGTAAATGACAGCATCTGTACCATTTTATGTCACACAGAAGAAGTGTGTTGCGGTTTCATATACATGTAAAAGCTCATACTGTACATGTCCACTTTAGTAGTGCATAGTTCACTGCTGAGTGAACTGCCCCAGTGAGGAAGATGTTTCTCAGGGGATTCCTGCACTGACAGTATCTCTCTTGCAAGCTGAGCCCAAAGTCTCATGGGATATGGAGGGTTTTTTTTGGTTTTTTTGTGAAGTCTCAAGAGTCCATCCCATAAAGTAGTGAGGACAGATCCTAAAGGAATGGGTCATGGATGAATCAAGGAAGGATTTCAACACATTTGTTCCAGATGGGAAAAAGACTTCACTTGATCAAGAAAGTAAAGGGGTCAGTTCACCGAAATTACAAAGAACATATTTTCTCACTTACTTCTAGTGGTGTCTAGCCATGCAGTTTGCTTTTATTCTCCCAGGTTTTGAGATATCGGTAAGATTTCTGACGACTCTCCAACACAATGAAAGAACTCAGCATTGAAAAATCTACAGCGTCATCATGTTTTTGAAGCATTCTTTGTCGCACAGAATAATCCACAGACCTCACCATGAACACTTTACATCGGAAATACTTTCTAATACATAAAGCCTTCTTCATACCAAATTCTTTCTTATCTACTTTGGAGGATATCTTCTTGCTCCAGATAAACTTTTAAAATATATTTTTGCACAAAACAAGGACTGTGGATTTTGTCCTCAATTATTTATATTGTACTGTAAGTGCATTAGGAAGGGATCTTTTTAATGGCCAGTATTTTTCAAGACAGACTTGAGAAATTGTGAACCTATCCTTTTTAAAGGTTATCATTGCACTGTTGGACCAACTTCTTCTTTTTGCCTCATCGTTACACTGATACTTGAGAAGTCTGCTCATCGTAGCTTCAAGCTTAGCTCCGAGTCAAATCCTCAGATCCGTGGACGTTCACTGCACAAACACCGTTCAGCTCTGCCGAGGCTACAGTATCACTATATTTAAATTGGGATGCTGTTTATGAGGGAGACAAATTCACCGCACTGCAGGACTAATTGGACTTGTGCGGACTGGTGGACAGCTTTGTTGACTGGTAAATTATGAATATTTACAATGAGGTGAATCCTTTTCAAACAATTAGTACCGATGCTTGCTGTCATGACCCCTCAAGCCAGGAGGGTCGAGTATTTGTCCGGTCAAACTGTGGCGCAAACGACTCTCCGTGGGGACGCCGCTACATTAGTTAGTCAAGACGAGATTTGCAAATGTTTCACAGAAAATGCCCGTCATAATCGGAGAACACTAACCGAGCTGGCAGCACAAACGAGCATCAGCTTGCTCTTTCAATTTTCACAGCAATTACCTGATTTTCTTCCAAGGGACTGAGCCAGGTTTATACAGATTTGCATCTTCACAAACATAAAATACACACACTCACAGAAACATCTCAGGATTATCATTAATTTATGTAGTATCCACACATACTGTGTACAGTATATAGTATGTAACTTCTATAGATTTCTCTCTATTCCATTAAGACTTACAAGTTTCAAATATACTTTTACATTTCTAACCATCAAAGAAACTTTTTGGCATCTATGAAATATATCACTCTGGTGGCTTATACCTCTGTCAGACACTTCTCCTCCTCTAAATACCAAAGTAGTCATGAGTCCATTTACTGAAGTACAGCACTTGAGTACAGAAACTTGTACTTTATTCAGGAGCTATTGTGCTTATTTCCACAGTTATAGTTACATTGTAGATTAAGACTTAACATCCAAAATATATGATCAGATTATAAAATAGAATGTATTTATATAGATTAAACAGTTTTAATGGATGGAGTTTGCGCAACTGAAGAGTGAGATGCAGTTGAAAGCTCTGGAAAAAGCCAGTAAGTGGACCTTGAGTTAAGATTTTATGTTAAACTGGTTAACATTTGTTCCGAGTTGTTCAGCTACAACATTAAAATGCTACATACAAGTTAATGCATCAGTAATAATAATCCAATGATATGACCAAATTGATGAATAAAGCATTTTTTTTGATTTTCATGTCATAAAATTTATCAGGAACAATGTTTAGGTACACAGACCGTCATCAGGTTATTTCATAGGTTACGTCATAACATTAAAAATGGTCTATATCCCATGACACACAATAATACAACATATAGATAACATCTCCTGGCAACTGACATTAATTTTCCAAACAAAAACAAATCTTTGCTGAAAACTACATACTGTATCGTATGGTGAAAAACATGTTTTACACAGAAAAACTTATAATAAAAGCTACCTGTACAAATCATTTTAATGACCAGGCATCATTCAAATACTCACACAGAGCAAAAATGTCCACTTTACAAAGTGTTTTCATAATTTTTTTTCTTTTTCATAATTCCATAATGAAAGTAATCGTTTTTAGTTTTTACTGAATAATCTCTTTTTGTAATTATTATACAAAAGGCATCTGTTTAACTCACATAACTGACAAAATTTCACATAATTTTAAATACCAAACTTGGTTTTGATTAAATATGTTGTAAGTTTTGGCTTATTCCTAATCTCGTTAGCCCATTTTTCTTTAAACAAATAAATAACAGAATCTTTAATCAAACAAACATAAACTTTTTTCATTCAATAATATGATATATAACAACACATTTCTGTATTTTTAATTCTTAAACACATTTTCCTGCTAATACATCGGTATTTGAAGTAAAGTGTGGGTTCATGACTTTTACTTCTTCTTTACTTCTAAGTATTTTTGCATTGTACTGTTTCTATTCAATACTTCTTCCACCACTGATTCCAATGAACAGTTTCAATTTGAAGCTTTTTATTGTTCTGCTTTCCAAATTAAAAATTAATCATAACTACAATTGTGCAATAAACATGCTCGGCTGGTAACTTATCTCTGACCTTTTTAATAGTAATTCTTTATCTCGTCATTGATGGATGACGATAGAATCCATTCATGACATATTTAGATAATATTTAATATTTTCTTTATAATTATTAGCATAAGAATGGAAGCCGACCTCTGTTTCATCTGGCTGCTGCTTCAAGTCAAAGCTCTCTCCGAGGATGTCACAGTGTGACACGTTTGAACGTCTCCTCAGAGATGAACTGTGGCAGGACGGAGAAAATGGATGAAGCAACTTTCTCTGGCAGATGCTGGGCTGTCTCCTGTTGTCTCACATGGGACCTAACACATTCAGGGCCCCGCGGGACTCGACAAACAAACAACACCTTCTCCACAAACACACAAGCACATCCCTCAGCTGCTTGGTAGACAGTGTTTTTATTTTTTATTTTTCGTGTTTGGGATATTTTAAGACGGACCCTCCCCCTCCCCCGCCCGCCATGTGCAGGATTGTGCCGGCATACCCTGAGGAAATTTTGAGGCTATAGTGCACTTTAATACATTTTGAGAGTAACAATAATCACTTAGGAAATAATGTCAGTGCCAACACATAGATGAAAATTGGACTAGAATCCAACACAAGTCACAAATATGGTCAATTTTGAGATTACTCTTTTTCAGCTCAGTTTCTCATTGCATTGAAATAACTTTCACTGTCAAACTAACTGAGCAGAAGAGCACAATTGCAGTATCTTTCAGGTTTTGCCCTAAATTACCTGACAAATGTTCTAACACTCATTACTCAAGTTCATCCAAACAATAAGCCATAATCTAAAAGTTACACATGACGTGACAGTGAAAATTAATGTATAAAACATAGCAGAACAAAGGGAGAAGCTTTAACTTAATAAAGATATACGACTGTTACAGCCAGGACCCCTGAACCCAACCACAACATAAAAATACAAGACAAAAAAGATACGTTTTTAAAAAATTAGAATGTATTTAAATAAATAAAATGAGTTTAAGTGAATGTGTGTGTGCGCGCTAGTGTAAATGAGTGTGTTTACAAAAAAACGGTAAAAAGTCATGGAGAAAATCCACAGTGGAAACGCCCATCACCATCATGGCAGCAGCTGACCGCAGGTGAAGGAAGCCTCCTCCCAGTCCCGGATGTGCCCGAGTGCTGGTTCTTCTCCTCACTCACTTAAATGAACGCTGTGTTCGAAATTGCATTCTAACGTACTACCTACTACATACTCAATCAGTATGTACAGCATACTGCCTACTAAATGAATGATGAAGTATGCCATTACCAGCAGACTGTATTACCAACACCATATTGGTAAGGCCAGTCATGTGTGCTTTGAAAGTGCAACCTGTATTCAAACAGACTGATCTTGTAGTAAGTGTTGCATGTATGTATGTTACAGCCCCCTCGCCCACGTAGTGAATAGAGTGACAGGACTGTACTGTATGTGCACAACATGTATTGTGAGCTGTTGAGCTCTGCTGGAGAGATGATGCCAACCTTTGTTCACAACACACCATACAACTCAGTGATTTTAGCAATTTGTCTCTTTAATTTAACATTTTAAGAAATACGTATATTTAAAAATTTAAAAAGACCCATAAAAATACAGAGAACAGGACCTCAATGTCCTCAATTGTAGATACGGGCCTGCTGATCCTGACTGTGCACCGCCGCGCCGAGCACTCTCTGCTGGCTCTCTGGACACTTTGAGCCCGCAGGAGCCTGCTTCAGTCTTTTCCATCCTGTCGTCTCTTCTCTCCCTCCACAGTGGAGCTGCCCTGACCAGCTGGTGGAGCTGGGTAGCTGCGGGCTGCATTGGACCCTGATCAAGTATTGATGTCTGGCTCTCCGTGCTGGCTGACTCACCAAAGAAGAGCTCTACGAGACAGAGATAGAGAGGAGCTCCAGAGAGGGTGGCGGTTTCAAAGAAAGCTTGCATATAAAAACTGAACAGTTAATTGCGCTGTCTGGAGCCAAGATAATTTCTAACATGCATAGGCGATTTAAAAGGAAACTTTATCTAACTTTCTAAACCACATTTAGATCCCCGTTAGCCCCTTACCATTCATTTGCTTCAGATTTGACGTTCTGCGTATTTACTGCAAACAGCAGATAAATTCTGTTGTGGAGGATTTAACAGTAGATGAGAAACAGCATGGAATCACTGACTGTAGGCCTGTGTGTACAGACTATGTCCAGCCTCATCAGTGGCAGGTGCTTTGGCAAGGAAGTGTGAGAAACTAATCATGGTTGCTGACCTTTTCCAGTCCCATCATGCTGTGCATGGCTATTCTCCATGCAAGCTGTTGTCAGTATGCATGGGCTAGACGGAGCCACCAAAGGTCCAAAACTCTCTCTCTGATGGGGTTGGGTCACTTCACCCCTGATCTCAGTTGCTGTGTGTGTTTTTTTTTTTTCCCCCCTTCAGCATGTTCTCACTCCATGTCTGCTGTTTTTCCTCTTCTGTGTGATGTGAAGCAGTGCTGCTGATCCGTGCTCAGGTCCACCGCCTGCCCAAACTCAATACAGTTTACCAGCTCTGTGCTATAATCGGTTAATGTTCACCAGTTTATTCAGTTGGCTGATCACATGAAACCAAATCTGCAACCTAATTATGTGAATTTGATGTAAAGTAGTTATGAAACAAATGGCCTTCTCTTTCCCGTGTGCGTGTGTGTGTGTAAAGATCAATAAGTCAGGTGAATGACCCTCACAAATGTCATGAAATGTGGGTGTTTTATAGCTTCCAACATTTTTTAAATCTCGCTGATATCTGAGCAAAATCCTGTATTATATACAACATCAATACAAAATCGGGTGTCATACACACAACGGAGGTGTTGAGTCTGACTTTTATGAGTCAGAACAACTAGGCCTCATGTAGTGTTTTGTTTGCTTTACAATGAAAAATACTTTTTTTTTTTTTCTCCACACATAAGCTGACATTACACATAAAGTTGGTTGTGTGATACCATATGTTCTTTTCATTGTATCATATTTTTAAATGTGCGGTGTACATCATGTATCTGTTTTATTTACTCCAGTATCAATTATGTCTCTATATTGTATTTAGAAATGTTTTTGAATACTTTTCATACTTTTTGTAGACTTTTAATGTCATGCATATTTTCATTTTGTCTTGTGTCTCATCATGTCACACTACGGTTATTTTTTGCACATGCTGTGATCTAAATTGCATATTTTCATCTTTTTCACCCCATTCAGTCAATTTTTATTCACGTCATATATTTTCTTTTCTGCAATCATTTGCTACAGCAACAGCCCCTCGTTTCCTCAAGGGAATCATTAAATTTTCATCTAGGTGTGCCACAAAAAAAAAATCAATTTCTCTGAAACATATGTTGGTTCTTTCACAATCACCTAAACAAAATAAATACACAGATTTCATTCAGTCATTTGGGCCCCAATGTCTGGCTACTCATACAGAGGACTCTCTCAAAGTGTTTGCGACTAATTCAAATAAACACAATTCACTTATTTGTGTTTTATAGCCATGATGGTATCCTGTTTTCAATCAAGAACCTGCCAGACTATTGTTTGATATAGATTTTTTAAAATTAGATCAACATCAGATGAGATATGCTGTACAGATTCGGAGGTTGTGCTCTGTGTTGGCTGCATGTTATTTTGTCCAGGGTCTCTCACCCAATGCATGCTGGGATAGGCCCAAACCCCCTCAGCTGACCTCCGGCTGACAAAAATTTCTTCGTTTAATCCAAATTTAATACTTAGACTTGGGGTTTTTTAAGCCACTGATCTATTCTTTCTCAAGAAATATATATTCTATATATTTTTAAAAGACAAAGTAAAGTATTGACTGCTACAACGAATACTAATACAGTGTTTCCTTATTGAAATGACAGCTTGAAAGCAAACAACAACAAACAGAGAACAGGGTGGGAATGGGAAAGAGACACAGATGAAAGAACTGGAAAAAAAACCCAGAGAGATATGCTATGTGCAACGAATAAATGATTTGATCGTGTTCTCAGCACAGACGCGATGTTGACAAATGAAGACGAGGCTTAAAAGCTTAACAGCCACTTCATTGTTCTCAGTTCCATTCAGATTGTTGCATAAATTAAACGTAATAAGTGTGTGTGTGCATGCGTCTGTGTGTGTGCGTGTGTCACCAGCACCTCGGGAGGTGAAGAATGCACCGAGGCTAAATGGTGATTGTGCATATATTAACTTTGTGTACTCATGTCTTTTAGTGCCTGCCTGCTATTACCTGGAGAGTTCACGAGTCTGCACTGCATTCACACATGCATGCACACAAATACATGAGGAAAACCAAGTACTGAAATTGTGGATTTGAGCTTAAAAGAGCTACAGTCACAGTATTTTCACTTCACTTCTCTATAATTTAAACTAAACAGCTTTTTTTTTTATTGTCAAACTTACTGAGATAATCAAAATTGTACTTAAATCAACACAAACACTCTGCTTAGCAGCATGATAGTACGTTGAGTCTCTGAAATATGTTTCTTAATTACCTCTCAAATATTGATTGGGAACTTTGCCAGTGGCTCTTATGGCTTTATGGATGTCTGCACAAAATATTGTACCAATCCCTCAAGTAGATGTTGAGATATTTCACTTAATAAAACTTTAACCTGCTGGTGGCGCTAGATGAGAAGACAGTTGATCACTAAAGCCAGTAGATCACTTCCTCTGGGGACCATGAATGTCTGTCCAAAATTTATTGGCAATCCATCCAGTCTTTGAGATATTTCAGTCTGGACTGACTGATGGCTAAAAGTGTAAATTATGCAGAATTTAGCATGAGAGTCATTGCCTATTTTTCCTACCTGGCGTTATTTATTTGCAGAGAACAAATGCTCAGATAATAATGAGACCTAGCATTAATCTAGGAATTTACTTTAGTGTAACTGTGTAATATTGTAGCTAACTTGACAGGCCTAAATAAATCAGGTAAATCTTTTTTTAATCACCACTTATGTCATAAATATAAACCTGGATTTGGGGCTTTAGATGTACATCAGCCTGTGTGCCAGGACGATATCTGGTGCACCATTTGTGATACCCATAGTGGATTAAAACTGTATTCTGTCCTTGTGAACAGCTTTCAGGCATCCCTTGTTACATATTTGCTTTAGGTACCACTCTACTGTACAGTGTCTGTGAATGTATAAACATCCTCTTGACATGTCGGTCTCACTTTTTCTTGTCCCGTTGAAATCTGCAGATGAAACATGTACGCCTTTTTGGTGATGTTTATGCTAATGCAGGAGGACTATACAGTGTTGAGTGTCTGAATCTCAAAGTCAATATTAGAATCTCTTTCATGTGGCTCGGCGGCAGAAGATGAACGTGCCTTAATGGGCGTCACACGTGGAGTTTTCATCTCTGCTGAGGATTTCACGTGGATGATTCCCGGTTAATGCTCCATATGGTGACAGTCGGAAAAAATGTCTAAGCTAAGCAGTCTAACTTTTGACATGTCATGTCTTTAAAGAAGACACTCATCATCCCCTTTTATACTTTTAGGTGGTGAGTCAAACTGTGCACAGTGATCAGAAAAGTTCATTACATTGCAGCCACGATGGAAGACAAAAACACATGTCTGCATCATGTTGATTGGGGGAATTCTCCGTCAGGGTTTTATCTGGTTTGAACTCCCTGCTGAGTATAAATTTTTCCACTACTGCCACACAAATAATCCTTGGGGTTGCGATAATTAAACCAGCAGGAGAGGAGAGAGAAGATCAGTGGGACCTCATCCACTTACGATGAGTGTTACCTATGTGGTAACAGAAACATCCCTTCTCTTCTCAAACCGGCTGACCACAGCAGTCATGAGTTGTAGGGATACGTATGTGAAGCCTTATGGAAACACTTTACATAATCCTGACATTACTATATTGTGTAATATACTGTCACGTGTAATTTCCAGGTAACACTTTGGTTTTCTGAGCATGTATTCAGATGTGATTAGGTTGTTTTTGTATGCAGAATGTGTTTCTTAAAGACAGAATGTATAATATATCCATGTGAGCAATTCCAATTTATTTTTAAAAGTCATCTCATGCTGTTTATTATTTATAGTAAGAGTTTATTCCAAGTCATCTTTATTTAATTCTAGCAGGTTTTCTTTATATTTCAAAATGGCCCATTTTCCCAGTGCTACAAATGCCACTTTCCATCACAAAGGCTGTATTCAGACCAAATCAGGTAGTGTGGCCCACCGCTGCAGGGTCAAGCGGAGGTGTGGGGGGGGTTGGGGGTTTGGGTGTGTTTATTTGTGCTCTAGAACTTAACCACTGTGAAACAATCAGAAAATAACCTTTTATTGATCTGATTCACCGGCCTTCTCGCTACCAGCGCTCCCTCTCCTCATTTATTCTCCAGCCCACTCGTCTTTTATAAAATGAATCGAGAAGCCGACAGCAAAGTCTAACTCTACTTACTTTCTTTCTTTACTTTTAACGTTATCAAACGAAGAGAAATGTCCTCCCCTCGGCCTACTAATGTCTTTTTACTCCCTCATGGCATCAGTTTACAGCCCTGATTGGCCTGATCTCAGGCTGTGATTGGCCACCGCAGCCTTTAGCCGCAGTGACGTCGGGTTGCGTTTCTTTAAAAGTTGACTCTGGCGCTGCTGTGGCCAAGACGCCCGCAGCTTAAACACTCTACCCCAATTCAAATGAATGGGAGGACTGGCGTTTTCACCGCACCGCCTGATTCAGTGTGAATACAGCCAAAGCCTATCGTAGTGTTGTGCTAGTTATGAATTGAAGGACCAGTAAATGACACTGAGCCTCACTGGATGTCAGCAAACAACTATTTGCTATGTAAAGATATAGTGGAGTAATGACGACCTGAGCAGTGAATGAAGTCACACTCCCTCTGTGTGTGTTGTCATCCAAGCTTCTGTGTTCTTTGTTTTGGTAGCTGCACTGGCTGCACGTGCATATTAGTGCGTGTGTGTGTGCATGCGAGTCCCTCTGTGTCCTCCATGTCCGTTTTCCAGATGGCGGCCGCATCATGAACTTTCTCAAATTACAGCTGAACAGTACATTAAAATATTTTTCTGAAAGCATTTGAGATGAGAAATAAGCAACGCAGTAACAGAATCTTGATCCATATTTCATCAGCGCTTCCTAGTTTGACAGTTTGAGCTGAGTTTCGTGAGTTGTCGGCTTTCTTTTTTTTTCCTCAACTTTATTGAGTAAATGACACGTTAGTTTTGGTCTGAGATGTTGGTGCTATAGTGCGACATCTAGTGGCTGAATGTCTTTGTATTGTAACTTTAATGAACTAAAATGTTCAAGGATGACATAACATGCATATTTCCAGGTCTATATTTATACTCTGGGCCTCTACTGGAATATCTTTATATGATTTGCATTAAAAAAAAACTCCTTATTTGTATATATTTATATTTGTGTGAATGCAGAGCTTCATCCTGTCCGCTGTGGCCTCTCTGCTCAGCGTGTGTGTAGCTCAACCCCGCCCTTGGTCAAGCAGACACACAGACCTGCAGCTCTTTATACATCCAATACACAGAGACAGAGAGCAGAGTGGAGCAGGGGAGAGAGACGGAGACAGAGATGTAATCAGGTCACTACACTATGAGTCCAGACCTCACACCTTGTGCGCTGTCATTGGCTCGGGGCTACACACCCACTGCCCAAAGGTTGATGCCCAGAAGCATCCTGAACCAAAAAAATATTAAAAAAAGAAAATACAGGCAGAGGGCAGAGTCTCTGTAGTTAAATACACAGCCACACACTTTTAGTGGGTCATAAGTAATGTTGAGAGCGATTCCTTTTGTATGAGTCTATACATTGTGTTTTTTTAGGAAAATCCTGCTTAGTGTACCTTTAAGGCCCCTCTCCCAATGAACCCACTGTTCTGATTGGTTAGCTTTAGGAAGCTGCCTCTTAGCAGACTTCCACCTGCTCTGGAGGCTGCGTAAACAAACGGCAGTAGTCGGATTTCACTTTTTTGTATTCTTTACTCGAAATACAAGCTTCTCAAATAAATCCGTACATGTTTGAGCCTGAATCCGATCTGAAACATATGCGAGTGCAATCAACTATTGGAGCAACCTTAGCGGTGAAGGCTAAAGAACAGATGGCTGTTTGCGGCATGCGCGAACAATCCGATGTCAGTTTGATGGGGAAGTAACTTTTGGAACTTTCAATATATTTAACATAGACATTTTACATTATAACAGTACATGAATGTTATATTATTCAAATGTTATGCCCCTTTTAAAGTATCTGTACATTTCACTAGTTTCAGAGAAGTGGCCTTATGGAGGATTCAAATTATCATGTCATGTGTGATCCGTTGTTTGAGACATTATGTAAAAGGATAATCCTCGCTTCATGTTTTTTTCCCTCTACATTTTCTTTTATTCCTCTCTGCACGGCTTACAAAAAAAAAGCCAGTTCTTCCTATTTCACTCGGGGGTTTTCCAAGCCTTTGAAAAAGACTTCACCCCACACAAAAGGCTCAAAAGAAGAAGTTGAACTGTGAATGTAACCCACCGCTGCTGAACTTTGCTGATGAGTGTTGCTCTGATAACACTAAGCTCTGCTCTAGCTTTACTCTGAGCATTTTATACTGTAAGGGTTTGCTGTTCTCATCGATTATCAGCTCAGAGATGATCCCACAGGCTTGGTGTGGTTGTGTGTGTGTTACAGTGCAGACACAGAATCCATAAATACCATTTCATCTTCAGGTTCGTCACAGGTTTCAACAATCAGATATGGGAGTGTGCATGCAAATGAGTTGTTTTAATTTACTACCCATACTCTAATATTTCTGATTTCTTTTTTACTTGATCTGTTTGTTTTTATTGACATTTACAATAAAACAGCTGGCTTAAGTGATTTAAAAGTCTCCTTTACATAATCAACTCCTTTTCATCGTCTCACACTTCACTAAATGATCTTTATTAGTCTTATCAGGTGTGAGTGATGTATCCTTCTCACTGACATAATTTCAGGTTGCCACTGAAGCCACTACTGTAGGAGCAGTTAATTTAATGTTTTTCACATTAATTGAGGAAATTTAAGAGTCCTTATCTCAGAAATTTGACAATCTGCACAGCTGTGTCAGTCTCCTCTGCACATGCTGTGATTTTTGTGAAATCTTTCCTTGGTTTTCTGGCTTCGGCACAGGCACATGACATCTTTATTCTTTATCTTGCTTACAAAGCTCTGATCGGCTTGTTTGTTTTTCCAACCAGGAAAACAGCTGTCATGTTTGCTGTCAACAGGTGCAACAGCAAATACATTATGAAGGAAAACGCAGCGCCATCTGAATTACGTGTTTCATCAACATACTGAGGAAATGTTTTAATAAACGTATCTGCAAAGTCACAAAGGATGGAACATAATTAATTTGCTTTCCTAGAATATCTGCTAACTGAAGCATAATTCATGTTTTTAGGGTTATGTTGGGCAACTTGAAGCACTTGGTTAAGTTTAGGGAAAGATCCTTGTATCGGTTAAATATTGTAAAAGCCAAGAGTACGTAGCATGAGACAAAAAGTATCTATTACATTCCCTCCGAACCATATATAGCAAAAACATTTACCAGTACGTAAATGTAAGGAGGAAAGAGGCTGTATACCGTGTAGATGTTAAACTAAGGTTTCCAAGACATAGACAAGTGGGAAACTAACAAGAGAGAGACAGACTGGCAGACAAAATAGAAGCAGAGAGAAAGGTAGTCATATCTTGCAGTCATGTAGCTGTCACTATAAATAGTATTTAAGAGCTTTCATTTTGATGGATTTATGAAACTGCCACAGGTATGTGTTGTTCTCTTTCTCATCTATGTGATGGGTTGTTCCCTAGTGGGTAGTGCTGTGGTCAGTAACAAGCTGACAACCAGAAAACACCTTATCGAAATTGAAAAAGATACTTTTTTAAAAAGAAAATAAACAGAATGTGAATTCCTCCGTGAAAATAACACCTAATTTTTATTGCCAGACTTTGAAAATACAGTATATTTGTTGAGTCAAGTCTTGCGTTCATGCCTTTTTGTCGTCAATCAAGCAGGCTCTAGTGTGACTCACAGGACCTCAGATGTCAGAGTGCAACCTTGTCAAACGGAGAGGGGAGACGGAGAAAAGGGTTTAATCACACTGCCTGGAGTTATTACCATGTAAACTGCACACGCATTGACGCACACTTTACTGTAGCCTCAGAAGGTGTCATGATGACGGCAGTGCGGAATCAGACTGTGAATGAGTGACTTTGTGTGATTTGTAAAAGTCAGCAAGGTCCGAAGGGGAGATGACTGAGCTATCCTGCTAAGTCTGGGCTCTTATTAACCGGTTTGCCTGTGACTTCCTGTCTCCTTGTTGTCCTATCTCTGCCGTACTGACATGCTGTTGGCCGATGGGAATCTCAAATGAGGCTTTGGATGAGTAGGGGCTGACAGAGGGCCAATCCCAGCATGTACCCAAAAATTCAGCTTACATTTTCCTTTGCCTTCCTCTCTTCTTACCCCCCCCCCCTCCCCCTCCCAGATTCACATCCAGCTGCTGAATCACAGATGAAGAACAGCTGATGGGAGTTGACAGCCTGTCTGACTGCCTGCCTGCCTGTGGACATGCTAAACATACTGACTTTCACATACTAATGTTGAGGTAAGGGGTCATATGGAAGCATGCAGCACGTGACTGCTGAAGCATGCAGACGAGCAGGGAAGGAGTATGTGCAAGTGTGCATGCATATATTCAGCACATTTTCTCCGTGTATACAACATAATTCAGTCCAGTATGCCTACTGTTCATTGTGGATGATTCTGCATCCCATGCCAACATACAGTGGTGTGTTATTTAGTCTTTCTTAAAGGCGACATAACATGCTTTTTATGATTTCCTGTTGTTTATATTCTGTTATAATGTTGGATGTCTATGTTTAAATATGGTCAAAGTTACAAAGCTTAATGTAAACATGTAAAATGCTCCCTGCAAGTCAAAAACCAGGGCTCCAGCCTGCTTAGAGCACTCTGTTTGTAAAGTTACTTCTACTTCACCATCAAACATCGAACTGGCCAATCAGAACAGAGTGGGTTCATAAGGAGGCGGGCCTTAAAGAGACAGGAGCTATAACAGCCTGTTTCAGACAGAGGCTGAACTGAGGGGCTGCATAAAGAGCCAGTATAAGATAAATAAGGAGTTTTTTGAACTGTAAATCATGCAAAAATTATTCCAGCAGAGCACCAGAATAAAATATAGACCTGGAAATGTGCATGATGCGTCCCCTTTAAATTATGGATCCCCACCCAAAGTGGTGTGTGGATGCTAATGATATCCTGAAATGTACAGTGCCAGTCAAACGTTTGGACACACCTTTCTTTCCATTCCCTTGAATGAGAAATTGTCTGTTATTTTTTTTAATTGAAAATGCTCCAATATGCTCTCCTTCGCACTAGTATGTTTATATTGCTTATATCATGTATTACTGGGACGTTTCCCTTTTCGTGCATTGCGTGCCCATCAATGAGTCAGTCCCTCCACAAGCATGCGTCATCATTGCTCCTATACCTAAATCATACCAAATTGTAAACAAATATTTTCCCTATGTTTTTGTCAGAATACGTAGAAACAATAAGAGCTTGGGTGGAGAGCTGTAATGAAAGCTTTAAAAGCAATAAATTGATATGACACTTGAATACAAAGCCACCACAGTATTGCAGAGAAGGAAACCTAAAAAGACATTATTTCCACATTGGACGAATGTTAGAGAAAGAAAGAAGAAGACAGTTAGGTGCCGTTTTTTTCCCCAGAGGTGTTTAATGCTGACAGTCAAGTGAGTTTGTAGCTGAGATTTGTTATACATTTGATTCTTTTAATTAATGTTTGTCACACACCTAAATCCTGCACTTTTTAATGCTGATGAAGTGCTGAGTGAAACACATAGCTATTGTCAGTGTAAATATTCTTGATTAAATTTAGAGCTCAAGTCATCTTCAAGCAAAAATACCATACATTTGCTTGTTGCAGCTTCTCAAATGTGAGGATTTGAAGCATACATGGTGGTAACCTAAAATTTATATGGATTTTTGACTGTTGATCGGACAAAACCAGATATTTAAAGACGTCACCATGGGCTCTAAGACATTATAGTGAGAATTTTTCACAATTTCAGACATTTTATTGAAAATACAATTCATTGATACTTAAAATAATTGTTAGTTGCAGCTCTAATTATATTTTTATGGGATGAGTTTGGTCTCTACCACAAACACTTTGTTTTTACTGCCATCTGATGATCCCTTTCTACCTTTTAACCAAGTATTTTAGTTGCCTAACCTTAACTATACTATAGTTTCCATGTGCAGATATTGTAGAAATAAATGATTTCAAATCGTAGGCATTGACTGTTCAAATACTTATCATTAAACTTAATCCATTGTTTTGCAGAATCATCTCCCGAATGTTCCATCCAGCAACATGTTTTGCGTTTTCAGATTACCTCATCCACGCAGTATGAGCACTGTTGTGTCAGTGCCTTGAAGATGATTAACTGCCTTGCTCAAGGGCACTGCAGTAGGATAGATAACCGACTAATACCAGAGAGCAAACCTGGAGGTTTGACCGCTGAAGGAACGGTAGAAAAGGGAGACATTACAGAGAAACAGGGTGTGTGTGGACAGCATGAGAGGCTGCATGTGGAGAGAAAGATCTAATACGTGATGTGGAGTGACACGTTGATTTTATGTGATGGTGCTGTAGTGGCAGCACCCAGGGGTGAACCTGACACCCCGCTGAACATGAGACGTTTGGTTTAAGAAAATGAAACTGGGCTAGCAGAGGAGGATGATGAGGGCTTGTCGCTATCATCATCGTCATGACCAAAACACATTCAGCTCTCATCTCTTTTTCAGCTGTTGTTTATAATATTACTTTTTTTTTTGTAACAGAGATGTTGTTCTTCTATAACTGTTGCTTCGTTTATCTGTCTTATTGTACGATTTGATTCAATGGTTCATGAACTGGTTATATATTGTTACCTCTTTCCTTTTTAAGTAGCCCATCATCTTCATTTATTCTCTTATGCTCTCTTAGATTTTCCCTCATTTTTCCACACTATCAAACAATAACAAATATATTCATCTCCCTCTTGTTCCGCCATCCCAAAATTCAGCCAACATATCTTTGGAAACTTTAAGATCTTGAGTAGAATCCTAAAGCAAATTAATTTGTGATCCTAATTTAATTTGAAACGTATGAGAGGGGGAAAAAAAATTGTTGTGCGTGTCTTATCTCACGAGGCTTTGTTAATGAAACTTCCCACTGCCAGTTATGTGACAGATTAATGAGGTTTTTTTACAGACTCATTGCTGTTAAAACCTGATAAATGATTTTATGGAGATTTTATAAATTCCAAGTAAGGAATTTGACATACATCACACTTTGTATTCTTGTTTAATGTTGACAAAACTAAAAGTTAGAGTAGATTCTTTTCAATAATGTGGTTTAATGATTTTACAGTACATGTACATTGTTTACAGTTTATGCCACTAACTGCATTTTCACACTAAACACATGGATAGAGCCAAGTTTAGCTTCATCACCCAATAATTTGTATTATTTGAATTCATCTCAAGACATAAAAAACTGAATGAATTCCCCTTCAATGCTCAGATTTGTTTTGTTTTGATGATGATACGTTAGGGATGATAGTGATGAAGGTGTTAGTTGCGATCTAAATTGTGTAGGAAAGCTATTGAACTCTGAATGGCAGCAGAAATCAGCTGTAGCTCTCCTAAATGTTCCCGCTGTCACCGCGACGACGACAGGAAATGTTAAATGTAAATCTAAACGTCTCTCTGAAACCGCGGCTCTGTCAGATCGTTTGTCACGTATTCCTTATTGGTCCCCAACTGTGAGGCTCTGTTGTCTGAGGGGACCCACTGAAGGTCAGTGTTTCTGTTTAGCTCGAGTGTGTGTGTGTGTGTGATCTATTTTCAGTAACTCCTGTCCTTTTTTCTTAAGTGCACCTCCGATGTCTGTCTCTCCTTCTCCGCTAAGAGGATCTCCCGCTGTGATTTCACAGTTGATCAATTTAATTTTCCAAAACACTTTTAAGTCTTCCGCTAAAAGGTCAGAGATGACAAAAAAAAGTTTGAAACACAAAGATGCTTATCCTCTTTCACCTGCTTTAATGGAAATATTAATGAAAACACGTGGCTCCATGCTTTTCCCTGTATTGTTAACATCAATATTAATTGTTTTGTACACACACTCATTCTGTCCTTTTCATAATCACACTGTTGCCCCACTTTCTTCACTCTGCACATGTACAAACATACATCCAGAAATAGATTCGTTTATATATGCCCATGTATGTGAACAGATGCTCACTTTCTCCTGCATGTCCGCTGACTAGAAAAATCACCCGTCAAAGCAATTCATCTCGCCGCCTTTCAAGCCCGGTGGGTTGTTGTTGTCGTAATTAAAAATGACACCTGACACAGATTTTTACACACAGTTGTGATCTGGTTTTAGTTGCTCGTCAGCCACTTTTGCTAAATACAGAGACGCATTAAATGCTCTGCCTCGGCCTGACTGACACCTTAATTTGCATCGGCCTCCAGGTTGCTTTCAGTGGCCGCAGGAGCTCCACATTATTCTAACAAACTGCAAGAGAAACAACAACAACAACTGATTCTCTTCTCTCACATGTGACTAAAGACTGCTGGTAACAGTAACGAGAGTGTGTTCTTCTGGAGAGGCAGTAAATCAATGAATGATGTGTGAGAGAGCATTATGTAATAATGCCAGTAAAGCTGTGAAGATGAGATCTGACCTCCGCAGTAATGGCGTAGGTGACCAGGTGGATCAAGGTATCTTAGATTCTGAAGCTGTGATGGAGAGAAGATTGATGCTTAAGCCTCAAGACAGAGTGTCGGTGTGGGCTCGGTGACCTCAAACCTATGTTTTGCCATTATCAGCATGTAATGAACAAACTGGGACCATATATAATGGATGCTATACATCAGAATGCAGCCACAAACTTACATGTGTTATGGTTTGTATATGGGCTATCAGTCTGCTTAACCTGACACTGGGTTGTAGAAGGTGACGAATACAGCTCATTATTTTCATTCATAATAAAAAAAATCCAGGTAATTTGTAGGTTTATACCTGGAAGACTGCCCATTGGAGAAATATGCCATTTTTGAGTTATTATTTTATAAATAAGACGACTTATAACATGTGTACTTGAGTCATTCGCATCCATGCTTGTTGCCATTTTTGTGGCAAATTTTTCTGTGGCTATTTTTCTGGCTCTGGCACATTCTTAAGCTCAGCTATAAAGTTCTTATCAGTTGTTGCTCCACTCAGGCAAACAGTGGTCAATGAGCACAACAGCAGAACAATTTGTATTGCTGAAAAAATTTTGATGTTTGCAGTGATTCAGTGGTCGGGGGGCCGAGTGCCTCAAGAGGACCGTGCTCACTGAAAACTGCATTGATCGCTATCTTCTTGCAAGCAAGAAACAACAAGTTGTGGATTTATGAGGTATAAGATCAGGGTGAAAACGAGTTTAAAGTACACGGTCCTCTCCTCTTTAAAAAAAATCTAGATATTTGCAGTGTAACCGGCAGTGAAAACAGTAAGCCTTACAAATGGTCTGTTTATCACTATAACGTCACTTATGTTTGCATGCAGTTTTGTAGCCTGAGTTCAAAACTACTAAAGGCATGAGTCCAAGTTTCCCTGCAGTGCACCTTAACCTACCTAAGAGATATTTGACTAGCTATGAAAAACAAAAACTTAACGTGTGATTTGACTTTTTACTTCATATTGTTTGTGAAAATTTACCACTTGAGATTTTGCAGTCTGTGTTTATTCACCCAAAATGGTCAATGTACCTGTACAGACATTAGCTATAAACACTGTCTGTATGGTGTGATGAACATGTGATAGATTGTTCAAAATTAAAACTTACTAAATCTTCAACTTGCATACATGTGTATTCGACCCCTGACTTTATATGCACTTTGCTTTTAGTCTGAACACACACTACAACAATTTTAAGGTTTTGGAGAATTCAAATAAATTCACTTTTTCATTTAATTTTCAGTTTATTATCAGGATTATAAAACTAAGTGGCAACAACTACAGCTTGAGGCTGAGGACAATGCAGAAGTACTATAAAGTATAATGCCACTGACAGCTACTAGATGCTACAATTTACTCCCATTCAAAAAGTGTCAGTCATTATGGTCTCAATCACTAAATTGAGGCCTTTCTAATAAGTGTGTTGGTGGTCATTTTGTTTGTTAATAAGATTTGAAGACTTATAGTAGCTTCGATGTCTGCCGTGTGAGCGTTGATTGACAGCAAAATATCGCCACAATAGTCGTGATATTTTGCTAAGTTCAATGTTACTCGATTATGACACCTGCCCTGTCGCTTGAGGTAACAAGGTGTGTTTCCAGAGTGTTAAAGGAAACACCCCGCACTTCTTATCCGGAAGGTCCTTGCTCCAAGTGGAAAAGATGACACTGAACATAAGCCGCAACTCTGGGCTTCAAACCGACTCGAATGCAAACGAGTGGCTGATGTCACACATCATTACCATAGACTGTATAAAAATATGGACGTAGTTACCGTGACGTCACCCGTTGGTTTCTGAAGAGCGGTTTTGAAGCTTAAAGTGAGCCGCTCCGGCCGTCGCCATCTTGGCAGTGCGTGACTCTGCCTAACTCCCAGCCAATCTAAAATGGGCAAAGAGGCGGGCCGCATGGCTGAAACAAGCCACCTAGCGGCTGGCGGACCTGTCACTCAAAGCAGCCATGTCCTTCGTTATGCATAACTTTACGGCTTAATAAAATATAAACGGGTGTTTAAACAGGTTTGTACCAGGCTGTAAACATGTTTATTTCTGCTGTAAAGTTGGGCATTTTAACATGGGGGTCTATGGGGATTGACTCGCTTTTGGAGCCTCAAGTGGCCATTTGAGGAACTGCAGTTTTTGGCACTTCCGCATTGGCTTCATTTTTCAGCCCTGTCCATCTTTATATATAAACAAGATTTGATGTCTTCACTTATTGAACATCAACAATATTAACTGTTGCTATCACTGTACACATTTGTACACCTGTTTCCTGCTTTGTGTGTGGGGATACTGAGGTTGTATTCAGGCTGAATAGTGCTTAGAGAGTGAGGGGGTGCATGCACACTGCATGGGCTCAGATCTCTTTTTGATGGACTGATGTATTTCTTTGCTGGACTGTAGCACACAGTAAAATGAAATATGAGGAACAACAAAGACGGGGAGTTTATGTAAGCAGCAAAATCATGAAGAAAAAAAAAAAGAAAACATTTTCCCATTCTGTCTTCAGTGAACAATGTGGAGTGAAATTGTGTTCATTTTAATCTGCAGAGACGGTTGAATGAGTGGGCGTCATCACATCAGGACAATTTAGATTGAATGAGATAAGATGGCAGACACAGAAATTGCCTGTCAATGTGCTGTAATTGTCTGCAGTTTCTGTCACTTGCTGCTTAACATTCAACCTGCAGACATCTGTGGAGCCACAACACAAACCTGTGTAATGCTTTCTATCCACGACTCTGTTTACAAAGTGCTTTCTATCAGAACTTGATTAATTTCCAACTTGCGTCATTTTGCATGTTTGACACTTTTTCATCATCCCCTCAGAGTGTGATGAGATTAGAATTGAGGGATTTTGGGGGAAGTTTTTATGAGTTTCACTGCGACTCTGTTGGCTGGGACAGCTGCTTTACTAACACTTTATCAGCACATGCTGATGTGGAAACCCATAAAGCATAATGTGAGATAGGCCTACAGTCACACATCTTCCTGGCAGTGTTTCAAAGAATGATAGTGAAATATCGACTTGCCAGCCAGCCAGTCCACACTGCAGGCAACTAGATAGATAGATAGTGTTACTTATGTATGAGTTAAAGGAAAGTAAGTGTGTTGGTCGGCTTGTCTTGCAGCATTCAGAGTCTATAGGTGAATTTAATAGGATAAAGCTGATGTGGCAAAGCGCCCATTACACTCGTATCAGCGCGTACCTTTTCCTGCACATTGTTCTGTTTTTTTTTTTTTGTAATTCTCTGCTGCTTTTACTGGTTGCCAGGGAACAGTATCATATGAACGCTGGGTCTTATCTTGTCACACTCCTAATTTCCTGTGGACCAGCTCTCCCCTGTGGCTGCCGTTCCTGTGACGATGGAGATGAAGAGGGGAGGGCGGCGGCGGCGGTGTGACGGCGCAGCTCCCACTAAGACAACAGTGTAGTCACACAGGGTGGAGAGGTTTGTAATGACTGGGTAAACAAATGCGGAACATATGGAGCCTTCCATCGCCAGGGACAACACCTCCTCAACAAATACATCTTAGATTTCACATGGAGATTCAGCAGGGCAAAGGATCTGTTTTGATGTTGGCGTTCAAAAGGCTCAGCAAAAATACAGGTTTACATGACTACTCACATGCACAGCGCTGAATGGTCTCATTCCTCTAATCAGTGCAGCTAACGCAGCGGGTGTTTTGTTATTGTCAGGGATTTTGCAACGGGAGGGTGAGGGCCATTTTACTCTGTCTCACTGGAGATGCACGGTGAATACTATTTACACCCCAGTCTAAGATAGATAGCCCAGGCAATTTTAAATCTCTAGCCAGAGATGGAAAGATAGCCCAGGCTGTTTTCAGAGCAGGCAGAGGCCGGAGTCACAAGAGTTTGACGATAAAAGCAGAGTAATGGTGTTCCAGCTGCGGTGCCTCCTCTGGATCAGCAGCAGGGAGTCCAGGATTGAATGAAATCCATCTAGTTCAGCCGGATATTCTCATTTTTTCCTGAGAAAATCGATAAAAATTCTGAGAAAGCTGCAGACTTTCCCACATTGGAAAACCTAATTACATTTACTCAAATATTGAACATAGTATTGTAATTATATGATTCCTTTACTTCAGTATCTCAAGTTTATGTTGGTTTATACTTTTACGTCACTACACTCTTAGGACACTATAATTATTTAACAGCTATACTTAACCCCAAAGATTCAGATTTTACATAAAAACAAAATATTTTCCTTTCTTATAGATTAAACTACTCAACAGGATAAAGTTGCCTGCACCATTAAAATGCTTCTTACACCTAAATGCATGCCACAATGAACTAATATTATAATATGATAATATAACCCTCTAAAAGGGGACAATTTGCATGATGAATGCTTAAACTTTTAATAGATACAGTTCATTTTACTGATGATACTGAGAGTTGAATTATAGCCAGAGACGTGACCAGCACACACAAATAAAAGCTTGTCGCTAATAAAGGCCAGAAAAAGAACATTGAGGAGGGATGAGATTAACTATATTAAAATAGTTCACGTGGTAAATTCAGCATAATGTGCATTCCACTTCATCAACAACAGTCATGTTATTCTTATCACTCTGCTGCTCTGAGTTTTAACATAATGCTGTTTTATTCCCTAATTATTTTTCTTCTACTTTGCAAGCTACCATCAATAAATCTCTGCAGATGTTTCATATTAAAAGTTTACAATGAGAAGGGGAGATTGTGCCATGTGATGCCCCGGATGGCTGTTGATGTATATCTGTGCAGGAAGTCTTGAGGTTCATTGACAGCAGCTTGACAGCAGTTGGAAAAAACTGTGAAGAAGTGATCAAAAATAATTGAATAAAAGGTATTTCTGTCAAAAAAGAGAAACTTAGAGCAGCAGACTGGTGAATATGACATGACTGTGTTGTTGTGCTGATGGAATTAGTGCTGAGACAATGTACATTTTTCTGAATTTATCAAGACAGATGAATCTACAGCAAAAATAACATTGGAGAAGATCAAAAAACAGACTTTCCATTAAAATATGACGCAACTGGGGAACATAGAAATAACGGTTTGTCATATAAGCCTGTTTCTCTGAAGGTACAAAACACTTGAATTGCAGGATTTTAACTCTATTATTATTTATTATTATTATTATTAACTTTAATTTTAGTATTGCAAGTGTTACCAAAGTTATTCCACCACTGATAACTACACAGATACTCAATTGCATCCACTTATTCATCTATCATTTACTGTATACACATGAAAACATATGCATACAAGCACATATATGCACATGCATGCTCGTTAGCCCTTGACATGACACTCCTTGTGATATGACTGTTGGCATGAAATAGCATTTATATGCAGAGTGTATTTCCCTGAAGTGGCCCTGACGATCATATAAACACTTATATCTTGTTTTTCTCGAAAGGCGTCTCTTCTTGATTAAAGAGAGCTTGAATGACCCTCAGACCCTGATTGGCACATTTAGACTGCAAATGAGCGGGACATAAGAAATCTTAAAAGCCAGGAAAGCTTAAGAGAGCAGCGCTATTTATCAGTTAGGTGTTTTATCGTCTAAACCGCTGCAGCAGTGCGGCGCATTGGCTTGTAATTGTTCTTCCAGAGATCAGATGTCAGGCCTGGAGATGTATGGGCCTGCTGTCTGTGTGCTGAAGCTCTCGCCTGATTAAGATCTGTTACAGCACACAACACAGCAATTCAATTAGCCAAGCCCTATTCCCGTGTTAACCAGTGAACTGTACATAAAAGCAGGCCAGCCTATGCACCACCGAGCACCATTTAACAGTGATTAAATATAAACAATCAATCTCTCTTACTGAAGGACTAATTGCAATTTTTTTTCTGTCTTCCTTTCTCCTTACGCCAGTTATATGAAAAATTACATCAGTGGAATGGAAATTTTGGAAAATCAGGCATCATCCAGCCTGTAAATTTGTGTGTGTGTGTGTTTGCAGGAGCACGTTAATAGCTCTCTCAGTCAAAATGTAAACAACTGCTGGGTAATGTCCCATCCTCTATCCCTTATATTTTCCCTCCTCACCACCTCGATGCCGGTATAACGGTTACATTGTGTGTTCTATACATGAGGGAGCAGGTTTCGTTAAATCCAGGCAGAGTTTGTGTGGAATTAGCAAATAGGCTGTTGGAGTTTCACATTATGCAGTCTGCTTCACTTGCTTATGCTTTCGTTGCACGCTTGCATCATCGGCAGTTCTTCTGTGTGCATTTATGTGTTGCCCCCCTCATGAACCCTATTGACTTTCCCCTTATAGCTCCCATTGGGATATACAACCTCCCCCCCGCCCTCCCCAATAATCACCACATCCCTTATTACTGGCAGTGTAAGGAAGGATGTGGTCTAGCTTGGAATGGGTAAAAAGTTTTGCAAAGCTAAAGCTACTCTGTTTTAGCCAGAAAAACCTAACTTGACTCCCACCCTGAGAAAGCTGATCTGTATTCAGAGAGGAATATTTTTTGGTTGAGCTTCACCACCTGATTGCTTCATCTTGTGATTTCAGTGAGAGTTAAGACTGTAATGTAATATTTATCGGTTTGGAGTGTAATTCCAGAGGACGGTTTCGAATAAAGGATTGCTACAGTTTCCCTTAAATTACTGCTTAGAGCCTGAATATTAAGCTTAAGATCTACACCTAATCTACACCTCCTCTAATACAAACAGCAGGCTGGTCGGTTAGTCTGCCAGCTCTCAGAAACACAACACGTTATTAAGCTGATATTATAAAGATGTCAATTCAGACTGGATTCTTACTATCACATGCAGTGACATTGAGCTAAATCGCTCTGGATCTTTTATTTTCCGGTAAATATTCAGGGAGTACTAGAACAGGATTTGAATTATACATGAAATCGCTGATTGGTGCGATCGCGAGACACCTCCTTCCAGTTGCAGCAGGGCCTTAAATGGAACATAGTTATTCCACAGACATCCTCTTCCCTTTTGCCTCTGGAAAGTGCGAGCCCTCCTCCCGCAGTTGATGTGACAGGCCTTTTAATTGTCTCATTCAGATAACATGTCATCGCAGAGCTGAGACCACGCGGTGACATCTGCTAATCATCTGTCCAGCTCTTGTTCACACATCCGTCCGTCCAATCCGGGGGATCCGATCACCTCTCGGTGCCCTCTGTCTGGCCCCCCGTTTCATTCTCACCTCCTATCTGTGTCCATGTCTTTCATTCGCACCCACTCTCACACCGCTGTTCTCCTCCAGTGGCACTCACACACTCCCACCTATTTCAATTTCAATCTCAACATCACTTTTCATCTCTGCTCCCCTGTTCATCCTATCTCTGCATGTGACTGTATCAGAACAGCCTCTTATTACTCGTCTCTCTTGCTCCAGTGCTCCCTTTCCACCTTCTGATCTTAACGCGTTGATCATCTTGTGTGATATTGTGATCAACACAATGTGACTACAGACTTACAGTTAAGCTCCTTAAAGGATCGTTTTGACTTATTTAGGTTATAAATAACTTAGGTTATTTATAATTTTGACCATCATTTATATCATTTATGGTAACTAATAATCTGTGAACATGATGACTGCAACACAGTTTGATGGATGCTGTCAGATTATCAGACAGGATGTAAACAAGATTAAGTAAACTACTTAATTTGGAAGTAAAGCTCAAAGGGAGGAGAGCTAAAGCGATATCTCACTGCACAGGAAACCTATGGGAAGTAGTTGCACTGAGAAGCAAACTTTGGGTTATAATTGTAAAGTTCACACTCATTTTCTCATCCAAATGAGATTTACTAACCTGGGAGTGTTTTTTTTTACAACCTGTCTGATTGTCTGAGTGTTTCTTGCCCCACCTGACCTCTTTTTATGGATCTTGTTATGTCCCCAGCCTATGCTATCAAAACCAAATGAAACGAAGGCCAAACCTACAAAAATGAGAACCAAGTCGTCATGAACCAGAGTGATCTTTTAACAGACTGCATTCCTTTATAAAAATATGTTTTTAGGCATTTTAGGCATGCTTCCATCAGGGTGGAGGTTAAGTCTCCCCAAAGGTAGCACTAATAGATACAGATTGTCCTTCGTTCCATCTGCTATTGTTTTTTAACCATGATTCCTGGTGACAGTGTATAAGTGTAGGAGATCTGGATCTTGTGCTGTGTTGTGTATGATGTATGTATTTGTGTTGAATCTGAGTCTTTTTAAGCTTTTATTAGATAGGTGACAGTGGAGCGTGCAACAAAGGTCCCATCGCAGCACCTTAGCCTCTAGACACTTATCCTGTGTCCCAGTTCCATATACGAAGGGGGGACCCAAAAATTCCTGGAACTGTTAATAAACCGTCATTATAAATCTTTCACTCGGACCTTCTAATCCTCTTCAAAGTACTCTGATTCTCTTTAAGTTGGCGAATCTCCTCCATTTGAGCCCCAATTTTAGTTTCACCAACCTGTAGACATACTAATAGTATGAGTGATAGTGATATTTGTTTGTTTTCTTTGATAATGGATGTGTTTTTTACAAATTTTAAAGGTTTAGTTCAATATGTATCACCTATTTTATTGACCTCGCTTATGTTTGGCCTTTTGATTAATAGATCAGCTGTATTTCACTTCTTTAATTTAGCGGTGAGGCGTGCTTGCTAGCTACACTAACGTCCTCTCGGAACGGTGTTTGTTTGTGTGTTAGTGTTAGTATCGAAGTGATAGTATGTATTTTTATCTCGTCTGCTTGAGTCTGACTTGAGTCTCTCTTGTTTTTGATTGTGCATCGGCAACCAAGCTAGTTTTGTCTCTGGGGATTAATAAAGTTATCGATCTAAGTGCGTTTACATCGCAAAAGTGACTAAATTAAGTGTGCTAAATAAGTAAATTCACACAAAATTTGCTTAATTTTTTTAGGGTGCTGTTGATGGACACTGCTGTTCCGTGATACAGCCCAAATAACACATGGAGGAGCCACTTACAGAAATGTTTTTCTCTTTGATGCACAGTAATGTACATTGAGTGAAGTGTACAATGAAAATTTGTATGTTTACTTTCGTGTGAGTTTATGCGGATGAGGTTTACATCTTTTCAAACCATCCTCTCTGATGCTGTTTCTTTCATTTCCTTCTTCCACTTTTCAGAACCAGGAGTGGCTCATATTGAGGTGTTGTGTATGATTGTATGTATTACACTCCTGTGCATCATGCACTGCAGATGAACTGAAAAGGAAAAGAAGTGATGGCGGTGGAGATCGGTTGTGATGCATCCCCCACCTTCCTGCATAAATGTATTAGCTGTGTATCTCAGCTGAGGCTGTACAGTAAGTATGTGTGTTTATATTACATGCGTGTGTGTGTATGTGTGCTTGAATGTTTTGTGCAATGATGCATGTAGGTATGTTCTGTAAAGGCTAGAGGATGGGTAGTGGAGGGATGAGCTGCTGTAGTTGTTAGTGCATCGAGCCCAGCAGAGAGATAAAAGGAGAATCCATGGGAGCTTTACTTGATAACACTGGTGAGACTCAGTGAAGTGGTTGGAAAACATTGCACTCTAGGCTCATTGCCCAGAGAGTTGTGCTGTTCTGTCCTCAGGGATGTCCTCCACTTCTCCACTGTATATTGCCAAGCTCCATATGGCACTGTAGCAGAACAGAATGGACTTTATTATTTATTTGCAGTGTCTCTCTTTCTCTCTATGTGTGTGTGTGTCTGTGTGTGTGTGTGTGTGCACGGACACACGACCCAAATGAGGTCAAACGATTGGACTGGCAAAGCATGAGAGACCACGACTGTGCATTTCATGGAGAAATATATGCTGTTGTAGCAGCTCGTAGCTCACATTTCCCATGAATACAGAGAGGGTAAGTTGGCACTGTGGTGCATTATGGACCAGTATATTTCCTCAGGGTCAAGGACACAGAGTGGCTCCTTTCTCACTTCATACTGTATGTCTAATCTTCATTGTGCCGTTTCGTGCCGCAACTCCATTTATTAGCAGTGCTTCTTCCACCCTGCCCACCGACACATCCAGTGATAAATTACACTGCCCACAGAGGATCACTCTGCATGAATCACTGCCACCTTACTTTAACATGGCACCGAGCAGGAGGGGTGGGGGTTGTAAAGGCTTGCCAACTTTGCAGGGAGTATTTTGTTACTGCTCAGAGTGAAAAATAAGGATACAATCTTGTTTATATGATTTTATATTGCAATAACAGAATATTTCTTTTTGTAGTATACTGTATCTTCTGGAAAGTCAGCAGTAAAATACTTGGTTGGTTTGGTTAAGTATTGAAAAAGTCAAGGCATCCCATTCTGTGCTTGTAATCAAAACCAACATCTTTCTTAAACCTTAAACAAGTGCTTTGAAAGGCTAAACATAACTATTAAAACATGAATCATGCCTTAGTTGCCATTAGAAGATATTAAATACAGTTCCAGTCAAAAGTTTGGACACACTTTCTCATTCAAAGGAATGGGAAGGTGTATCCAAACTTTTGACTGTATGTTGTCACTGAACACTTTGCACATGTAAAGAATTTGCTCATTATGCTAATAAAAATGTAACTGCTGTTGCAAATTAGTGGTATATAAAAAGACATTTTTACTAGCAAGGGCTGCGTAACCAGATGGGAATATCTATTTTTGGCTTATTCAGTGAATTTAATGTTTGACAAATTAACTTAAACTGAAGCATTGTCTACTAGTGATTGCCATTGTGTGTTATGACCAGGTCAACCAAAGAGTGATCCCTCCCCCCTTTGGTCTGTTTCCTTTGCACTTGTTGCTTTCATCAATACACAAACATTTCCACGTTAGCTAAGGGTAAAAACTTTTTAGTGATATTTCAACTTTTTCTTTAGTTTCCTGTATTTCCACTCAGCAAATTGAAAATACACATTAAAAACAGGTGAATGGAAAGTGCACTTCCAATATCTGAGTGGTTTTAAATATATATTCATCAGGCAAACATGCATTTGTTGTCACATTTTATTTTAGTTTGTGCATCTCACTATCTTGTTTTGTCTGCCCTCCCAGTTTCCCTCATACAGTGTGTTTTTGTAAAGGAGGATCCCTGTCTCTCATTACCATCGGTTGACAGTATATGTTTTATTCATGTCTCCGATAAGTAACAACGCTGCCCAGGCCCTCAACTAATCACGATCCCGGTGGGGAGAGTCTTTTCCATCATTAGCTCCACCTGTGGCTGGGCTCTGCTGAGCTGCAGATGCTAATATGGCAGTGATGAGGTTAGACACACAACAGCCCTGCCTGCATCTGTAACTGCAGGTTGAAGGATGAGACCTAATCACCAAATCAAGTCTGTCATCTTCTCTGTGCTCTTGCTGGAAGCAGCGTCGGGAGTCCCTAATTGCCAATCAGGGATAACTAGAGGGCTTCGGCGAGGGCTTGCGAAATGTAAGACCGGAGAGGCACTACAAAGTAGACTGGAACCTGGCTCAGAGAAGTGCAGGAATCCAGGCTGTAGAGTCGGTGAGGAGAATAAAATCTCACAGAGGTGATTTTGTTCTCTTTGTATTACTGTGTAAGGCTGCACTGTGTCTGTCAACTGAGACCCTGGCAGGAGCAATTAGGTCTTCCCCCCCCTATATCCGTCAGACTACATTTGATGTCTTTTAGTGCAGCAGACTCTACTATCTTAAGTGTGATGCAATCATTACACATAGATTGTAGTCGTCTCTCTGTACACATACTGTATGTGTGGGTGTTACATCATTACAGGGAATTAGAGTGAAGACTCTGGAAATAAGCACTTTAAAAATGTATGGGCTTTTTTTTTTTAACTGTCTGGGTCTTATTTTTGTAGTTTTGATCATTTTTTTCATTCATTCATTTCATTATTCTTATCATTTATTTTACCAACTTTATTTCTAAGGTCTTGGGACACAACAACATTAACACGTCGTTGTCCATGCTACCTGCGAGCTCCTCTTCCTGGAGTCTGGTCGCCGCTACTTGTCATCTTTGATCTAGCAAACCACAGCTGCCCTGAGCACCCATGTCCGTGCTCACCTGCCTGTTAGCTGGAAATCTAAACTTTTTGTTGGTGACCTGTGCTGTCATTCATAGTTGTTGAGCTCTGATTCGCTCCACTGTATCAGCCATTACTTATTTTTCCGTGCGTCATTATTTCCCTTAAAGCACTTTGTAAACTCTGTTTCAGATAAGTGCAGCTGTATTATTTTTTTTAGTATTAGACGCAATTACAGTGCAATCCAGTGGGCAAAGCAACACAAGAGTTCAGATGATAAGACAGGTTGTTAACAAGTTCACTCTTCATGCTTTGCAATTATGTGGAGGTGATGACTGTAATGTTGGCTGCATCCCCACATCTCAATTAAAACTGCGAGCAAAATAGATCATTAACAGGAATGATGCAAAACCTATGAAAATAAGAGGCACAAGCAAAATAGATAATTAACAGGAATGATGCAAAACCTATGAAAATAAGAAGCACGTTGGAAAGGTGTCCTCGTTATTTTCTTTTGGGCATTTGTTGGGGACTATTTTCAGCTGTGGATTAATACACATTGGGTGCTGAGTGAGCAGCAGGATGGTGTATGTAGGACTGAGTCAAAATAAACTGCAGTGTGTGGGTAATGAAGGAGCATGTCAGCCAAGGTAATAGTGTGGCTTAGTCTGCATTCAGACCAAATCTGGTGATCCAGCACTACGGCGCTGGCGGCTGCGATGGCGGGGGCGTATTGTTTGAGGTACTGGTGAGACAATGAAATACGATCTAGGAGGTCGAGTTGGAGTTACAGACTAATGAATTTAAGGACTTATCAGAAGTCAAAACACTGCAAAGCAGTTTATAAAACTCACAGACAGGATATTACAACTTTAGAAAGTTATCATGGTGGAAAACGTTTTATCTTTTGTTGCGATGGTCGCAAGGTAAATAGACGAATACGACGTTCACGTTACAAAGTAATCCACCAGGAATGTGTGGTTGCATGTATGTGATTAGCCAATGCAATGTGACGTTGGTTTGTGTTCCAGCAAAAGTTGAGTGCGTTTCAACTTTTTGCCAGACAGCCGGTATGCAGAATGAAAATGTTTTTATTGGTTTTAGACCACAATGGACCTCTATGGCACAAAGGAATAAGTTATATTAGTCCTCGGCTACACAGACTTTGGCTACTTGTTAGCAGGAATGATTCATTGTTGGTTTTGGACTTTCATGGGATTTGCTGACAATAAGAAAAATATAGAGGTTGCCAAAGTTATCCTTAAAGGAAACAAAAACAACTTGCTGTTGCACACATGCACTGTTACTCACAAGGCTGCTATAATGTCAGTTATTTTGTGCATTGCATCAGTGTAATTAACATCCTCAATGTCAGTCAATAAACAAGGACTATGGGGACCTGGCTTCATTAACAACTGGGCTGAAATTAAAGCCCTAATGGCAACGTTTCTCTGCTAAAACACTCCATCTTATCAGGATTAATCACAAAGAGAAGCAAGAAGAGAAGGAAAAAAAAACAACCTACCAGCACTTACTGACAGGTCCAGATTTACTCCACAGTTTCGAATTGTCAGCCAGCAGGAAGTGACAAACTGAAAGTTAAGCACAAACTCCAAACTGTCTCCCAAACAGAAATTAATGAGCTCTTTGTCCAGAAAAAACAGGACTCAGCAAAGTTATATCTCTCAACTCGCTCACTGTTTGGTTTTCTTGACTATAAACCAATCGCGGCGTTGGACATTTCAGTTGCTGAGGCCTCCGAGCATTCAGTTCACAAAGATAACTTGACCCAAATTAGTATTATGAGATCAACACGATCCACAGAGAGATATCATGTACTGTGCGTCACCTGGAAAAATATGAAAACATATCTTTAGAGAAACAAAAGGGATTACAAGAAGCAGTGGAAAGGGATTCAACAGGGCTTACTCATGCGAGTCGACTCCACTCTGTTAATCACACTGTGTTCCCTTCCTGATACTCTAGATGAAGCTAATATCAGTGAGGGATTAATATCCAGGTCTCCTATTAAACAAGAAATGGTGCTGGTGCAGGCAAGTGGGTGTAAGGAGATCGTGAAACAACTGCCATGTTGATGGTTAACTGTATTTAGTCTTATTGGGCCCTGGGATTATGGGAATTATGAATATCCACGTACTGCCTGGAAAATCCTATTAAATTCTCATTATCTATTCTATTAAGAAGAGAGATGCACAAAGAGCTTTTTCTTCTCTATGATTTACTCTCCTTTGTAAACACACACAAACACTCACTTGTGAACTATGTTTTATTAGTGTTTGATACTTGATATTAAGGATGATATCATTGTTATTAATCTTCTAATGCCTACATTGTGTGTCCTTTAGTTAAAAAACAAACAATAATTAATGAGACTGACACTCACAAAAGTTTCTGTATTGTTAAAAAGAGGGTTGGAAACAGTTTTACACAAAAATCCATGATTTTTTGCTGTTAAAATGACCTTATGCAGCCTGTTCCATTCCTGGTTTTGTCTCTTAACTTTTGGTTGCTATTGCTGGCTATAGTAAACACAGGTAATAAGTCATGGTTCTGATTGGTTCATACAGCCTTCTTGGAATTTCTTAAAGTTGGAAACAAAAAAATGCATTTTTATGGATGTCGTATGGCCTGACATTACCACCTCCACCACAGCTATCTTATTATAAAAAGACCATCTTCAGTTTAAATAGAGTAGGAATAGTAATAAATATATGTGTATGATTGGAGGGAGAGGAGCAGGATCCTAGTGGCCTGAGGGGAGAAGCTCTTCCTGAGCCTCTCAGTGCTGGCCTGGTGTATCTGATACCTTCTTCCCGGCTGCAGCAGGGAGAAAAGGCCGTTATCCGGGTGTTTGGGATCCTTAATGATTCTCCTAGCCATATTCTTGCAGTGCCTGGTATAAATATCCTTCAGGCAAGGTAGAGGACTGCCTATTGTATGTTCAGCTTAATGAACCACTCTTTGCACGGCGTTGCGGTCCTGTTCGGTGCTGTTTCCATACCAGGCAGTGATGTTCCCCATCAGGACCCTCTGGATGGTGCAGGGGTAGAAATTCCTCATTATTTGATGGGATACCCTGAATTTCCTTCAGGCGTCTGAGGTGAAAGTCTCTTCCTTGCCTCTCTCACCACTGAGTCAGTATGCAGCGCCAAGGTCAAGCCCTCGGTGATGCATGTTACATAATAAAAAGCCAATGCCATGGAAAAATGGACTGGGTGTGTAATAGTGTAGCTAACCCATTGAGTCTGCACTGTGCACTTGCTTTGGCTGAAGAAATATTGTATTTGCGCATTTTGAACGGCCACACTCACACAGCTTCTGCACTGATATCATGTTTTTATAAACAGGTGGTTGCAAGCAGCAGATGTCGATGTACATAACGCAACATATCCCACTCCTGGTGTAGACAGGAAGTTAAAAGATGGAGTTGTTGGAGTTCAGATCAATCAACAATCAGATATGTTTCAAACTAGCTGGTCTAACCCTGATTTTTGTGCCGCAAGGGTTCATCACTCTCTACCGCTGCAGCTGAGCTTCCTGTTCATATAGTTTTCCATGAGAACTTCCTGATTAATCAATCGTTGGCTGTAGAGTCCTCAAGGCTTTTTTTTCTTCTCCACTTTAGTCAATATTGAATTGGTAACAGTAGTCGGAAGTGTCCATATCAACAGAAACATATAAATGTAATTGAACATAACACAGCTCTGGCGCTTCACACTTCAAAGGCTTTCATAGATTGGCTGTCACTCTTCTGACAGCCAGCAGCTGAAAGCCGCTTCAACCCGTCTGTGACAGCGTATACAGCAACCGAGCGACGCCGTCTTTGGCAGGATTTCACACAAATCGCCCAAAAATAAGTCTTTGCTGAAAAGCAGATAAATCCTTGCATGTCTTTTTTTTTTTTTTTCCATTTCTGAGAACTGTGAATTACATGCAATGACGCAAGCGTGCTGAAAACATACAGCTGTGATATCAATACATCAAGCCTCTATTATTTCAAGGACCCATAAATTAGGAGGACTGGGTTACTTTTTCCGCTGTTAATTAAAGCCTATAACATAATGCTATGGCACAGTTCAATGTAATTGAGTTGATTACCACTGGCTTGACTGTTCACATGCCTCCCACACACACAGAAGGGGGTTCAGAGGTCAAACACACCTACACTGCCGTCATGGAGCGCTCCCTGGAGAGTGCTGCTTAGAGAGCAGAGGACGTCACTTTGGCTGAATGTATCGAATACCTTTTTAGTTTAGGATGAAAGAGTCTCACCAGCCGGCCTCACATTTATCATCCAAGCTTCAGTGCAACATAATTAAGGCAAATATCGGATGTAGAATTGACCCGCAAAGCCACGTTAAAACTATAGCTGAGAAATATTGAATATTTGAAGCTTGCAGATTTATCAACAGTTTGATTGCCGCGGGCTCCCATGATTCAGCAATTAAGACAAACAATAGCCAAGCAGGACGATAAGAAAGAAGTCAAACCCTACTTTTCTTTCTCATGCTTTGTAATTTTTAAGCTATTAAAGTTCTCTTTTTTGCCTTCCCTCTAACTCTATCCCCTCTTTTTTTTCTCTCCTCTCCTCTCTTGGGACTCACAGAGCTCCAGGATTAGATTAGCTATCATTTATAGCAAGCCTGGGAGGCTGTGAAGAGCAGACTCCATCAGATGGAGAGATAATGGTGCTTTATGATAGATCCTGGCTAATGAAATGCCACTGTCTGTAATGAGATCAGTGAAAAGTGAGCTTTTGACCCGCTGAAAAGGGCAGGCAGCATGTTGAGAATATATACTGAGGATGTTTCTGACGTCTAAGATTCTGCCCTCTTGTTCCCCTCCCCCTGTTCTGGACAAGGTCTTTCTCAATTTTATGACAGTAAGAGATTTTTTTTTGGAATAAAACTGTGAAAATGCCTGACAGTGCTACAGCAAAGAGGAGCCTGGCTGCACGCTCGAGCCGAAGCACAACATGAATCACACATGCAAAAAGCACAAACAGTGGAAATGCCAAAATGCTAATGCCAACATTTACCAGGGGCTGAGAGGTGGGGCTGTTCAAACAGTGGGAGGTGTGTAAGGTCAAGAAGGAGATTACTCATTCTCAGTGTGCCTCAGAGGTCCACACATCTGTAAAACAGCAAAAAAATACACAATAACATACCCGACAACAGCATGAAGAGCCTGTAATGCTGTGTTATCTAACAACAGGAAACATTTAGAATATCAAGCCTATATACCAAATTAATCAACATACCAATTATAAAGCACAAGGACACTGTGGATTTCCACTCAGATTGGTCATTGTTTAGGAAATACAACCCTCTTCATGTGGCTTAATGGAGGTGAAGACACACAGTTATATGGAAAAATGGGTTCTGTGTGTTTATGTTTACATGCACATTAGTATCCTGGTCTCGAGTCTTATCCTAGTAAAAACTGTTGCTGTTATTCAGCACCTTGTATCCATGATCAGAACAGTATCCAGCTTTCTGATTACTTTTGTACAAGTGTGTTTTTGACCCTCCAACAAATCAGCCATTAATGTTTGTATTTCCTCAGGATTCAGTTTGGGTTCTGGATGCTTGAGCTCTGCTGGATTTGGCTTCTCTCTCTGACCACCAGCAATGGAAAACAAGAGCAACAGTGCAATTAATAGTCCTCATTACCAGTGTCAAACCATGTTGGTCATTAAAGCTGGAATGATGCTTCCCCGAAGATACAAGTGAACATTTCTGCAAACCTACATGGAGAAAGGTATTGTGGGTATTGGTATTGTCACAGGGGGCTCAGTCAGAGAGGAGCAGACATGTGCACCTATGTGTCTATGCCTTAATGTAATGCAGTGAAGAAAACAGCTTTGTACGGTGATGTGGAAGTCCTTAACGTCCCACAATCATAGAAATTCAGGGCATTTTTAAAAAAACAGCTGAAATTCCATCTTAATAATTTTCAATAAATTATAAAGAATTGTTAATACAGGTCACTTTGGATAAACTATATTATATTGAGTATTATTGTGCTATGTATCATCATAATATAATAAGATTATTGTATAATGTGCTAGAGACTACCCTGCCTCCATCACCTGTAGTGTCACGACTGTGGTGTCATCCACCAGCTAGCCTCTCTATTGTCTAATCAGAGATGGCACCATTTTACCTACATTTTATGTGTTTTTTCTTTACACAAAATTGTCCATTGTTATTTTATCTTGATTTGTATTGGATGTATTTTGTGTTCAATGTGGATCCCAGGATAAGTAGCTGTTGCCTTGTGTAATGGCTAATGGGGATCCTAATAAACTAAACTAAAACACCTCCCAAATCTCAACAACGCATTTTGCGGACCTGTGCATCAAGCAAGCTCGTAGTTTGAGTTCTCAAAACTGGGATAAAGGCTTATTCAGGTTTCTGAAACCACAATATTATGTTAATAGGCACAAATCCCAGAGAAACAGTGGAAAAAGAGGTTCAGTGAAAATGTTCAGAATAAAGAAAGGGAGCTGTCAGATGAAAAGAAAGTGACAGAATTTAATACAGTCAAAATGCCAAAGCCAGAGTAATATTTAATACCATATACAAGTATATATTCATATAAAGAGTATATTTACGTTAAATTTTGCAGAATACCTTGCCCTCCATTATTGGATTGGTGGATTGGATCAGTCATCTCACACCAGGCAGTGTGATGAATTTATGAATAAGAAACCCTTCCTATCACATAATGACCATTTTCTTGATTGCCTTCACTTCCCGTCTCTCACCTCTTGAAATATTCCTCTCACTCTCTTGGTTTTCTTCTGTTTATACTTCACAGGTCATCAACCTCCTCCTGTCCCCTCTCATTTCCTTCCACTTTTCTCCGCAATCTCAGCAAGTCAAGCCGTTGTGTGACAGCAAAAACGTATCTGAGAGCTATCATCTTCCCCCTTCTTATCATGCCGGGGGAGCTCAGCCACATGTTTGAGTCTCTGAAGAGGGGTCAAGGGTCAAGCGAAGTCATCTATAGCTTCAGGAGAATCCAGAGGGGGCTTATATGAGACTAACAAGTTTTCATTTACACCTTCTCTCCGCTCTCCTCACTCAACTTCATTTTTCATCTCTTCTGTCATTCCCAGGGGAACGGCACGCGCTCGCTTCCGCTCGAAAATGTGTGTTTTCCATCTCAGGAGACGATTTACAAAGAATAAATTGGTCTCATTTTCTGTCATACGTTTTGTTTATTAAAGCGCCAAACTGTTAAATTACATATACTTTGCCTGAGGCTATTTTATTAAATTGTTTACAGTGGTTGTTTTGTTGCAGGCAGGTATTTTAAAAATCTATGCGTCTGGCAATTGTCAACTCACTGTTATTTTTTTTAATGAGATAAAGTCTGAAACCACACACTTAATTAATTTGAGACATCTTTTCAACTTCCACAGCTCAGTGCGGTCTGCCTGTTACTGACAAGAAGCTCCCCCACAGGCATAAAAAAAAAAAAAAACGTCCTGAATCTTCTTTCTCTCTGTTTTTTATTACCATTTCTATTATTGTCAAGAAGTCATTTCCGTGGCTAATCTCTTTTTTGATAAAGATAAAGAGAAGTCACAGAAAGAAATATACTTTTAAAAAATTTTTTTTTTTTTTAGTTTTCTTTAATTGAGGAGTCATGGCAGGATTAAATTCTATTTGGTCCAGGGGAGCAGCCGGTCCTGGTGAGGCAACAAAGGAAATTGATTTTGTGCCCCACATCCTTTCCTGCAGCTCTTGGCTTACGTTCGGATGGCACGGCACAGAGCCATGTTAGGGCAGGCGGGGATGCAATATAGTTTTCTGCATTTCTCTATCTTTTGAATGTGGAAGGTGGCTTGACAGTCTCGCTTTTTGGAGGCGTGAAAACGTGGAGGTAGAGCGAATGAGAATCGCGGGTAGAAAAAGACATCTTAAGTTTTATTGGATTTACTAAGTGTAGATATAATATGTAGGCTAATCTAGTGTCTGCCAGAGGTCAGTGCTTTGGTATATGCATATTAAAATGCAGAGTGTGGCATTTAAAGATCTCTGTCACACTTAATATGCTTTACTAATAAGCGCCATCATCACCCCAGATGCTCTGGATCTAATTTTGCCATGTTCAGATGGCCAGAGGATTTGCTTTGAATTTCAACTATGCTATACCTCTGAGGAAACCCTTTTAGACCCACTAAGCCTGAGGGAACATTGGACTGAGTGGACACCTCTGGGCAACTTGGCATGCTTGTAATATCATGACCGGCGGTCACCTCAGGCGGTGCCGACAGACTAAAATGTGCTAAGCTGACCTTTTGCTTCTAATTAAAGTTTCGTGTGGCCAGATGTGGTGAACTGGCCCATATTCTGTGGAGAGAGGCGGATGTCCTGAAGCTCTTATTCCTGTAGCAGCACATCACATTGGCTCATCTGCCTCACTCCCACCTCCTTCACACCGTGTTTGCTACTCTACAAATGTGTGAAGTCCTGACATCCCATCCCCCCGGTGAGTGCCGCATGGGCCGCTGTCCTGGAGGAACGTTAAGTGCACCAATAACACCAATCCTTGTACGTGAAGATGAGTGGAAAACTACACGCAGGACATGTACAAACACATACACACACACACACACACAGTCACATTTATACACGCATGTCAGCACTCTAGGGTCACTGTGGAGATACTTTGCTTGTCTTTCCATTTATTTTTCTTCACGTCACTGGGAGCTGTGAATTGGAAAGACGGACCATTTCTCACTCGAGCCCCGATCGTCCCTCAAAACAGTTTACTCTGGGAATGATATGTGAGCTTCACAAAAAAAAGAGAAAGACAGACAGAGACAAAGAAAAGTCAAGAGAAAAGAGCTGAGTCTCATTTGAAATGGATGGAAACATTAAACAAAGCAACCAGTAAAGCACTAAATAGCCTCTTATAATAAAGAAACGACTGCAAGGTCCATGAGACCTAATGTGAATTGGTGTTTTCTATTAATGGTTGTAGAACGTCATGATTGAGTTGGCATTTGTTAATGTGAGAAGTGGCACAGAAAAGGTTTAGGTATAATTGAGTCTGAATGGAATTTATTTGCTGCACTTGACTCCTCTAATATCAAAAAATATGTGCAAAGAGTTTAAAATATTTGAGTAAAAATTTGTGTATTTCACACGTCCTCTCTTTTGACTTGCATAACCAAATGCTTTTTGTAGGACATAAAGTGTTGTTATCCTTGTTAATATATAGAACACTTTGTACTGTGAAGATTAACATCTGTATTTACATTTTTTTAATCAGAGAACAATCTACATATGTCAAAAATGACACAAAATAACACTTAACAGTAGCCTGAGATGACTGCTTTTGAGACAAAATTGCCATCGAACATATAAAAAAAATCCAAATAATTCGCGTCAGACTGTAAATAAACCATCTCCTCTTTGCAAACACTGTGTTGAAATGACTTGGTGTGTGGTGAAATGATTTCTCCTCGCAGCTGTGTGTGTGTGATTAGTCGAACGGCTTATCGTCTCGGCTGCAGGAGAGAGCAGAAGGGGCTCTCTGGTCAACGCTGTCTGATAGGGAAACTATCTCATGCTTCTGATGGTGGACGTGCTATTTGTTGACTCTTGAAGGCGTCAGGGGAAAGAGATTGCTTTTAAGAGTCCTCACACATATTACAAAGCTGTCACTGGCAGGAGTGTTGACAGCTGATCGCTCTGTGGGAGTGTGACGCTCAGTGAAGCAGAGTGTGCTAAGATAGAACTTGTCTGAGAGGTTAAGGGTGGACAGACTTTCCCACCATATGATTATTCCGATTCTTCCAGCGTCCTCTGCTTTGTCTGAGATGGAAAATGTGCCGTGACTTCACCTGGCGTTAATGTGATTGGATCGTAATCGCACAAATCCTGTACAGCATCCAAAGTTCAGGCATAAAATCACCAAAAAGCAGAGGAAGATTTGATTATTTTTCATGTCCCAAGATGGTTGAAGACAGCTGTGGTTAATTTAACACACACACACACACACGTGTCTCCCAATCACATGATTACACACATACTTCAGTGTTTTTCATCTTTACAATCACAAGTTCATGTGTATAAACGCCCAGTGTTGTGCACATTTGATGTTTGACACTAGACAACAAACCTGACCTACCACAATATGGACTTTAAAGGGTGCACACACATGCTTTTTGTGATTTTCTGTCATTTAGATACTTTTATAATGTTGGATATCTATGTTAAACTTGGTCAAAGTTCAAAAACATGAGGTGAAGGTACATAAAAAATGCTACCTGAAAGTCAGAATCCCAGGTGTTAGCCTGTTATGAGCGCTCCATTTCCAAAGTTACCCCTACTCCCCCATCGAACTGACATAGCTCGCACATACCCACAAATGGCCGTCTGTTTTGTAACTTTTGTTGCTAAGGTTGCCTCAAACATGTGCCTGATGGGACATTTCCATGTTTATTTTTGCCCTTATGTCACACCAGAGGGGAGCGTCAGCAGTCCAGATGTCCACAAATGCCCCTCTGTTTCACTCAAATGATGAATATTTGGTATTATTTTGACTGGTATTATATTACACACAGTCTGGTATTGTATTATCAGGAACTGTAAAGACAGAGATCTCTTTGAAATGGAAATGTGGTTCTATTAAATTAAATTTATTTTGAGCTTTGATTAGTATGTGGATTATTTTGTCTGAATTCTGCTTTCAGTTTGAGTTTTTTTTTTGATCAAGTACCTCTAAACCTTTTTTTTTTGGATGTGCACTCTCTGCACACTTTTTATTTCTAAAAATGAAGGCTAACCTTGATCCTGTGTGCAAAAGAGGATGCTCCTTTCCATTTTTTTACTTATTTCCCTTAGAGTTCATGCCCCTGTGTTCATATGCAACTATTTCAATCACCAAAATATGTTTTTAGGCAGTTTTAAAGCCTTTTTCCCCCTTTCAGTATATCAGACTGAATGTTTATCATTCATGCACATTCACCACCAGTGATTTTCAGTTGGTTATTACTATAAAATCATCATGTGGTAACTAGTATGGTTAGTAAACTAAAACCACTTGGGTAAGATTAGGGAAAGATTGTGTTTGTGGTTAAGTGAGAGGAATATAAAGTGATGAAGACACTTCAGTAACTTTTTGCTCCACTTTCACAGCACACTACTTTATTCACTGGCAGCAAATATTTATTGATCACTGAACAAAATCACTAATGAAAGTTGAACCACCCCTTGAATTGAGTCAAACACATTTCCATAATATCATTGCCTGCGTGAAGGAGGGTTATTGTTGTGGTATATCCTGAATTGTTTGGATCAATTCACCCATCTTCATCTTCATCACTGTTCTTTTTTTGGTTTTATTGTTACATCTGCTCGGCATTCCTGCAGAGAATCACATTCTTGAGAAGTTTGAAAAGAAAAAATGGACCTCAACAAAAGCACAACTGTTCATTTTATAATCAGCTGTACTCAGTAGATGCACACAAAGGCCTTACAATATATGTGTCAATCAACTTGAAAATAACTTTTCTTGTAGTCTGCGTTTGTCTCGTCCTGTTGTCTCACCATCATATCACTCAGCATCATTCCTCCTTCACTAACAGTCAGTGGTGTTTAGAAGGGGGACGGCCTTTCTGTTATTATTAGCGCAAAGGTCAGACTGTGTCAGTTTGTGGCAGCCAAAGGCGGGCTAGGACAGTGTGTTCCAGATTGTCTGGAGGCTTGAGAGTCTGACAGGAAGAGCCAAGCAGACAGTAAGCAGAGGGCGGGGCATCATTGACTCCTACACAGACACATCAAGGATAACTGGCTACATTAACTCTGTCCATTAGTGCCTGTCTCTCACAGACAGGAAGTGACTGATTGAGGCAGATGTGTGGGATTTATTTATATCCCGACTTATTTAGCTGCTTTGGTTGCTGGTTGTGAGGTTGTCAGGCATCATTTGAAATAATGTCCAGGGGATCTGTGACAGACAGGGAGTGTGTGTGTGTGTGTGTGTGTGTGTGTGTGTGTGTGTGTGTGCTGTGTATGCATGTGTTTTAGCCTTTCTATGTGATTGTGTGTGAGCTAGGGGATGTTAAGAGCACCAGAAAGGAGCAACGGCTGAGAAACTCAGTGGTTCAGAGCTCAGTTTTTGCTGTTTTATAGCATAACTCATCTACAAAATGCAAAGCCATGAGTGCATTAACAAAAGAGAACATACAAACAAACAGACAAACAAAAGAGGTTTTCACAGATCAGCCAAAAAAGGAACAATAAAAAGACAGCTTCTGATATACCATGGTTAAAACCACTTTGCAGTTAGCAGGGTTGTGACAAAAAAACAAACAAAAAGCTGCCAGGCCAGTTAATTAGATGAGTTCTTTGTTTAGGCTTCATCCTTACGCTAACTATGTGACATCAAATTAAAGCCAGAGTTATAGTAGTCTTATAGGGCTGGAAAGACTCTGTCTATCTATAGAATCTATCTATGCTTTATCACTCAAAGTCCAGATTTCTGATACCTGATGGATAGAAATGGAATTGACCAATCACTTTGCTTTAGTTCAGTACATAAATTCACAGTCACTCATGTAGTTTGTTCATTGTTTTCAAGCTAAGCAATTGCATTGTCATTCAAACACATATCACTGTCCATAATGCATGATGTACCACTTGGATTCTAAATAAATTGGTGTAGTTCAGTTTAAATCAAGGCTTATATGAACGGTTTGTAAGCTCAGTAGCTCAGAGTTGTTGTATCATGTTTCTGTGGCGTTCAGTCTTTCAGTAAACCATGAAGTAACATACTGTATATCACTGCTAAACTGACAAATTTGCATAAGTGATGGACGCTCCAGTAAGAAAAGCAACTTATTGTCTTGGCCAATGACAATGGTGTTTCAGTGAACTCAGCTCAGTTTAAAGTTTAGATTTGTTCATTCGTGTACTGAACACCTCTACTGACGGAGGTGACTTTCATGTGCGTTTTTACGTGAAAAAACACCTCAGAGAAAACATTAAAAAGACATCCTATCTAGAGCAAAGGCATTCATTAACTGAACTGGATTCAAAATGTAGTAAAAACATAACCTACAAACAAAAAATAGATGTCAGTTAAACTAAAAATACATGATTGCAAGGGATTCCCACCTGATCCTAACTGTACATTTTAGCGTGAAATGCCCGTACAGTATTCAGGACATAGCCCCGGAGTTTCTCTGAGAGATGGGCAGTCCGCAAGACCCTGGCTGACTTTGTGTGTGTGTGTGTGTGTGAGGTTAATGCTTCCCAGTTGCTCTGCTCCAGTTCAGGAACTGGAGATGTGAAAGGGCTGGTGCTTCTCCTGGGTGCACACAACACAGCAGAGCTAATAAAAGGATCTGATGAGACCCAGCACTGCCTCCCACTGACCCAAATACAGGCTTACATCAGTCACCCCTGACTGGACTTAAGTTTTATGTGCGGTGTCTCATGTTCCATGTCCACACAAAAGTGAGAGAAACCAAGGAAGCAAAGCGTATGAGCTTGTAATTTGACACAGATACAGTGTTATGTTCGAGGTGGTGGACAGATGTGTGTTTTTGCCTTTAAATGTAGTGACGAAGCTTGAACTTTTTCCAAACTTTCTGAGAGTTGACCCTCAATCCCAGAGAGGTTGAAACACTGCCACTGCAAACACTCTGGTAAATTGATACAAGAATGGATGGATAACACATACTGTAGGCTTATAAATATTTAATTTGTTGATACGTGTGTCACCAGTAGATATCATCCTGTTGACAAGCATGTTGTGATCAGTTTTGTTTTCTGACCTGGTAGGAATTTCCAGATATGTTGCAAACAATTTGTATGATAAAAAAAAACATGGTTCACAGATCAGTTTCTTCTCTTTCCCCTCTTCTTTCTCTGGCTCTCTGTATTGGCAGCCGTTATGACTCATTGAAAACTTCATACCAAGAGAAAGAACATGTGCAAATATGACAAGCTTTTGA